>NC_084652.1:6668849-7008849 GCF_019802595.1 Syngnathoides biaculeatus | reverse complement strand
TTTAGTAGCTCTATACACATCTATGTGACATTTGGAACCCCTGAATCTCTTGTCCTTTGCACCCGTGCAATCCATTTTTCACGACGAATGCTCCATGCTCCCGAGTGTTCGAGCAATGTCCAGCAATACAATGAGCCGGCATTTTGACTAATACGAAAGAACAACCAGCCACCTTCCAACAGGTAAAACTCATAGAAACATACGAGCCCGCCTGAGCGCGCTACTGCCCCGTACCTCACTCCCCGCTTCTTGTCGAAAACGAATCCCTCGAGAGGATTTTCATGGCGGGAGTTACACAAAGCCATATACGTCAAAATCATGTTTTGTGGTGAAAAAACGGATGGGTCCATACCGGCTGCTGTTTTTTTCCCCCATTAATAGCGTACTAAAAATCGTGCATTTCATGACAGTGGACCTTTAAGATTTATATTTGGTAGTAGATGCTAGCGTGTTTTTGAAAATTCAGCCCAAGAAGCCATGCCTGGAAAGCCACAGGACGGCTGCCATTTTGGTTCAAGGGGCCCATTTCAGGGTCATTTTTGTGGAAATGTAATAAATGTTTTGAAAATCAAGCGCCAAAAGAAAGTTTTACTTCAGAATGTGAAATTTGGTGGGCACGTCTACCACGAGTAAACCTCAAGAAAAGTCTCAAGGAGCCACGCTGAAAAAGACAAGAGCAAGATCATTTTGGTTCAAAGTGGCCATTTTCCTCAATATTTAGACTATGTAGAACCCCTGATTATTAATTTTAATCCCAGCCCCTGTCATTCTATTTCATCAATGGTCATTCTAAAAAGCAAAGCAAGTTTTACTAAGAAATGTAAAATTTGGTAAGCACGTCTATCACGAGTTAACGTCAAGAAAAGTCTCAAGGAGCCACGCTGAAAAACACAGGATGGCTACCATTTTGGTTCAAAGTAGCAATTTCCGGGTCATTTTGCTCAACATTTACACTGTGTAGAATCCCAGGTAAATATTTTTTAATGCCAGCACCTAAAGCAAGTTTTACTAAGAAATGTGAAATTTGGTAGGCATGATTATTATGATTAGAGGGTTAACCCTAACCCTCTCAGGAAGCAAATGCCCAAAAAGACACAGGAAGTCTGCCATTTTAGTTTAGTTCAGTGAGGGTTCTTTTTTTTTTAATGACATTTTTTTTTAAAGATTAATGTGATGGCCATGGTTATCATGAGTAGACCCACCGAAAAGTCTCAAGAAACCATGCACGAAAAGAAATGGGAAGTCGGCCATTTTGGTGAGGTCATTTCAGCCTTTTCCAGTGGTCCATCAAAGATGTATTTGTCCGAAACATATTGCTACCACGTGAGCTACATATAGCAGAAACATACTGTAGATTACGCTAATTAGAAGGGATTACAGTTTTTGCAACTGCACGAGTCTGATGTCTCGCTATAAAACAAACAAAAAAATTACTCAAGCTGCACAAGGTGAGACCCTGACAAAACTTGCGCGAAGAGTCGTGTGTGCCCCCTGGTGGCATAAACGGGCACAACCCATTAAACGCTCCGGTGGGGCCGTCGGTAGCCCCCACCCCCTCCCACTGATCGAGACTTTTTAATAGGCATGTCATGCGAACTCATTCATTTCCTTTGATAATAGCAAATAAACACAGCAGAGCCCCGGAGAGCCGAGATGATGGGCCGAGCCGGTTCTGACACGCGCTGACATAATTATGTTCTATCAACATCAGTAATGGACCCTCGGAGAGGAAAAGAGAGAGAGGAGACGCCTGATACATACTCAATCAGGTCTTCCAGGTGATTGTAAATGTCCTCGTCCTTTAGACTCTCCTCTGTGGGGAAAGGCCTGAAAACGTTTAAGGCAAGGGGAGTCTTTATGGCTTCAAATTTGCGACGAGCACTTTAAGATGTGTGCACGCGTTTGGAGAATGAGTGCCCGAAAAACAACAACTTACTTGAATCCTCCCTGCTGTGCTATTGCTGTATACGAAAGTTTGGAGAGAGTGTCCATCACCTGGTGATACACACAAAATATCATGTTAGAGCAGTGAGTAAAACTGTTTATTGCGTTCATATTGGTAAATAAAGATAATGCTTCCTACGCTTTCAAGTTTCATTTTGTAAACATATCTGATTATTGGTCCTCAGCTCACATTTTGAAATTGTTTATTTTGGGGGTGGCACGGTGGAACAGCTGGAAAGTGCTGGCTTCACAGTTCTGAGCACCCGGGTTCAATCCCAGCCCTCCCTGTGTGGAGTTTGCATGTTCTCCCCGCGCTTGCATGGGTTTTCTCCGGGCATTCCGGTCTCCTCCCACATCCCAAAAACATGTAACATTAATTGACTCCTCCGTACAGGGCACTTAACCACGCCTCCTGAAGTTACGTCACCCCACGTGTGCTAACCTCAGACAAACAATTAGCAAAAATGGCGGCGCAGGAAAAAAAGACTAGAGCGAAATTGTCCGATTTACCAGTTGATTTCTCACTCGCATTCTTAGCGAATAGTGAAAAATCGTTGAAAAGCAGACAGCAGGGTTTCAAGTATTTCAGCGAGGGGTATTCACATGCATATCGACGGAGAAACCATCGATATTAGCGCGAGATCTTTCCGGAGTCAGAGGAAGACCGAGAAGCCACATAATATGATATATTATAACCCAAAGACGAATTCGTCATTGACAGTTTCCTATTTTCGTGTTACATATCACATTTGTGTGCAGAATCTGTATAATGTGTATCTGTATAGCCGTTTCTGAACCGCCGTATGAAGGAAAAGGCGAGGCTAAAATTACGAGTTGTTTCTCTCGTTTTCTTTGTGTAACGTCACGCGCTCCCCTCAATAATTATTCTTGAATTAGTGCCGAACCTACGTAAGTCCCGACCGAGTACGACAATCACTACTTTAGTGTCCTCAAACATACTTCCTTCAGTCTTGGTGTCTCGGTGCACGTCAAAGGCTTTTAGGACTCGCTAGTCCGGTTTAGCTTAGCTCGGTAGCCGCCGAACAGAGACACGTTTGTGCAGTCAGATCATCGCAAAATATCGCTCAACACAGATCAAGTGTGTCAATCGTTCACACGCAGCAGAGTTATGCTAGCGAAGAACTTCAAATTCATTTATACGAGACATGTATTGAAAATCAAATATAGGGCTTACCTTCGTGCAAACATATCTGTTCCGGTTGATTTTAGATGGATTCAGTTGATGAGCCGGTCTTCCACAAAGTTTGATCCATCGAAGACATTTTTCCTACTCGGTTTTCTGTTCCGGTTGATATTAGATGGATTCAGTTGATGATCCGGTCTTCCACAAAGTTTGATCCATCGAAGACATTTTTCGTACTTTTGGAAAGGGTACGAATTGAACTCCACCAACGAGCCTATCAGGATGCCTGTCGTCACTATTACAAAGTCTGTGACTACACCTCTTAACCATATCTATTGTTAAAGAACCCAAATATGCGATAAAACGCTAACAAAAGCTATACTGAACCATGGAACATTGTCTGAGGGAACGGCGGACGCCAAAAAGGGGCGTGGTTTATGCAGATCTCTGGCCTCTGATTGGTCAGCGACGTGGATGACGCAATTTCTACGGAGGGGTCAATTGGACACTAAATTGCCCCTAAGTGTGATTGTGAGTGCGACTGTTTGTCGCGATGTGCCCTGGGATTGGCTGGCAACCAGTTCAGGGTGTACCCCGCCTCCTGCCCGTTGACACCTGGGATAGGCTCCAGCACTCCTGCGACCCTTGCGAGGATAAGCAGCCAAGAAAACTGATGCGTCGTTGCATTTTTCTGAATGTGGAACCTCCACCTGCATTAGAGCATGAGGACATGAACACCACGTCCATGCGAGTACAGGCAAGTTGTAAGAACGACCATTTTTTGTCATGTTTTGGACATGAAAACCACTCAAGACTTTAAACAAAGATGGGGAAAATATGTGGGCTTTCCAGCACCAGCTGCAAAACTGATTGTTCTCATCAGTTAAAATGAAAGAGGAAGAAAAATAAAACACTCCACTACAATCGTACTCTTGTTATAAACAAACAATCAAGGGAACTAGCAGGATTTCATGCAAAAACAAAACCATTTTGATTGGTAATATTTTTTTCACAATTGTGTAGTGAATGAATGAAATTTCAAATTCAAATATTAATGGTTATGAGGCTAGAATATTGTTCAGAAAAACAAAATCTTTCTTGAACATGCCATTTGATTATGCAAGTTTCAGAGTAACTTTTTTTAAACCTTAAAATGTCCTCACGCAGCCTAGTAAACTGGTATCAGAGTATTTTTTTCAAGTGTCAGTATGAGTACTTATGCACACTAACCACAGTATAATCATTAATAGTAATTTGGTGGTTAATTCGATATTTACTAAGCTAATTATTGCGAATAAAAAAGATGATTGTATGGCATTAAAATATTAAATTAAATCTAAATTCGAAACATTTTGAACAAAGTTATATTATACATTGTGCCCCGCTAAAAAAAATGTCTATCAAAATTCTATAGAAATCTATAGAATACTATAGAATTTGTACAGAACAACTTGTTCTATAGACCTTTGGCTGTGATTTTCTATAGAATTTCTGTAGAAATTCTATAGGACTTGGGTCCTAAAGTTCTATAGTTCTTTAGAAATGTTCTATAGAAATTTTTTAGCAGGGTTCGTTTGACTTTATTCTTTTTATTTTCATAAGGTTTTTTTTTCTCCACCAAGTAACCAAAATAGGATCCTTCATTTTTGCATTTTGACTAAAACATCAAGGGAATTAATAGGATATCATACAAAAAATGAAGTTGATTAATTAAAAAAAAAAAAAAGTGGGTGTGCTTGGGGGGCGAATTAATGAGACTAACCCTCAATAGCGGTTTAAAACGACGTGATCCAGCAAACCTAAACGCTTGATTTTAGCCTCCACGTATTTCGAAACCCCGTCACATTGGAAAACAAGCGTCTGTCTCTCGGTTTGTTCTTGCGCCGAGTTTCTTCAAAGGCTTCCAAACTTTGAAGAGTCGAAGAGCCGAGTTGAAGATGCGGTTAATGAGGCTTGACTTTAACAGGCCGGTTGCGTGCAGCTTCCTGTGTGAATACTGCTGTGGCTTCTTGTCCACCAGGTGCACTGGCGGCGCGTCCTCTTTGCGGTGCGACACTCATTAAATGCAGAAGAGGGTGGGAGAGATCTCGGCGCAAAGTGTGAAGAGAGATGATGTCACTTACCGGCAATCTGATGGCCGGCGCTGTGTCCACAACAAGTATTGGGACGCATCTCTTAAAAGATTGATTCATCATCAGTGAAAGGGTTGGTAAGAATAATACGTCATTAACAGTAGAAACAGTAGTACTAGCTGTAGTAGGTAGCGCCGGCTTGTAAACAGCAATTAGGTGCTAAGCTGCACACGATTGGCATAAACTACTAATGGGTTGTTTTCAATGATGTCACATATTTTTGCTTGTAGGTCCACTGTCATGAAATGCATGATTTTTACTTTGTTCTTAATGAAAAAACGGCATGCGTTTTTTTCCCCACCACAAAACGTGATTCTGACCTATACAGCTTTTTGTAACTCCCGCCATGAAAATCCTCTCGAGGGATTTGTTTTCGAGAAGAAGCAGGAAGTGACGGATGGGAAGATAACTCGTTGTTAGCCAAAATGCCGGCTCGTTGCATTGCTGGACATTGGTTGAACACTCGGGAGGATGGATTTACCGTTCATAAGTTTGCAAGAGACCCGGTTCGTCGTGAAGAATGGATTGCACGGGTGCAAAGGACGAGAGCTTCGTGGGCTCCGAATGACACGTAGGTGTGTATACAGCTCCAAAAAAAAATCGTTTGGGGCAGACCACATAATCCGTCTCTCATAATGTAACAAAAGACCAGCGTACGTATGACAGGGGGGCTAAATCTGTCGATGTGCGCTTCGGCGCCGTGTCCGCCGATGACGGCTTCGTCCGAGCTTCCGTGTCCCTTGAGCCGCCGCCAAAGCCGTGCCCTGCAGACAAGCCGGCAGTCAAGCCGTGTGCCCCGCGGACGAGCCGCCGGCCAAGCCGTGTGGCCCGCGGACGAGCATGGCATCGGCCGGGATGGCTCATACATACTGTCAAGATCAAGGGTGCAATGCCGCGCTTTTGTGACGCAGTCCTGAGTCCCATGATGTGTGTATGCCACGTAGCCTAGTAGTCGGTCTGGGCTTGATGTGCTGTCGGTCGCGTCTTCAATAAATGCAGTTAGAAACATAATGTCGTCCACCTTACGCATGTATGAGTAATAAAGCTCAGGGTTCGAAAATGGCCGCCGTTAGAGGCAGCACAACGAGTGACGTCACGAAAAAAACCACCCATAAGAAGTAAAGCCAAGTAAAGCAGTGAATGTTTTTAAACCTGCAATATGGAAGGGTTGTTTTTTTTCCACCCAAGCCACGACTAGCACCACCATGCTGATTGAGGCTATCACATCCCCAAACGTCTTGTTGTATTTTTATTTGTGCATAATTAAACAAAATAAATAAATAGTGAATGCCATACTAATTTCCCACGCTAGCCCACTTGGTGGCGCACAGAGAATGACGTAGAGCAAATGAGGGCACAGAAATGACACAATTTACCTGCCAAGGGTCCAAGGCGTGACCCCTTAATCTTTGCTATTAAAAAAAAAAAAAAAAAAGTACAAAATATCCAGTATTTTGCATTTATAAAGAATTATGCAATACTTACTATGTAAGAAACAACCATAATAATAATAATAATAACTAACACAAACCATCAAGCCTCTTTCTGAGGACCCTGAGCTGCCCAATGAGGTGCCTCATTGGGCAAAATTCACAACGAAAAATACATGAACAAACGCAGCAATAAGAGGGAATTATTACATTATTTGGCAATACACAAAGCTGTAATGGTTGTGTAGGAGTTCAGTAGTAGTCGTAGTAGCAGCAATATAACTACTAGTAGCAGGAGTAGTAATAGTAGCAGCAGTAATGATAGTTATATGAGTGGTAGTAGTAGTAGTAGTGTAGGCAGTAAATGTAGTAGTAAATAGTAAAAAGTGCGACGGACTGTAAAAGTGGTAGCGTGGGGTAGTAGTAACAGTATTATTATCAGATTTGTAATTGAAGGAGTTGTTACATTCAGAGAACTTATCACCTGAAGCATATGTTCTTTGAATTCTGCATGAAAATTAGTGCCTTTTTGCCTGTTTTGCCTCACTAGTAAAATGCACACTAGTTTGTTTCATACTAGTATCCCAAAATTGTCCTACTAGTGAGGACAAAGAGCATACTAGCATCGAGGCCATTCGAGCACTTATTTGCAGCGCAGGACATTTCATTCATGTTTTCATACTAGAAATATCATACAGTTAAAAATATGCGCGATTAAACCAGTGTACGAGCATATGAACCTGAAACTAGACGTAGAGCATTACAAATAAATGCTCCAATGGTTTACCGTAGATTAGTAGTATGAGGTGGTAGAAGTAGATGGAATAGTTTTAGTGTAGGAGTGTTGTGATAGTAGTAATAGTGATAATACCAGTAGTTAGATAGTAATAGAATGAAACTTGTTTTTCAGTGTAATGTAGGTTAGCCATGTTTGTTGTCAGTGTGCTAATGCTGCATCTTCTCGTCCTCCAGTTGGCACCAGTGACAAAAAGTGGATTATCCAGGCTGGGATTTTTTTGCATCTTTCCTTCTGGAGACCAAAAAAAAAAAAAAATCAATTTCTTCAAGTTGTAAACAAGAAGTGTTGGATCTCATCCATCCACGATGAACCTGACAGACTCAACGCTGACAGCGTCGTTGATGCCTTGCCAGAAGGTTGTTTGACTGAGATTAGGCGGTTCGGTACAAGATGCCCGCTACAGTTCATATTTGCAATCTGCGGGATTATCAGATTAAGCGGAAGCTTCTTTGGACCTCAGATCAACTCAAAGAAAATAGTTTGTGTGGGGAAGCGCATGCCGTAGCGGTCGGCGTTAAAACTACTGTACGTGCTGTTCAGTGTTTCATGAAAATAACAAAAAGTTTAAAGGAATCTGAACGTCACCTTTCCGAAGTCGCGGACGTCAAACAGGTCAAAGGCGTCGAACACGTCGCATTTCTTCATGGCGAACACGTCGCAGCAGCACGTCAGGAAGGTGCGAATGTTTTTCAAGCACAGGAACTGCGACAGAAAAAAAATTGTTACTAGTAGTCGCACTCATACCAGTAGTATCGTAGACATAGTGAAAGTTGTAGAAGTGGTAGCGGTGGACGTGGCCTAGCGTTTCTGTGCCTCTGCTTTGTCGGACTGCTACACTGTGTATGACCCAGTTTGCCGAATAAACTACATTGAATATTATGCCTCTGCCCCGAAGTCCTGCATTTGGGCCCTGCACCCCTCAGTTTAAGTTGGACTTTTTGTCACTTCCATTTGCCAGTTTGTTGCTTTATGTTAGTGAGTTGCATTCACTTCCTGTGGGACTCTCCGCTTCCACGTTTAAGGTAGAGTAACCCTAGTCACAGCGATTCTTTGCCCTTTAGTTTGATCCGGTCCTGTTGAGTATGTTAGCGTGACAGAGTAATCAGACCTTGCTGTATGTCTTTTGGGATGCCGCCTCGCTTAGCGTTTCTGTGCCTCTGCCGTGTTGGACTACTAGACTGTGTATGACCCAGTTTCTGGATTAACCACATTGGACATTATGGCTCTGCCTCAAAGTCCTGCATTTGGGTCCGCCCCACCATTGGTTCTTGACAGGGAGCTGTGCACCCCTCAGTTTAAGTTGGAGTTTTTGTCACTTGCATTTGCCAGTTTGTTCCTTTATGTTAGTGAGTTGCATTTGCTTCCTGTGGGACTCTCCACTTCAACGCGTAAGTTAGAGTAACCCTAGTCACAGCGATCCTGTCCTGTTAAGTATGTTAGCGTGCCCCAGAGTCATCCGACCTTGTTGTATGTCTTTTGGATCCCCCCGCTTAGCCTAGCATTTCTGTGCCTCTGATTTGTCGGACTGCTACACTGTGTATGACCCAGTTTGCAGAATAAACCACATTGAACATTATGCCTCTGCCTCGAAGTCCTGCATTTGGGTCTGCCCCCGAACTGGAGGTTCGTGACAGTTCCTCATTTTCATCAAAGAAGTAATAATTGTAGTCGTAGAAGTTGTAGTGGTGGTGGTATATCGTAGTTGAAGTACAAGTACTAATAGGAATAGCAGGAGTAGCACTAATATTAGTGGAAGTAGTTGTAATGGAAGTCCTCGCGGCATAAATAGTATAGGTACCAATAGTAGTCGTATTCATAGAAGTCATCACTACTATATTGACCTCTTAGTACTACAAATGTCTCATAACCAGGAGAATTCTATCGTGTCAGCACTAGTGATGCAATCTCGAATAAAGGGCCTGCCGTAGTTGCGCACGATCGGTGCTCGTACAAGTAAAAGTGTCGGCGTGCGTGTACGCCGGGCACTGAAAACGGCACCGGAGGGTGACTTGTTTGTCCCGCAAAGCTGCGCTCCATTGACCCTGATGCCACCATGCAAGGAGCGACCGGGTCAGCGGGGCTCTCTGAAAGGGGGAGGCAAGGGCAGGTTTTTTTTTTTTTTTTTTTTTTTGCTCCTTCGTAACCTACAGCTGCAGGCCATCCGACTGTTTTGCCATCACAGTCTAGTGAGTACACACAAGAGGGCCGCGCTAAAAACCTCGCCGTAGCGTCCATTCAACTGACCGCATGGTTTCGCGTCTTCTCTTAACAAGTTCATTATCGCACAAATGCGCGGGTGCCATTTAACACAGTCGGATCTGAAGTACAAAAACCTCACGCTAAATTCTGGGTAGTTTATTACTGATTCAGTACATCAAAGATTTTATTTTTTTCACCCAACGGTGACTACAGAGAAGACCAATTGGGCTAGTTCTTGGCAGAAAAAAAATAATCAGTATCTTACCCCTTTAAAACAGAATTTTAATAAATCCATTTAAAACCACCAACCTTATCCCAATGAATAACTAGTGCACACACTTATAACAATATTAACAGAAACAAATGCAAGTAAAGACCAATGTTGAGCTTGATGTTACACAACTAGAGTACTATAGTAAAAAAAAAAAAAAAAAAAAAATCAAAGTAAGGAAATCTGGGTATCCATAAACAGACTAAATTGTAAGGACGTCAATGTGAGGAACGGTGGAAACTGTTAAGTCGGGAAATCACCTGTTGACAGCATGCTGTGCACATCATTGGAACAGGACAAGTCCATTAGGGTGCAATTGGCTGGCAAAACAGTTCAAGGTGTACCCCGCCTCCTGCCCAAACATGGCTAGGATAGGCTCCAGCACTCCCACGACCCTTATGAGGATGAGCAGCTCGGATAATGGATGGTCGGCCACTAGGCGTGGGCTTTTGTTGCATGTGTGGACGGTGATCCCAAGTGGACGGATTAAATACCCGCGCCTCTCTCTTCAGAGCAGGTTCGCAAATTTGCATTGCAATACAGAAATTACACTTGTAGATTTATGTAGTCATATTACAAACAATTTGGTGTCTACTTGGCTCTGGAACTCAACCCCTGCGACAAACGAGGATTTATGACTCATGAGTTTTTGTGACCTCCCTCCAAACGGGTGGATCAAAGTCAGGATGTTATCAGGGGCCCCTGAGAGGCCGCAGAACAAATTAGAAGGGATCCAGTTGGAAAAACTGGACACTAAATATATATATATATATTTTATATATATTATTATAAGCAAACTTCATGAGAAATTAGGTAGTTGGGTGAAGAAAAATACCATTTATGTTGCCCCATTATGAAGTTTTGATGAACGGATATTTGAACACAAACATTGCTGCAGCACACGAAGGCAGAAATATAATATGACAATATCCACCGAGATAAACTTGTATTCTCACCCCCCGCTACCCCCCCCAAAAAAAAATGTTTTTATATGGATTGCTGAGTTACTTAAAATAGTTGATTTGAACTTTTATGTCTGCTGTACTATATTGTCGCCCAGTGGCCAGTACCAGCTTTTTATTTTGACTTTTCTTTCCAGATTTTCTTCCAATACACCAATTATCATGCAAATAATTACATCATGATATCAGTCACATTCAGAAAAAAATGACAATCATGTGTTATGCAGAATTTGGGATTCTTAAATTCATTCATCCATTATTTTCTCATCTTATCAGGTTTGTCGGAACACGGACATCATGTCGCCTATAATTTCCCCATATTATGTATCAATTATTGTGCTATGATATTGTTGGAAAAATACTGCTGGACCATAATATATCTTACGATCACCCCAAAAAAACTGAATCATCCATATTTTGTCTTTATCCCAATATACTGAATCTATTATCGGGTAACTACTGTACGTTGATATGACCAATACCGTTGGAAAAACTACTGTGATATCATATGATTCCGGCATTGACAAAACTGCATCATACACATTTTTATGGATCACTTCATCGTTTTCTTCCACGACAGTATCAAAACAACTGCTTCGTGTAAATCATGTCACGGCTTCTTCCAATCGCTACATCCTAGTAGTATTCAATATTGCTTGTAAAATATCACAGTTTCATGGTTTTATTTTATTCTTAAAAAATACATTGCTGATTTTTTTGGCTCATATTCATATCACTGGTAATTTGTCATTGTATGCTACAATTTTTTTCGGTGGGGTAAAATCATTTCAAACAGTATTTGAACCACATATTAGATGGAATAAAATGAATAGTGTACAGTACTACTGTGCATGGCTGTATGTTTAAGAGTTTAAAAGGTTTTTAATATTACAGAACATGTTTATAAGACGTTAATTGGGAGTGTGGGAAGATTAATAAGAGTCTGGGGATGTTCATGTCGAAAAAAAAAAAAAGAAAAATATTGGTCGCTACTTCAGGGATTTCCGCTATTACGTGGTGGTCTGGAAACAAATCCCCGCGATGAACTACGGACTACCAGATTTTCATCGTACTGCATGTATGTATATATATATATAATATATATATATATATATATATATATATACACACACAAATTGTTTCATTATGGAAGACTTTCTTGTTTCTATAGAGGCAACATTTGAGTGGGCCGCCGTGTCGGTACCTGGGACATCTGCGGCCTGAGGTTGATGTGCTTCAGGTCGATGCTGCGCGGCCTGATGTTGTTGAGCAGCTGACACAGCAGCACGCCGTCGCGCAGCGTCTGCGCCAGGTCGAACACTTGCGCCGAGTCCGCCGTCACGCGATGGTTGACCGGGAGCACCTTGCAGTCGATGAGCCAGGCGGCGCATTGCCTCCAGTACTCCATGACAGACGGATGGTGGGGTGGGGGTCACTAGTTGGACAATAGACAAAGTTTAGGCGCAGAAACGCGGCGCATGACGATCGCAGCAGCGCGAGTGGAAGGAGGAAAAGCCAAAGCGACAGGCGCAACTTAAGTGATGTGGGTCAAAAGTGTGCAAAGCACCCACCCTCCCCCCTGGCCCCCTCCCCATTTCTCCGCCTTCAAGTGATTTTTCCACGGAGGTGGTCGTCACTCACCCAGAAGAAAGCAAATACCCGAGAAAAATGTTTAACACAAAATGTCCTTGTATTAGTTGTACATATTTGTTGCTTTAATTGAGTAAGTCATTTTTTTTAACAGGACAGTTTTTATGTTTCATTTACAGGTGTGTATAAATTAAAATAAGTAAATCATTGGTTTGGGCTTAAACCCAATATAATATTTGAAAACATCTGTACATCAGTACAGTAGATTTTATGTTTAATATTGTTTGTTA
Source organism: Syngnathoides biaculeatus (assembly GCF_019802595.1). Lineage (NCBI taxonomy): Eukaryota > Metazoa > Chordata > Actinopteri > Syngnathiformes > Syngnathidae > Syngnathoides > Syngnathoides biaculeatus. Next base: position 6,996,088 of record NC_084652.1, on the reverse strand, counting down.
AAAAAGACTTAAATCATCTTCCTCTCATCTTAAAAAATACTGATTTTATCTATTTGTTGTTTTGAGTTTTTAATCTAAAATTATCTGTAAATATTCAAATTGACAATTTTCAACAGTGTAAAAATATTTCTAGTTTATAGTAAAAAAACACGTGATAGGGTTTTGATTTTAATTTACAGAGCAAAGGACACTTAAAATTACATTAATTTGTAGAATTTTTAAATCATAATTTTTGTAACTTAATGAGTATTTTTATTATTATTATATCTGTTGTTTTTTGCTATGAAGAACAAAATTGATTTTAAATGTATGGTTTAACATTTCTTTATCATTATTTCAAAAGGGAAAATGCAGTTTGCTCTTTTACTTTGCTTTGGTTTTTTTTTTTACATACATTTTTCTATATTTCTATATTTTTATGACAAAGAGGACGAACTGAACCTTATGTATTTTGTCATTTTTAATGTTTAATTTCATAATTTATTTAAAATGTTGAACTTTTAAAAACATAAAATAATTTTTCAAATGTGAACAAGTTTTGAACTGTTTTAATTTTTACTAGTTTTCTTTTTTTTTTATTTATGTTCAAAAGATATTTACTTGTATGTAAAGCTGCAGCATTGACTTCATTTGTTCACTCCGGGCCAATAACCACATCACGTGTAAAAATTGACAGGTCAGCCGGCCAGTGGGAATCAAGCAGGAATACGCACAAGTTCTGCTCAAAATTCTAAACCATTATTTCCTCCGACACATATTTGACCGCGAGATAAAACTCAAGTTCCTGGAAGCAAACAGGAAAGAAAGCATTCCCCGTGCGGTGGGCTCATTAGAACCCCGAAGTAAACACAGGAAGGAAGCCATCTTGTCTTCAACCGGATGTCTTAGTATTAACATCGGAATGGATGACCGTTACAGTCCGTGCACTTCTGTACCGCTCACAAAACTATCTTAGAAACGTCACTTATTTGCCGTTTGCTATTTTTGTCTCCTGGTCAAACTAGATTTTATTTTTACAGAGAAAAAAAAGGAGACTGAACACACCCCACCCTACAGGAAAAATCTTCCAGAGCAATCTTTTAAAGATAGAGAAGAATCAACAACAAAACAACAAGTGGGACACAATCATGAAGATAGTGTGTGCGGCGTTCTGTTTGAGATTACCGGAACGCACAACGCACACTATAAGAAAAACTCTTTCATGTCTCCTTTTTCATTTCATTTTCTGGACTTTTATATTCATATTATTTTAAGCTTTTTAAAATCCTTATAGGTACCAAGCTTTACTCGCTAACCGACTAACCAATGACTGCTCGAAAAATGCATTTGTTGGTTTACGTTCAACCGACGTGAGTAATATCATGGAATCTGTCAACACCCAAATTACAATTTCAGGATCTTGGGTGACTTAATGCTGGAGACTTCATGTTCCTTTTTTTTTTTTTTTAAATAAATCTACTGCATATATTTTTGGGATAAAAGAATACAGTATTTTATACATTAATTTGTCCAAGACTATTATTTTATAATTTTTTTAATGTGCTTTCCGATGGACATTGTTGCAACTGCAGTTACTTGTGAAAGCACTCGATTAAAAAAAAAAAAAAAAGTTTCGTAAATTGAGATTTTGGGTGGTGTGGGCGTGTGAAGAGTGATTTATCCTCCCAGATTTGCTCACATAACGGTCGTGGTTGTCCGGGGAGATATGGTTATTGTTAAAAATCTATTCCCTCTAACACGAACACGTTGAGATTTTAATCGTCCCGTGAATTATTGAAACATATTTTGAGTCCCTTGGGGGGGATAAAATTAACTGAAGGGTCAAAAAATTACCGTGCGATTGAAGGACGAGCGTATACAAAATAAAACAATTAAAAAGAAAGAGACGTGAAATAAAACATTATTGGCAAGACTGGAAGCTTTTGATTTAAACTTGCTTGATTTCTGGGGCTACTTCCGGCTATAAATTTGGGTCGGCAACTTCCGGGACAATAATAGTCGCTTAAGTATCAAAACATCAAAATAATTCGATAGTGTTGATGTTGAGTGTAAAACTAAGGAATAAGATAAGTAACCATGAGTTCTTGATTTTTATTCCTTTACTTCCGCGGCTGCTACTTCAGGATTTATGCAAAAACGTCCAATACTACGTCATAGGAAGTCCCCCCCCCCCGCCCCTCAAAATAGAAGCGAAAGCGTCAAAACATAAACAGAGCAGTCGACCTTGTTTGAACGCCGCTTCGTTGGTTTTCTGAGAACTGGCAGCACAATGCGGCGTCTTTCGTGTCACGTTCTCACCGGCCGAGGCGCGGTGTGACCATCGCTAAGCTGCCGAATAAAAGATTAAAAGGACCGAGTTCGGAGAGAGGAATATAAAAAAAAAAAAAAGAAGTGCGCTGAGTTGGGCCTGCGAGTCGAGGTAAAAAAAAAAAAAAAAAAAATGCTAAGGCTAAGTTAGCTGCAGTGTTTTAGTGATGTGTGACCAAACAGGTGTTTAGAACGACAGCCAAAAAAAAAAAAAAAAATGACAGCTACGTTTCAGTCGCTGTTTTGCCAACCGCCCGGATGCTAGCTAGCCACATGCTAAAATAGGCGGGCCTGGAAACGTCAAAACCGAGTTTTAACGATGCCGTCACAAAGAGTGCGAGGAGAAATTGGCTGCAATTAGCCCGCTTGGTTAGCCCGACGATTAGCAGCCTGCGTGCGTCTTTGCACGCGCAAACACAAAACGGGGGCCAGTGGTTGACTTTTAAAGTCAACTTGAGTACTTTTCACACACCTGGATGACTTTGCCCTCCTTTGACGTGTGTTCCAGGCTCGCCTTCGCGGACGTCATGGCGGAAACTGAAGGCAAATCGGCAGCGCTCAACGGTAAATCGACTGCAAAGCTACCTGTGGTGTCCATTTAGGCTCTTTTTCCACCCATTTCTGGTCCTTGGTCCTTTTATAGGGGCCTCTGGGGAGGAGGAAGCCGGGGGTGATCATCAGAAAGACGGGGAAGCCTGTGGAAGCAAAGATGGAGACAAACACACTGGTAATCCCATTTTTATTGAACTCGTATTTGTAAATGACAATTTACAAAGTCGAACCCTCAACTTCATTGAAATACTACTAAGCATGTTTTTTTTAAAACAGCTTTCCAGATTTGCATTTTTTTTTTAAACAGAAGACATCTTTGCTTTCAAAATAAAACAGTACATGGAGATCACCATGTTAGGAGCCTGTTTTATAAAGCTGAATGAAAATTGAAATAACTCGAAAAATCTACAGTGGTTTTCCCCCAAAATTCTGTACTAAGTTTTACTTTAACTTGGTTTTTGGTTCAATTTTGATTTCAAACAAAAACTCTTAAGTTGAGGCGTTTCCGAGGGTTAGCACTAACTGAAATTGGGTAACTGAAATAAAAAAAATAAAAAATCCTGCCGTTTACCAAGTTGTAGATAAAAATAATTTTAAAATAAAATGTCAAAATGCCAAACATGGGCGATAATCAAATCTCTCCAGAGAAGTAAAGTCACATTTCAAAGGTGAACTGGACAAAATCTGCCTACAAAGAACTGATCGGGTGTGTCATGTGAGACTTTGACAAATGAATATGCAATGAGTCATAAATCATAATTTTGTTCTGTATGCTTTTCATGCCTGAACAATAAAATATGGCTGCATGACTGTTAAAGATAAGCAAAATCTGTCTGCACGTGAAGAGAATCACCTCCCAGGGGCACGCCATCATATTTCCACCACATTTTTCTTAGCCCAATTCCGAAACGTCCCGCTTACGTGAATCCGGCACAAACCTCCATTTTATTTCTTTTCCTTTGAGACAACGCAGAGGCGTCCGGTGACAGGATCGTGCTGGAAAGCGAGCCGGGTGAGGAGGAAAACGAGGAGGAGGAAGACACGGACAGCATGGATGGCAGCGGCCTCTTTTCCCTGACTGAGGACGGCGAAAGAGAGAGCGAGGGAGGCAGACCGGAGAGGGCAAAGGATGGCGGGAGAAGGGCCGCCAGGAAGAGGAACAGACCGTGCAGCGGTGCCGGAAACAACAACAACAACCGTTCATCCAGCTCGGACGAGGACGAAGAAGAGGAGCTGAAAGACGATGATGACGAAAACGACGACGACGAGGACGACGACGAGGTGATGGAGGCGTGGCTCGGCGCCGAGCTGCGGGACCTGCGCGGACCGGCGTGGCGGGCCATCCCCTCGCTGCGCTGCCGAGAGATCGGCCGGGACTCGCAGCAGTTCGTGAGGCGCGTGTGCGGCGCCCGCGGCCTGGTGCAGAGGCTGGAGCTGCAGGGCCTGCTGGAGAGCCACTCGGGCTGCGTCAACACGTTGCACTTCAACCCGTCGGGCACGCGCCTGGCGTCCGGCAGCGACGACCTCCGCGTGGTCATCTGGGACTGGGCCATCCGGCGCGCCGAGCTGGAGTTCGACAGCGGGCACAGGAGCAACGTTTTTCAGGTGAGGGACGAAAAAAGGCTCACGATTGGACACAAACCGAATGATGATGATGATGATGATGACAAGAAAAAAAAAACACTTATGTGAAAGTCAGTCACGTGTTAGCAGAGTGATAATGTACCGTTTCATAGCTATTGATGGAATTAATGTGGTATATAATCGGGCGGTAACAATTACTAGAATACTTCAATGATTTGAAAATGTTACTGGGCGATGATGGAAAAAAATAATCACATCAATCAATTGAAGTCCCGATTAGTAAACACGATTATTCATTGATTTGCAAACTTAGTACTTATCCAGCTACCAAAACTCATATTTAATAACAACCAACAACTAAAATTAGTAACAAGTGAAATAATCATGCATTATTAACATTAGTGGTTCAAAGAGTAACTGTAAATACCCGGTGTTCGTGCTCATGTGGTCCTTGGCCTCTGTGGGGCAGTGTGCTGCATGCATGGCGATACACATGAATATAAAAAGAGTAGTAGAAAGTCAAAAACTCAATTCATGTACAACCACTCGTTTTCACTGCCTGGGAGTATTCTTACATTACTGTACATCATATACCATTTATGTGTAGCTATTCTTTATTTGAAGGTAAAGCCTTCCTGTTGCTTCTCATGCTAAATTCTTGCTAGCCTGTCAATGGAGTTTACCATTACGTGTTAGCATTAGGCTGGCGATCTTTCGAAAACGTTATATTTGAACATATCCATCCATCTATTTTCTTTGCCGCTTATCCTCAACGAGGGTCGCGGAAAGTGCTGGAGCCTATCCCAACTGGCAGGAGGCAGGGTACACCCTGAACTGGTCGCCAGCCAATCGCAGGGCACATTGAGACAAACAGACGCACTCCCAATCATACCTAGGGGCAATTTAGAGTGTCCAATTAATGTTGCAAAATTTTGGGATGTGGAAACTGGAGTGCCCGGAGAAAACCCACGCAGGCGCGGGGAGAACACGCAAACTCGACACAGGAGAGGACGGGATCGAGCCTGGGTCCTCAGAACTGTGAAGCAAACGCTTTACTAGCTGAGCCACTGTGCTGCTTATTTGAATATACAATGAGAGTAATTATTTTGTTGTGTTTATGATAGGGCGGGAACAGGAAGCTCATTTAGTGGCATTTTATCTATATTTGTAGAATAAGTTGTTGTGGGGTGCAATACTGCTTTGAAGAGACTTTACTACATTTGAGAGGTTCCATTTTTGGGTGTGATGCTTAGTCAGGTCTCAGAAGATTGACATCACATTTTTTTTTGTTTTGTTTTGTTCCCCCTTCAGGCCAAGTTCCTACCTCACAGTGGCGACTCCACCCTGGCCATGTGCGCCCGGGACGGTCAGATCCGCGTGGCAGAGCTCTCTGCCACCCAACGGTGCAAGAACACCAAGAGGGTGGCGCAGCACAAAGGGGCCGCGCACAAGGTGCAGTTGCGCCCACCCCACCCGCATGGCGACAAGACGCTGTCTCTTATTGTTTCTTTTTGTTTTTGTATCAGTTGGCCCTGGAGCCCGACTCCCCGTGCTCCTTTCTGTCGGCGGGAGAGGACGCCATGGTGTTCGGAATCGATCTGCGGCTCGACCGCCCTGCCAAGTGAGTGCCGGGGTGCCGTCTCATGTGGTGCCAACAGGCAAAAAAAAAAAAAACACACACCCCCCCCAATTGAAATGAAGGCAAATCCCAATTTTCATTCCAATCCTACTGAACAAAAAAGAAAAGGGGGGGGGGCGGGGGGGTCTTTTTAATAACTAAAATATTGTACCTTAAAAAGACAGAAAGATGTCACTGTTTAAAAATCCATCCAGCCATTTTCTTTTGCCGCTTACCCTCACGAGAGTCGCGGGGAGTGCTGGAGCCTATCCCAACTGTCAAGAGGCAGGTGGCGGGGTACACCCTGAACTGGTTGCCAGCCAATTGCAGGGCACCTGTTTAAAAATGTTAAAAGAATTAAACATTGACATTCACTCCTGCTGTGTGAGCCTTTGCCACCTTGCGGGAGAAAAATAGATTTACAAAGTGAATCAATAAGCTTCAGTAATATTTGTCATGTTTTGCAATGGCTAAAAAATATACTGTATGCCCATGGGTATTATTATTTTATCTCTACACATGTTGCGCCAGCATTTGTGTTGAAATAGTTACACGCAAAAGTGTTGCAATGCCATGGCACGATACGACTTGTTAGCCTATCTATGATGTTTTTCATCGCTTATGAGCATTTTTTTAAGGCAAAAGTATGTGGTTATTTTAAAATGCACATGGTGATTCTCTTTTTTTTTGTGTGTGTGTTTAGTTTCACACCAAGTCCAATTGGGAAAGGCATTAAATAGCTTTTAAGGGCTCATTTTTAAAGGATTATTATCTGTTGTGAAGTGAGTTAAGGTTCTGCTACAATACTCCGCTCATATATCAAATTTGGTGCTCGGAATTGAAAGCAAATTATTGGCCCAACGATGCTTGAATCTTGAAAAAAAAAAAAAAAAAAATTGTAAGTCGGGTAGGTTGCTCTCCTATGTATCACTATATTTAAGTTTTATAGGGGTGCGAGGATGAATGAGTTTGATGGGGCGAGAGCTGTTAAAACTTCCCCTGGTTTTGGTTTGCAGCAAGCTGGTGGTGGTGAAGGAGGGTGACAAAAAAGTAGGCCTGTACACCATTTTTGTCAACCCAGCCAAGACGCAGCACTTTGCGGTCGGTGGGAGGGATCAGTATGTCCGGTACGTACGCTGCCGTGATGCCGACCGAATGTGCCGCGGCGCGGCGGTTGGGACTAACCGCCCTCATGGTTGTTCTGTAGGATTTACGACCAGAGGAAGATTAACGAGAACGACAACAACGGCGTGCTGAAGAAGTTCTGCCCCTCGCATCTGGTGTCCAGCGAGTCCAAAACCAACATCACCTGTCTAGTATACAGCCACGACGGCACAGGTACACATCACGAAACACGCAGACAGCAGAGTATGTAAATAGCAAAATAATACTATTTAAACTGAACTCTGTTTGAATTAATGTATTTACTGTGGTCGATAAGAACACAAAGGATTATCAGCAACGGATCAACACCATGCATCTAGCATGTACACAATCTTGAACCTATGTTACATAAATGACTGTACTCAGTAGTTCCCTTATTCAAGACAAAATAAGGCTCATCATTAGTACTGTAATTCCCGGCCTACGGAGCGCACCTGGTTATAAGCCTCACCCAGTACATTTGTAAAGGAAATACCATTTGGTACGTAGATACGCCGCAGCTGTGTAAAAGCCGCAAGTGTCCACAGTGAAACACGAGATATTTACAAAGAAAGACGGTACACGGAGTTTAACGCTAGCTCCGCGCTAACAGGCTCGGATAACAAAATACATCCCGGTAAAAATCACTGAGACATGACAGTAACACGCTAGCGCAGCACTAACAAGGCCGGACTGGTAAAAGTCACTTCCTCGGCACATATATTCCACCGGTCTTACATTTTCCGCTCAAGTGGCCCCATGCCGTCGTTCGGGGGAAAAAAAATGCACAAATTAGCCATATTGCCGGATAAACCGCAGGGTTGAAAGTGTGAAAATGTTGTTTTATAGGCCAGAAATTACGGGTATTTATCATTCAACAAATCTGCATATGGCAGAGAGTAAATATGTGGGGGTTTACACTGTAATGTCAATTTTTATTTAGAGCTGCTAACGAGTTACAATGACGAGGACATCTATCTATTTGACGCCAACCACAGCGACGGCGCAGACTACTGCAGAAGATACAAGGGACACCGCAACAACGCCACAGGTTTGGTGACACATATTCGCCTACAAATTACATTATTTTTAATTCATTTTGTTGTTGTTTTGCAGTAAAGGGCGTCAACTTCTACGGGCCTTGCAGCGAGTTTGTGGTGAGCGGCAGCGACTGCGGCCATATCTACCTGTGGGACAAACACTCGGCCCGCATCGTCCAGTTCATGGAGGGCGACAGAGGCGGAGTGGTGAGCGCAGCCCCCCGTCCCTTTGCCGTGAGGGATCATGGGTAAAAGTTGCAGCATGCGTTTCATATTAAAATAATGACGCCACGGTGGTTTTAGTACGGGCGTCCTGATGCAGCCTACCGATTGAGGCAGGATTGCAATTCACGCCACCTCCAGGAAAGGCAGCACCTTATAAATGACCAGATTATTTCTTTATTTGCACCTTTTGTAGAATGAAGTTTTGAAAAGTTGTTTACATCAGTTTTACTTTTGTAAAACTGACTCTCCTAATTAGGGTTTTAATGAATTTATTTGAGCTCAATATACAAAAACATTCCCATTTTAATATTTTTTAAGCTAAGTGGTCCAGTTCATTTAATTTATTTTAAAATTTTGACAGATGAACATTTATATTTTAAAAACAGGATTTAGTTTATATTAATTTGTAATTATTTTAAAAGCATTTCATTTATTTGAATTACATTTTAAATAAACAAAAAAGGTTTTTTACTTAAAATTATCATTTTAAGTAATAGAAATTTTATTCAATAAAAGGTTATTTGTATATATGCATATGTATTGAATTGGATTCTCTTGAGGGGAAAAAAACCAGATAAAGGAAAAAGAACGTACAATTTCGTGTTCATACTTTGTAATTTTTGTGTCTAAAGGAAAAAAAGTATCAAATGTTTAAGAAAATAATGGAAAGAAATATGCTTTTTGCTTTTGAAAGTTTCTGTTAAAAAGCAATGTATAGTCCAACTTATTTTTATGTATTTAAATGAATACAAATGTTTTGGTTAAGAATGAAGAACAGAAGATATTTGTCATTGTTATGATTTTGCGCAGGTGAACTGCTTGGAGCCCCACCCCCACCTGCCCGGCATGGCCACCAGCGGTTTAGACCACGACGTCAAGCTGTGGGCCCCCACCGCCGAGACCCCCACCGGACTCAAGGGCCTCAAAGAGGTATCGGCTTCTCACCTCAGGTTGATTTGAAGCGCTTCCCGCACTTGAACCCAAAATGCGCCGTTTGTGGCATACCCGAAAGGTGATGAAGAAGAACAAGCGAGAGCGCGACGAGGATAGCGTGCGGCACGGCGACCAATACGACACCCAGCTGCTGTGGTTCCTGATGAGACACATGAGGAACCGACGGCCCCCGAGGGTTAGACAGAGATTATTTGCCGTGTTCTGTACCGAATTAAATGAGCTCACCCTCCTCGCTTTGCGTCCATCCAGACCCGGCGCGAAGGGGCCGACGCGGACACGGACGAGTCCTGGAGCTCGCCGGACACCTCCGATGAAGAGGAGGGGGGTCCGGACCACGTCCAGTGCATGTCCTCATGAGCCACACACGTACACGCGCTCCTATATACAGACACTGTCCGATAAAAAGCAGGTATGTCCACATTTTGTGTAAACCCCCCCCCCTCCTCCTCAAAAAAAAAAAAAAAAAAAATCCCCAACAATTATTTTGGGTAGCAAGGAGGAAAAATCCAGTAAAAATTAGACGAGTAGAACCCCACCCCACCCAAATTTGTTGAACAAATTGTGACTTGGGTTGGGGGAAAAAAAAAAAAAAAAACATTTTTGACAATGAAAATAATTCAAAATTTGGTGTACAAATTTTGGGATTGTTTCCATCATTTAAAAACAAAAAACGTTTTTCTGGATAAACATTGCAGACCATAAAGTTAAGATAAAAAATATAACAAAAAAGTGTAATGTGCGTATAAATAAACCCCTAACAAAATACGTTCTAGGCAATACGAAAAAAAAATTGCGGTTTGTGGTTTTGGATCCAAAAAAAGAAAAGAACATTTGTGATTTTGTGTCCCAAAAAAGATTTTGGCCAATAAGATTAAAAAAAAAAAAAAGACAACTTGCTGTCCAAATATTGTAGTTTGCATCTCCAATTTCAAATTTTTCTTTTTTTTTTTAAAGAAAATTTGGAGATGCATGCTTTTCATTTGACAGTGATGATACATCCATTGGATTGTAGTTTTGTTTTTTTGCCCTAAAATTGCTGCACACATGCAACCGTGACAGACACGCGGGTAATTAATTTTTGGCACATATGCGTCGTAGTCACTGTGCATCAAAATCATGTCTCAATTTTGAGTCCTCCTTAAAAAAACACATTTCAGGCAATTTCTGAACACAAAATGGAAAAAAAGGTGAGGAATTTTGTGTCTAAAAATGTTTTTCGCCCATAATTTGGTTGGAGGGGTGGAATATTTTATTACTGCACACGTTTTGGATAAAAGATATTTTTTCTTCACTAAATTTGGGAGCTACATGCTTTTCATTGGACAACCACAATATGATACATATGTTCACTTTTTTGACACACTGGCACACACACACAAGTCAGCCATAGTGATGGTGCAGGACGCTGGCCCCCGTACAAAGACGTCAAGTTGTTTCCGAGGTCTCGGTTTTTCTGAGTCCTGCCTCCCCAACGTTCACCAGCACGTAGCCGCCCTCCTTTCTCACCAGAGCGATCAAGTTTGATCCCTGCCGCATTGCTGCCCCAACTACTGAGTGCACTTTGAATCAGGGATGTTGCAGTTTGACACATGCACTAAAAAGAGTGACATTTGCTTTGCCGGGGGTCTTTTTTTGTTTCGCAGCACTTGTAGGTATTCCCCACTCCCACCCCCTCCCCTACTTGAGCTTCTTCCTGTCCCCTCTGTCTTTTGACAGGAAGAACCACTCCCCTCCTTCACTGCATGCACCACGGATTGGATTTTGGAAAACCTTGAGTGGGTGTGCCCCTCCCCCCACCACCCTTGCTAAATCACAAGCAGCTATCGGTTGGAAGCTGGGATTCGGCGGGGGGAGGGGGGGGGGGCGTTCGCGAGGAAGGCGGTATCTTTGGACAGTGCGCTCGGGCATTCTTTGTAGTGTGAGAGCGATTGAAGCGCGGCTTTTTTTCTCGTTTTCTGAGAACTCGTAGTCAAATTGTACATATATAAATATGAAAACTGTATAAAAAAAAATAAACATTTAGAAGATGCTGTTTTATGTCACAAGTTTAGTTAACTGCAAATGTCTATATTGGATACAGAGCCAAAATTGCACCCTTTTGTTCTAACTGTCCTCTACATTATTAAAAATTTTCCATTGTACGGAGTGTTGTTTCATTTTGAGAATTGAATTCAAATTTTCCCGGCCACAGGCTTATCATTAAAACATCTGGTTCTGTTGGAGTTCTGTTGAAGAATTTGTGCAATAAAACAAGCAGTACACTTGATGTTTAGTCATCCTGTTTTGGTATTACACAAATGTCTCTCATTAAACTGACTGCTGTGATCCTGACCTGAGGCAGGGGAGTGTGGATGGAGTCGCTCAGCAAGGCGAGACCATTTTTGAGATTTAAGATGAATTTGAACAAAAAAAAATCATGATGTGTTCTAAAGTACACAGATATCCAGTGAAGGGAGACGAGGACCGCAGTTATGTGGGCCCTCTTTGGCTTACGTACCCTAGTTAGAAGCCAAGAAGCAGCATTTTGAGCCAAGTGATTGAGGGGAGGACTGGTTGACTCCAAAATAAAGTACAATACAGTAATCCAGCCGAAAGTGCTGCAAGAAAGGCTTTTACACTTGCCAGCTACTTAATAAAAATAAAATGAGCTTGCATATTGTGTCAAAGGAACCAAGTAAACAAGTGAGGATTTACGAAGACTACTTTGACCAGTCGCTGTCGTTTCATTCAGGGGGTTCTCATTATGATTAAAGAATATCTAGGCCCATTATGTCTTTGAAATAGAAATATTATTGGGAGAGCATTTTTTCTTACAATGAAAGGAAAATCCGCACATTTTCAAGATTAGCAAACATAAAGGAAAATAGTGGCTCCAAAAGTGAACCCTTCGGAACCTCATCGAGCACTGGACTTGTACAGAACTACCCAAAACACACGCAAAGTTGTGTTGGCCAGACAGGACCAAAACCACTTCAGCGCGCTACCACAACTGTCCAGAGAGCTGTTATCTGGTCATGAGTATGTATAAAATGGTCAAATAACCTAACGGGTTTCACTTACTTATGTCTTTGATAAAAACAAATGACAAAAATAGCTTTCAATCTGGATTGCCAGGTACTTAATAAAAGAATCTGGACTGAATCTGAATTGAGTTAGTCACTTCAAGCATTCAATAGTTAATAAGTTTGTCCTCAAGGTATTTTTAACATCCTCAAGGTATTTTTAACAAGAAAACGGTTAATTCCTTAAAACAGGTGTCAAACTCAAGGCCCGGGGACCAGATCCGGCCCACCACGTGATTTTATGTGGCCCGCGAAGGTAAATCATGTGCGTCAACCTCCATGATTCTTGTTCAAATCTGTACACAAATTTCCAACTGTCATATCATAAATGATTACATTGAGACACAGCAAGCCTTTTTTTTTTTTATCTGACCAAACATGAATAATAGTTGAAAAATCCATCACCCTTGATTTCTGACTTCGAAACTAGTCCATAAATTTCATGTGTAAATATGATGAGGCAGAAAAAGGTTTCTACATTTTCATAACAGCCCTCAGAGGGGAAACCGGAACGACAAAATGCCCCGCGATGAAAATGAGTTTGACACCCCTGCCTTAAAATAACTGATGACGTGGACAAACCTAAAAGTACACATTTGTGAAAAACTATGAATTAAGACAAATATCGGTTTGGTGATAAAGAAAGGGTCTTCCAAGAGGAAATTATATTTTTATACCTCTATTTGGGATTATTGAAAATCCCCAAACCAGTTTCACTTTGAGGGGGAAAAAAAAAAATAATGAAACTTGTTAGGGAAATACAGACCATGAAGATCCCATACCTTATTTAATATTTGCAGCGAAATCTGAAGACGCTTTTTTTTTTTTTTTTTTATAAATCAAAAACAATTGAGCTAATATGTACAACAGGTGACTTGTGAGTTTACTAGTCCCTCCTCCCTCGTAACAAATAAAAGCATCCAGCGTTTGCTCCTAGACAGTATGATGGTGATAGATGAAAATGGAAAAAAAAGTTACTCCTTGTAGTGCAGGAAGTGCTGCAGCTTCTTGCGGTGCTCTGCGGACATGTCAACGGCACTGGGGGGGGGGGCGCAGACGTTAGTATGTCGCACGGAAAGCCGACAGGCATTGACACAAGAGCAACTCACTTCAGATGATCTCCAAAGGTGGTGGTGATTCGGTATATGGCTGTCTTGAGCGCAGCCCTGAGAGCGAAGCGCAGCGTCTTGTAGGCCAGCTCGCCCATGCCGCCGCCCATCCTCACGGGCTTAGTGGAGGCGTGAGGCAGCTTGAAGTGTCGGTCCACTGCCTGCAGACAAATACTAGGGTAGCTTTTGACACTTTTTAAAATCATTTAAATAAGATAAAATCCCAAAAAGGCGGCACGGTGGATCAGCTGGTAAAGCCTTGGCCTCAGAGTTCTGAGGTCCCGGGTTCAATCTCGCCCCTGCCTGTGCAGAGTTTGCATGTTCTCCCCGTGCCTGCGTGGGTTTTCTCCGGGCACTCCGGTTCCCTCCCACATCCCAAAATCATGCAACATTAACTGGACACTCTAAATTGCCCCTAGGTGTGATTGTGAGTGCGGCTGTTTGTCTATATGTGCCCTGCAATTGGCTGACAAGCAGCTGGGATGGGCTCCAGCACTCCCCGTGACCCTTGTGAGGATAAGCGGCGAAGAAAAATGGATGGATGGAAAATCCTAAAAACATGCAACATTAATTGAACACTCTAAATTGCCCCTAGGTGTGATTGTGAGTGTGACCGTTGTGTCTCTATGTGCCCTGCGATTGGCTGGCAACCAGTTCAAGGTTTACCCCACCTACTGCCCGTTGACAGCTGGGATAGGCTCCAGCACTCTCTGCGACCCTCGTGAGGATAAGCGGCGAAGAAAATGGATGGATGGATGCCCCCTACCTTTCGTGCAATGATGACACCTTGTATGCAATAGAGAGTAGTAACTTGGAAACTCCTCAATTGTTGTTGTTCCTTTCAATTCCTCGTACAAATGGCGATGATTCACATTTTATAAAGATAATAAAATAAATTTTTAAGGCAAAAGTTAATGTAAACGTTTTTTGTACTTTGTAAAAATTTCTAACATAGTTTTTATTAGATAAATGACTGAATGCATAATGCAACAAATATTTCAAGACTCACAATGTAAATGCCAGTAGCTAAAAAAGCTAACCTCTTGCAGGGACAGCATGCAGCTAAGGATGCTGGGTAACGTCGTCTGCACCACGCCAAAGTGGTCCTCTGAGAAGGAGGCTTGAACCAGGTAGGACAGTCCTGGAAAGCAATCAATCACATGGGTAAACATCGTGTGTTGAGCGTCGGTGTTGAACAGGAGCGGAAAAATGTTTTTGTGCACCTTCCAAGGCCCAAATGTGAGCCTGGCTGTCTGCAAAGAGCGCTTCACTGGATGCTTCTGGGAGCTGCAAAACAAAGAACCTTTAGCATTCCCGTGAAATATTGTCAATAGTGGCGCCATGTCCTGGGCTCACCTTGTTGAACAAATATGCTATCAGCACACGCTTGAACAGGAAGTTCTTAACCTGGATGGAGTAAGATTAGCATTTAAATGAAGATGGAATGTCTTTTCAAACGAACAAAGCAGCCATTGTGTGATCCATAACTTTTTATAAATACCTTGTATGCCATTTGGTATATTACAGCAAAGGAAAAGCAGTCAGCAAAATCGTGGGAAACTATCGTATTTTTTGGATGATGGTGTGCACTGGACAATAGGCCACACTCACTGTGTACCGTGACACGATACAGAGTTACACCATACATGAGCCGCACCTAAGCGTATATCGCGGATGTATACCGTACATACGTGAAATTAGATATTCACGCAGAAAAACTTTCTAAATGTTTATTTACATACCTTGTTTCCAAACAGTGACTATAACACCGCAGTAAAACAGCTCAAACATAACAGAAAAGTTATTGTTTTTATTCATCATCCTCCTGTGCACTGAAACCACTCAAGTCGTCGCCAGCAGTGTCGGAGTTGAAGAGGCTCCGAAATTCTCCGCCGCTCTCAATGTCATTTTCATCTCAAGTTTACTGCTGCATTTGTGGTCTTCCTCCCACGTACCAGTCCAGCCCTTCAATCCTTTGGTGATATTGGACTCTTTCACGTTGCTCCATGCGTTTAAAATCCACCGGCAGATTCCAGGAAAGGAAGACCTTCGTATGCAGCCATTTTTTGTGAAAGTTTGAAAAATTAAAAGGAAGTGTGCTTGTGAGTCGGGATAATTGTTTGTGTCTATGTGCTCTGCGATTGGTTGGCAACCAGTTCAGGGTGTACCCCGCCTCCAGCTCGCAGATGGCTGGAATAGGCTCCAGCACTCCTGAGGATAAGCGGCTCAGATAATGGATGGATGGATGGATATCTATTTTGCATTTTTGTCTGTCCTGCTTTGGGAGCACCAAAAACTAGCGCCTTCTTTTTATATATATGGTAGCGGTAGCTTGTTCGTCTTCTGTGGGCAACTGGTGTAGATTCCTCTTCTTCTCCGCATAATTCAGGTAAATTCTTCTTCTTCTTCTTCTACGTGCACTTAAAATAAGTCTTCTTCGTCTACACAGTGAAGGCATTTGTGCACGCCCAAAACAGCGTGTATTATGGGGGACGGCCATGTTTTAAAAATTTCATCTGAACAAGTTTTTGTTGTACTTTTAAACTCGTAGCCACTAGCGACAAAAAAATAAACAATAACATTTTAGCCGCATCGTTAAATATGCTGCGGGGTTCACAGTGCCTGAAAAAAGTAGTTGCTTATCATCCGGAAAATACTGTACGTGAAAAGGTAACGGCAGTGAAGATCTGCTAAAGTACGTTTAGAGTCATTGAAACTGATGTGGCCCCCTAAAGTATGTACCTGTTCTTTCCTGTTATGGAGGAACTGGGCCAAAAGACTGGGCTGGGAGATAACCTGCTTGGGAGAGGGCATCGGGGCGGCAGAGAGCTGCGGGCTGCCGTTGGACTGGGAATCTGGACGGAGAAGGCGGCGGAATCAATACAAGAGAACCGCGAGCTCTGACGTATACATCCACTTACCTGTGGAAGCGGACCACAGCCTGGGGGCCCTCCTCATAACGTGGGGACTCTGCACAGCGCCGTGCCACGGCGAGCCCTGGTCCACAGGCGCAGTGAGACGCCGCAGACCGGGCGACCCGAAGGGGCTGTCCAGGTAGGGCGGGGTGAAAGGAGCGGTCAGGGGGCTCGGCGCAGTCCGGGCAAAGACCGACCCCGGCGTCTTGACCGGGACACTGGTGACCCTTGGACTCATCAGATCCTCCACACCAGAAGAAACTTTGAGTTTAAAAAGAAGACAAGCACAAGTCTTTGTACAGATTATGTCCAATGGATTGCCAAAAGAAGAACCCGCTGGAGGGAACAGTACTTTAGAGAGGCCCAACAACACTGAACACTATAGTTCCAGGAACTCCAAAGTACAAAGAAATAAAATTCTCTAGGACTATAAAAACTCAGCACAAAGACTTCTATGGAACCATGAGTCAAACGAAGTAAAGGTCCCTGGTACTACACATTACACAAAGTAAAGGTCGGAAAACCTTGACAGGCTCGAGACAACGTACCAGACGACGAGCCGGACAAGGTCTTCAATTCGCTTCCCGATGAAAGCGACTTGGCCCTGCCGTTGGTGGCCATGCTGTCGTGGTACGCCACTAGTCGCTGGGTCAGATCGCTCAGAAGCGACTGACACTCTCTGCTGATGGCGTTCCAGTTGTGAGGATGTCCACCTGATTGGAAATGGGTAACGGGATGGTTACTTTAAACCTGGTAGATTACGATAAGAACTAAGGGGAACGAAGGGCAGAAACAAACCTGGCTGACTCAGACTGAACACCTCGCTGCGTCGTAATGGTGAGTGTTGAGAGAGCAGTGCCAAGTCCTGTAGGGCGAGGAACTGTTTTCCAGAGAGACTTGAAGTTAAATTCCAAAACACGCCAAAAGGGGTTTAGGAGGAAAGCCAATGGGGTACTTTTAATATGGCCGGCTGTGGGTCAGACAGAACTCTGGGAAGACACTGGTGCACGTCCTCTGTGAAAGATGACTGCATTGGGAAACTGTAGCCCTGCAAGAACGGGGGGGTGTGGGGGGGTGACATTCATGTCATTTCTCATCATTTATTTGGCGACTATGACACGTGTTAATATATTACTGACAGTGTCAAATTATACCGTATTTTCCGGACTATAAGTCCCGTTTTTTTTTTTTTTTCATAGTTTGGCCAGGGGTGCGACTTATTCTCTAGAGGGATTTGTATGTGAAATTATTAACACATTATTACAGCCATCATCCATTTTTTGAGTTGCTTATCTGTTATTTTCACACTGACAACCATAAGAGGGCGCTCTAGGCCCGTGTATCTGATGATGGATGGAGAGCACAGCCTTCCGGGTGAATCCGCCATGCAACTTTCCAGGAAGTCATTGGATGGCTCGACAAAGTATGGGCTTCCGTGACAAACAAAACCATCCAGTCGCGATTCAGAAAGGCTGGAATAGGCGAGTCGTAACTGCAACTGACGACGAGTCTGACGTAAGCGACGCAGAAGACCAAGCGGGACGTCGACTACCTCCGGAGTTGGCAGACTTGTTTAGAAGTGACACAGAGGATGAAAATTTCATTGGATTTCAGTTACCGGACATTTGGAGTGACACGGATGGCTTTGGTAAACTTCTTCGTGTTATTTATGCTATAGTTAGCGGAATAAATCTCGATATGTTATGTTAACATATCAGGCACATTCTCAGTTGTCATGTAACGTAAGTCAGTGATTCCCAAACAGTGTGCCGTGAGGGCTCTACAGGTGTGACGTGGGAAGTTATCCAATTTTATGTAATTGCTAAAAAAAAAAAAAACATTTATTCCAAGAAATAGTGTATCTTTATTCCTCTATTTATGCCAGTGAGGCACAATGACAGACAGAACAAAAAAATCATTTTCTATTAGATGGCAGGAAGTACACACAGTAATTAATCGATCCATTTTTGGTGACATTTACTTTTGTTGTGTGCCGTGGGATTTTTCAATTGTAAAATATGTGCCTTGGCTATATAAAAGGTTGGAAATCACTGACGTAAGCATACCGTTCAGGCTGTTGTTGCCTTTATTATTTTAAATTGTTCGTCATTTAAATTTCAAATGACATGTCTGTTCTTGGTGTTGGATGTTATCAAATAAATTTCCCCCAAAATTCGACTTGTACTCCAGTGCGACCTATATATATGTTTTTATCTTCGTTTTTATGGGTGTCTGGAAAATACGATAAGAGCCTCTTGAACAAAAAACAGGAACTTTACCCTCGGAACTAGGTACTTTTGCAGCTCTATTGTGATTGGACCACCAAGTACAACCTGTGCCTTCTGCATAGAACCTTGTGAAGGCAGCAAACTGCCACAACTGTGTACTTCCACTTTCAGACAGCCATCTGCTAATTCGATGAATTGCATGATCTGCATGAATAACGCAACCACACACACACCTCAGTGATAAAAATCCTGAAGAGGAGCAGGGCGATGTACCAGGTGAAGAGGAGGAAGGTGGCGCTGATCCACAGGTGGTAGAGCAGGGACAGGTCCAGGAGTCCGCTGATGGTGTCCAAACGGTGGGAAGAACTGGAGGGTGGAAAGGGAAGATTTGCGAATATTAATAAGTAGTGAGCGAGGGCGAGCGTTGGGAAAATGCACTGACCTGTTCATGTTAAGGTTAAACATTTTACAGATCCACTCTCTCGGGATGTATCCTGTCAAAAAAAATAGAAGAACAAGGCACTGACATCAGTGTAGACTGAAATTTATGTTATTTGCGGGGAGGGGGGGGAAACAAGGATTAAAAAGAACATTTTAAAATGGCATTATACCAAGAATGGTGCAGACCAGAAAGGTAGGCACATTTCATAATAATGCAAAAATATACATTTTAGTAATTTAAAAAAAAAAAAAAAACATACTTTAACATATGTAACATTATTTTGTACAGAATATACATTGATATGGTTTGTTTAATAGGAACGTACAAAGAAAATTAAAGGGAAAAAACATACATCACCATGTTAGAATATATATATTTTTAAATCCCGCTACTGAATTCAGGACAAAGGTTGTGAAATACTTTTAGTAATTTAAAAAAAAAGTAACACCAGTTAATCCAAAATTTTGAATGTGTTTTAAAATTTAGGATTGGTAATTTAATTATTAGTCCATGTAATAAATAAATAAAAAAAAAATAAACATGCCTCAAAAGGAATAAGACAAAGTTAGTGAAATAATACTTATTTTACTAAAGTCAAGTTACAATAGTGGAAATAAAAAACAATATCACTTAATCCTAAAACATATTGATACTTTTCACTTATTTTGAATTTCGGTGGAGTTTGGTGTTCAAAGAATTGGATTTACAGGTTGTAAACTCACACAATTGAATAAAGAGGTAACTTACCCAAGAAGAAATAGATGACAATGTAGTTCCTGATGGAGTAAAGCGCTTGGGTGGCGCTGCACTTCACTACCAGCGGCAAAGACCCCTTAAAGCGAAGGTACTTGTATTGCTGAGGAGCGAGGGGACGATTGAAGTTGTGGACACAAACTTTTAAGATTTAGCCGACGGGAGACGTACCTGAACCGTGTGGAACGACACGTAGTTCATGTTGTGGACGACGCCAAACAGAGTGTGGGAAAAGCCCACAAAAGCCCCCGCCAGCAGGAGGATCAGGTGGTACTCGTTCAGACACACCTGAGGCGGACTGTAGGGCGCTTATTAGCGACGCGTTGGCAGCTAGCTAACGCGTGGGGGTGCAGTGGACCCACCTATCGCTGAGGCCGCACGGGTCCCCAAGCATCTCGTAGCGCCCCCCGATGGTGACGGCCGCACACCATGCTACCAGGACGCCCATGACGCAGTGGACGAGGGAGTTTGCCACATGACGCGGGTGCAGCAGTTTACCCAACAAGGCGATTTTGGAGCAGGCAACGCTGGGGACAACTAAAAGGGAGCAGAACACAAATCGACATCCACAAGAATGTTTTGCTTTTTCTTTGGCTTTTTGATCTGTGTTCTCGTGTGTGTGCTTGTGAGAGGTGTACCAGTGTGTTATTAAGTCAAATGTAATGACAATTAATTCTATTCTCATACAATCTTTTTCACGTAAATATTTAAAAAAAAAAATTTAAATGACCACCGTTCCTGCTAAAATAAATTTTCCCATCTCCCAAAAACTTGTAACTATCAAAAAATTAAAATTGAAACTTAATTAATGTACAACATAAGTATTTGCAAAGTTATGGCTTTCTCAAAAAATATTTTATCTTTTTGTATTTTTTCCTCACGTTTTACAATATTACAACTTCATCATTATAAAAATACTAACAACAAATGACTTATGCTCTTGGTGACTGTTTTTTTTTTGTTGTTGCAGCCAATGTTAAAACTTTCTTACAATATTAATTTTGTTAATTTCTAAAATTAATACCTTACCCTGGAGGACATTTATAAAGTCACTTTTTTCCAGTCAAGTGATGACTTTATTTACTCTTGCTCTCTGTAATAAGTTTTATTCTTGCTGAAAAATATTTTCCTCTCAAAATGCTAATTCCTGTACAATAAAAATAAAATAATAATAATAATTTTCAAGTGTATAGTTTAGTTGAAATCTAAATCAAATGAAAATGTAACTTTTTGGGGGAAGCTACAATTTAGATATTCTCTTCATAAAACTAATGCCTAATACATGTAGTATTATTAAGTAATTTATGTACAGCTAAATTTTCCTCAAATTAAAACTAAAGTAGCTGTGGAATAAAACATTAAATGCCAGTAAAATCTTTTTCTTTATTTGAACCCCGCTCACCTGTATAATACTCAAAGATCAATAAGCCCACGATGGTGGTGACGGCGCAAAGTAGGATGAGGGAGAAAATTCCGCTGGCGCTTCCCATGAAGGACAAACATTCTGAAAGGGGAAGACATTTTGATGTCGCAGTGGTTATAAATGACAGCTGGCAACTAAATATAGAAAATTACAAAAAGGTAACCGACTGACCTGATAGTGTCTGGATGGGGTGGAGAGGACTGAATCTGCTGAGGATGACAAAAACTGCTGTGGTGAGCAGCAACAGCAATACGGCCCAGGCTATGCTGGCTGCAGCTCTCCAACAAATCACCTATATACAGTACAGCGTTGGCCAAATGGAGTAATAAAAGGTCCTCTTTTAATCCATTTAGTCGAAATGTACTACAATCCATGCATTTCAGGAAAAACTGCTGAGATTAACTCTTAAATTGAAGTGTTGGGGTTTCATGGAAGGTTTGGTTTCGAGAGTAAGATTTCATGATGACAGAAGAAAATTACGGTTTCAAAACAGGGTTTGCAGCCTTACTTAAGATTTGTAGTTGGGGTTGCCATGGTTTCGTGCTAGGGTTTGGACTGTAAACGATGGATAAGGTTTCAAATGAGTTTACTGTGCGTTTCCTTGCCGGGATGTAGGTTGTACACCAGTTGATTATTGTGAACACTGGGCATGCGACGTCTTTTGTTTCAGATTCTTGATGCTTTAGTGATTAATTTAAGGGCTATATAAATAAACTTGACGTACCAACTTTATGACAGCTGGTGCAACGCTAACTAAATTATTTCCTAGCAAAACCGTCATAGACTTCCAACATTTGCGATACTCCTGGAATACCATGCAGTGAAATATATACATTTAAAAAAAAAAAAAAAACACGAAATGACTAGTGTGGAGCTTCCACCTGGCTGGCTAGCTAGCCTACACTAGCAAAAACACACACAGTGGACTCTACTTGGCAGCATGCTACTTAATGACGTTCGTATTAAGAAACAAAAGCTGGGCTTGTATGAGACAAAGCGACTGACCTTGCGGACAAACCAACAACTTTGATCCGCAGAAAACATTCCGGAGAGCGTTAAATTACTCTTTTCTTTCTTCGTCAAAACTTCCAAGTTTCCATCATGCTGCCGCGCCACTTTTGTTCAAAGGACCTCTCGAAGGACCCCACCCCCCGCAGCGGTTTCCACATATCTGCCTGTTTTAAAACGACTGAGAAATATCGTTTTTATTTCCATAAGGACGATGTCAGGACTACTTTCTGTTTTACAGGTTTACAAGTATCGGTACATTTATAACATTTCTTTAATCTTACACACAAGGCATCGTGAACCGCAAACACAAATCAATACTCATGTTTAATCATAAGGCAATTTACTGAATTTCTCTCGGCGAGACCACAGGTGTCAAACTCAAGGCCCGGGGGCCAGATCCGGCCAGCCACATGATTTTTTTTTTGTGGCCCATGAAGACAAAACCACAGTTTTCATTTCCATGATCTTGGAAAAATCTGTACCAAAATTTCAAGATATTGAGGTATTACAATCATTTTTGTATTACCAAACATGAATAGTTGTAAAACACGTTACCCTTGATTTCTAATTTGGATTCTGGTTCATAAATTATGTAGACATGTTGAGAGGATTAAACATTTTTATTGTTTCAGTCTAAATGGCCCTCTGAGAGAAACCCAAACTAAAACGTGGCCTGTGAGAAAAATGAGTTTGACACCCCTGGTCTAGACAATGAAAGACTCTGTATTCATGAATAAGTAGTTCATCCTTACACTTGAAAAAAAAAAAAAAAAAAACAAGCTTGTAATTTATAGACAATGCATGTTACTTGCGATGCATATCAGTATCGAGCAGATTATTCCTTATTCCAAAATTTTGGGTACTCGTGAAGGCACCAGGTATCACCTACCTGATACTTAAGGCAAAAAAGTCTGACATGAAGTGTTAAGTACTCAAGGGAATACTCGTACTGATACCTGTCTGAAAAAAATTCCATCAAGCATCCATACTATTTATAAATTAGTTGTAAATCTCTTTATTTTCATCACACACTAAAGACTTGTCGTTATGATAAGTGCTAAAGCTCGGACTCTCCAATGCGGTCTTTGCGTCGCCAGTCTCGGTCTCGAAAGCGTTGACCGGAAGCTTTTGGGACGCACCGATGGACACATCCGTCTGAACGGCCTTGAGCGCGAGGGCGGGCAGGACCCGTTGCTCCCGCTGGAGCCTCCTGTCCTCCCACTGCTTGAGCAGACGCCGCTGATTGTAGGTCATGTCCTTGAGGTTCCGGTGCAGAGACGTAACCTGCTCCTCTAACAGCGCCTTGCACGTGACCGCGTTGGCCAATTCGGACGTCAGTTGGTCCACGGTCAGTCCGAGCCTGGCCGCCTTCTCGATCAGGACGTCGCACTCTCGCTCCTTCTCGAGCAGGTCGTTGACGACGTCCTTGGTGGTCTTGCCGTGGTACTTGGGGCTGCGGTCGAGTCCGATCTCCGTGCGCAGGCCCTTGACTTGCTTCCTCAGCTCCTTGTTGTCCGCCGTCAGGGTCTTGAGCTTCTGTTTCAGGGTCTCGACGGAGCGCAGCTTGGACTCACACTGCCGGAGTTTGTCCCGCAAGACGCGTTCTCGGCAGACGGCGTCATCCCTCTCTTTTCGGCACTTCTCCAGGACCTTTAAGGTCTCCGATTTGGACGCTCGGTCACTTTTGCCTGTGGCCATCATAACCGCAGATCAAAATGCAATAAGTAAGAATTTGGTACTTGGCTTAGGAAAACTCCTGAAGTGGCCGCCCGCGAGCCAGGCACTGAGGCAGCTGGGATCGCTCTCATAGGTTTGTGCCGAGCTGAGGTGTAGTAACTCAAATCCGGCGGCTAGGGTGACCGCTAATTAGGCCGCCGGCTTCCAATGTTGACGTTTCCAGTGACACCATTTCTTTTTCCTACTTGCCTAATGGAGCCCGAAAAAATGTACAAATAATGAAATGTAGTTCGAAGCACATCTGGGAAAATCAGAGCGCTAACATTTTTCGATGCAGAAAGCGTCCAAGCCAACAATCATAACATTGTTCCGTGAAGAAATTAAACTCTTATTTGAAATTGATTCTCGCACTATTATAATTAAATTTCATAAAATGTATATATTTTAATACTAAATTCAGATTTTTGCTCATTAAATTCAAAATATTGAACTGTAAAATGACTTTTATCCACTTTAAATTAAATTTAATAAAATTGATATATTTTAATGCTAAATTCAGATTTTTCCTCAAGAAATTCAAAATATTGAACTGTGAAATGACCTTTTTCCACTTTAAATTAATACCTGTAACATTACAGCTATCACAAAATTGACTTTTGAACATTATGCAATATTTTCCATTGGTCTCAGGAAATGTACTTGTAAATTTTAAAATGTATGTAGATTATAAAATTAAAATAAATATTTATTTGTAAATTATCTCAATTTAAAGATGTGAAGAATGTACAAAAAATGAAAAAAAATAACTAAATACCCTTTCTCAAACTCTTATCAATTGTATTCCCATACAATAATTTAAAAAAAATTCAACTCCAACTGGATTCTTGTACAATATATATATTTTTAATAGTCCTTGCAAAATTAAGATTTTACACCTAAAAATCTCACTGTCAGATTTTACTTCATTCGGGCACAGGTCAAATTTTCTTGTAAAATGATTACTTTCATCTCAGAATCCGAACTGTATTGTTTTACAATTCAACATTTTGTTCTCACACGTTAATTATTTACAAAGTCTAAAAAAATTCCCAACCTATTGACTATTCCTTAAAAAAAAAATCTATTTGACAGCCGGAAAACGTCACATTTAGAAGTTACGGCTGACAGCCGCTCGACTAAATATTTATCGTAAAATTATGAAATGTCCCGGCGGCCTAAGATGCACTTAGCTGCTGCTGATTAACAAGGAAAAGTCACATTTTTTTTTGACTTAGGGTTTCTCCAAGTCACTGGTGTCTAAAACTGAATTCACAACGGTAGATACCTTTATTTTCCCCAACTTTTGATCTATAAATGTAACAATTCATTAGCGAGCCCATAAATTTTCAAACAAATGTAGTTCTTCAATTATCAAAATTGAATTATTCAACAAAAGATGTTACTTTTTTTGGAACTTTGCAATTGCTTTTTGTGTAAACATGTAGAAGGGCCACACAGGGGTCATGTTGCAAGAATGATTGGCAATGTATATTCAAAGAATGAAGATGTAACTATAAAATAAATAAGTAAAATTATGTACTAGTTTTATGAAAAAAAAAATGTACAAAAGTGTCGCAATATAAGGGGGAAAAATTCATGAAACTGTCGTAAACTATGACTTTATCCCCACATTATTATTTTTCGTCGGATGAACGCTTCATGTAAAATTACATCATTTTTCTTGTCTTATTACATCTTTGTAATCTTCTGCTCTTGTAATTATGACTTCACATAATGGGGATATTACCACAATAAAGCAATAAAGTAGACTACAGATCAACTAAAAAATAAAAAATAAAAAGATTCCAAAAATCCATACATTTTCTCAGCCGATTATCCTCACAAGGGTCGCAGAATTGCTGGAGCCTATCCCAGCTTTCTTGGGGCAGGAGGCGGGGTACGCCCCTAACTGGTTGACAGTCAAATCACAGGGCACATGGAGATAAGGCAACAGTCACACTCACAATCACACCGAAGGGCAATTTTGAAATATTAGAATGATACAGTTGTCATAAAGATGCGTTAAAAAAAAAAAAAAAAAATCCCAGTACTGTTATTCTTGTAAAATTGCGAATTTATTCTCATGGAACTTCATCTTCATAATATTACAAGTTTATTCTTCAAAAATTACACCTTTATCCTCATATTATGATTTTACTCTAACAACTTTTTTTTCCCCTGCAACACTGCCTTTTCCCTCAAAGTTATGACATAACTTTGCTCTGTAATTCCATTTTTGCACTTGTCATTGCTTCAGTGTGGCGCTAATAGACTTCCAAAGTTTTGTCAACAGTAGTGCTAGTAAAGAAAATGAAATACATCCATACAGTATTGACAATTCCGAGGTCTGCTGTCCAAATCCCGCAACCGTAATATTCATCCAAAGTCTTTTTTTTTTTTGTGTGTGTCACATTCTGACTACAAATGGAAATCCATATTGCCACAGCACACCCCGACCCCCTTAGAAAGAACATACTTGGTAGCGGTGCACCAAGCGCACCCCTTACAGTAGGTTATGAGGCGAAATCCAGACGGCCCATGATTTCATCGGCACACCGCAACCCGATTCTCTCGATTATGGCAACAGGAGACGCTGCAATTCGGGAACGGCTGGGGGGGGGGGGGGGGGGGGGGGATGAATGACACGTGGCAGACACTTGATTTGGGAAGGAAGTGCCGCGTTCAAACACGAGCATGTGAAATATATATTTTTTTAAAAAAGCATATGTACCTTCGGAAAAACTTCTCATGTCATGGATGTGTTGAGCACTGTCGTCACCACTTGGTCGGGCACTGGCATCGTTTCTGGTTTGCTGAAGAAATACGCCTAAAATGGAGGAACGCGACAAAGAACTAAACGGCAGCTCAACCAGGCAGACGTCGGTTGACGGCGGATGTCAAACTCGAGGCCCGGGGGCAAGATCTGGCCCTGCCACGGAATTTTACGTGACCCGCGAAGGCGAATCATCAGTGTCAAAATTTCTGATTCTTTGGAAAGTATGTCCCAGCAGATGTTGAGATTTTTTTGTTACAAAACATGAACAATGGTTGAAAAACCCATTACACTTGATTTCTGATTCCAAAAGTAGGTCATAAATGTCATGTGTAAATATGATGAGCCAATACAGGATTTCTGTGGTTTCAGCGTAGCACAAAGTGAACATGTAGACTAGTTTGTTAGCTTTTTGCACCAACTGCTAGACATTATTGCAGCTACTGTAGAGTGACGTTCGTTACGTTTCCTCATTAGAACCATCACATTTCCGGCCTACGAACCGGGACTTTTTTCACACGCTTTCTTTTAGCGTTAGCATCACGCTAGCGTTAGTGCAACGCTAGAGTGTTGATGCTGTATTACTGCCGTGTCTCAGTGATTTTTTTTTTTTAACCGACCCTTTTAGTGCTGTACTACCGTGTTGCTACTGTGTAGCTGCCAGGGCTGTTTTTTTCTTTTTTTAACCAGTATGTTTTTGTTTTAACAGCCCTGTTCGTGCTACTGTGTTGTTGCTATGTTAAGCTAAGCTATGGTATTAAAACTTCGAAAACTCTTTCTGTGTACCATCTTTCTTTGTAACTATCTCGTGTTTCAATGCGGCTTTGACACAAGTGCGGCTTATGTATGTACCAAATGGTATTTCCTTTACTAATGTACTGGCTGAGGCTTATAATCAGGTGCGCTCTGTAGGCTGGAAGGGCATCCGGCGCAAAAACTGTGCCAAACAAATTTGAGCATTCATCTGAGATGTTACACTGTGGCGACCCCCACCGGGACAAGCCGAGAAGAGACTTACTTTGTCTTGTTTTCAACATGTTCAGAAAACATGTAAACTTCTGCATGAATCAGTCATGCTACTTATAACACTGGCTGTTTAGCTTTCTTAAAGTTTCGACGATTTTGACCGGAGAACAGGGTCAAGTGGATAACAGAAAGGAGTTCGAAAGTGTCGTTACTTTGCAACCAACGGCGAGGAGGACGTTGAGAAGGACGATGGCCAACATGACTGCCGCGATAATTTTGGGCTGATCGTCGCGGACGGCGGGCCAAAAGGTGATGACCAGGACGGAGCCGGACAGGCACAGCGCCACCAGGACGGTGAGCCACTGCAGCCACTCAAACGGGATGATCCACAGAACCTTGCGAGAGAAAACAAATATCATCTCAGAGAGAAAATATATCATGTCAGGGAATTTGACCTTGAGTTATGTAGGTTTCACAGCGTATTCAGAAGGAAAACATACCACGGCGGGAATGTATATGGAAAGGGAGTATCCGTACACGCAGACAACCTCCATGAAGGAATATGACACCAAGTTCATGATCTTGTTGTTCCTCCATAGCAAGAAAGCCCAAAGGGCGAGAGGGACCAGCCAAGCGTAGCTGAAGATTGCCGTCGCAGCGATGGTCACTGGGGTATTGGAAAAAAAAAAAAAAATCAAATTAAATTGAAGCTATAAGGATACACATTTCTGCAAAATGAAGCACTTCAGGGTGGGTCCTTGGTCCCTCATAGTCCCAAACATCGCAAAATCAATTTGCTATCTGTATGCAATCAAAATTTCTCTTCAAGGAACGCTGGAAAAAGACAAAATGACCTGGAAATGGCCAATTTAAGACAAAATGGCTGACTTGTTTCAAGGCAATCCCTTCAGAAACATTTAGCGGAAAGTAGTAGATACACCTATGGATCTGACAAAAGAATATAGATGATTACCGTAATTCCCGGCCTACAGACCACACCTGGTTATAAGCCTCACTCAGTACATTTGTAAAGGAAATACCATTTGGTCCATACATACGCCGCAGCTGTGGAAAAGCCGCAAGTGCCCACATTGAAATACGAGATATTTACAAAAATAGACGGTACACAGGGAGAGTTTAACGCTGGAGCTAACGCAAGCGCCACGCTAAAGCTAGCGCTAACAGGGCCGGTTAAAATAAAACTGACCGAAAAATATCACTGAGACACGCCAGTAACACGGAAGCAACACGCTAGCGCAGCGCTAACAGCGCCAATAAAAGTCACTTTTTTCATTTGTATTCGTGTCAATTACTTTTTTTCCTTTCTTCAATTATAAAGGGTTATTAAACCTACATAAAAATCACAATTAACTTTCATTTACCATTCGTTAAAGACTACCGTAATTCCAGGCCAACAGAGCGCACCTGCATGGTTACTAGCCTCACCGAGTACTTTTGTAAAGGAAATACCATTTAGTCCATACATGCGCCGCAGCTGTGTAAAAGCCCCAAGTGCCCACATTGGAACCCACATTCAAACACGAGATATTTACAAAGAAAGATGGTACACAGAGAGTTTAACGCTAACGCCGCCACGCTAATGACGCCGAGCTAATGCTACCGCTGCAATTAACAGGGCCGGTTTTAAAAAAAAAAAAAAAACATAGCGGTAAAAATCACAGCGACACGGCAGTAACACACTAGCGCGGCGCTAACAGGGCCAGACCGGTAAAAGTCACTTCCTCGGCACATATATTCCACCGTTCTCACCCTTACCTTTTCCGCTGGAGTGCCCCCTTGCAGCCGTTAAAAAATTGCACAAAATAGCTGCATCAGCACATAGACTGCAGAGTTGAAATCGTGTGAAAAAAGTCGTGGCTTATAGGTCGGAAATTACAGTAAATCTTAACAAAACAAAACATTTTTATGGTCATTACCTTTTCCAAACTCAGGTGTGTATCTGTAGTTTGCCTTGCCCAAATTCACCAGAAAGGTGGAGATGTTTCCACTGATGGCGATGGCGAACACAAGAGTGGTGCAGATCCAAAACGGTCCTGAGAGGAGTCACGGGTGTATCACAACATCAGTTTGATTCTCAAATCTTATATTTGCGCTGCAAACTGAAAATGAATCCGTGCTTGCATGCTGACCGTAAAGATCGGGATTTCTGCGAAGGTACACGTGAATGAAGTTCTTTCCCGGCCAGGGAAGCACTGATCCAATGATTCTTTCCCTTACCTGAGACAAATGTCACATTGTCTCACGTTATGTCAGTACATACATACATACATGCATACATGGAAAAACCTGTTTGGAAACAAAGTACAGTGGTGCCTCGGTTCTCGAACACAATCCATTCCAGAAGGCCGGTTGAACCGAAACGTTCGAAAACCGAAGCACATTTTCCTATTACAATGAATGGAAAATGAAACAATGTGTTCCAAGCCTAAAAAAGTTGTTTAAAGCATTTTATTTTAGCTTATCCTGATAATAAACTGCATAGTAGAAATACATATATGGTTTAAATACTTCTGATTGATTTCACGCAATGTCAACTGTATTTTGAGAACTTGCATTTGGTCGAAATAAATATGCCAGTTATTAGGCTAAATAGGATTTGGGAACATTGGTCTTTTGTTGAGTGTCGTCGTTGTCTCCTGAGCGCCGACCAGCACCGATCCTTTCAATAAAACAACTTTATACAATTAAATAATTTAAGAAACATTTATTTTTTGCTTAAAATGTATGCTTTACTAGTAGAGTATGCTAGGCTGAGAGTGCATTTCCGTATCTGTAGCGACTCGGCACCCAGCCTTGTAAACCTTTTTTATTAACAGAAGTGCTGAATAACTTTAAACAAGTAATAATGGGGGGGGGGGGGGGACAAACAAATTGTTTTTTATTTGCACAGAAAATACGTAACATGTAAAAAAAATGTTTAACTTGCAACTAGAGGTAGGGTTAATGGAACAAAAGAAAAAAGCAATGCAAAACAACTGTTTCAAATGTCTTCGGTGGGGGTGACTCGGCCCTTTTTAACAAAGAAAGAATCTAATGTAGCCTGTTTCTGTTGTCTTTTGACCACCTTCCTGAAGTGGCTCATAACAACATGATTGAAATTTTGCAGTGCTCTGCAACATTCTGCTTCGTTAGGGTGATGGAGTTCTTAGTACACTCAACTGCAGCTGGTATCGCTTTTTAGAAACAATGGGCTTTAATTTGGATCTTCCATAAATCAGGTGGTGCATTTGACTCCATCTTTATGGTCTATTTTGTTCCATTACTTGCTACTTTTATTCACATTCTGATTGACTTGATCAGACTCTCAAAATTCATTTCTTACTGTCCAGCCAGTTGAAAATCATTTTTTTCTTTAACTCAAAATAATCTTTAGAGGTGTTTAACGTGCAATTAAAAGAAGATATACATACATGGCTCGTGTCGACGTCAAAAAACTGTTGGTAGTACTCAAAAGTCCAGAAAGGGGTGCTTTTCTTCTCCCCAGAGAGAAGCTTTAAAGTAAAAAAAAAAATTAATAGTAAGAAAACTTATTGACATGATCACTTCATAACCTGAATAATCTTGCCTCAGCTTTGTCATCTTCAGCCATGGGGTTGTCATTATCAATGTTGGGAGTGAAACCACCATGTGACTTTTGGTTTCCAAAATCATCCTCAATGTCGATGGTGGTTGAATCTCTGTCAGATGCCAACAGTTTGCTCTCTTCAAATTCTGGAATAACGACATCAAAAACACATAGCACAATATTAACGGAACTAAAATGAAGATTTACATCAGGCGGGGCACACATTTGGTGTTTGGCCCAATTATAGAAACCCTTAATACTATTCAAAAAGGAAATGTAAGAGATTGCAATTATCCCCGATACCATAAATTATCTGCTGCAGTTAGTGTCACGATTTCCCTGGTAATCTGACAAAAAAATAACATTTTTAATCACAGACATGATGACTTTTGCGAGCAATGTGTGCACACCGCGTCAGATTATGATTTTAGTCGATGTTGACCTGTGCTGAACGACCAACCAGAGAATGAAAAACATCATCATACGCCACACAACTGGCCCTCTGAGGTGAGTTTGAAATCTGATTGGTCAAAAAAAAAAAAATGAAAATTCTGATTCTGAATGACGACAGTTGACGTCCCCCACCTTGAAATTGAAATGGGTCGTTCGGTGACGCCATTTAAGCGGAGATTCACGGCCAACCACTCAGTTATTGGCTTATCAGTGCAAGTGAAACAGCAGTAGGGTTTTTTTGTTTTGGGAAAGCTGTGAGGACATAAAAACAAAACACATTTTAGAGGTGACTTTCGTGCTAACAGAAAGAAACAAACGATCAATAACAAAGCTAACAAACAAGACAGTGTCACAATTTAGCTACTATGTAAATGCCAGAAACGAGGAGGCTATGTAACATAAGCATCTAAAAATGAATAAACACTACTATCTCTGTATGTATTGGAATACCTGTCGTACATATTTGACAATAAACGTAAATAAAAGGCTCACTTTAACCACGAAAGAGTCCAAAATTCATGTTCCAACTGTAGCTTACGTTGACGGAAGCAGGAACCGGATGTGTTAGCCTTGTAAAGATAATAGCTTCCTGTTGGTGATTATTCAAAATAAGGACCTTTTTTTTTTTGCTACAATCGTAGATACAATGCACATTTAGTGAAAGCATGAAGAGAATATATTTTAACAATATAATTGTCTTAATTATTGTAATTTTTTACCTGCGTCTGTGACAAAAAAAGTTTTAGTCATGAACCTTTATTTTGACACCACGTAACTAACACCGATGTCTTAGTGTGTCCACACGGCTTTTTGCTGAGTCTGTTAAATCATATTTCTCTTGTTTTAATTGATCATTTTATTTATTAAAAATCATACATTATTTTATTTAATTAAAAATCAAACATGAGGTCCCGCTGTGATTTGCAGTGTTATGCGGCTGTGTTAGCCCAGTTTACTGTGTCGTATTTTTCAAAATTAATTTTGTTTTAAGTGAGCACATTTTGGAAGTTTCTTAGTATACAAAAATGTACTGCCCTAAATTCATAAAAATTAATGAACACGCTTCTCGTCGCGGCATAACTGAATTTATTTATGATGACACCGGACGTGCTATACCGGCTTCCTGTTTGTGATTTTTCGAAGTAATCGTTTAGTGTGTTTTACTTTGACCAAGATGCAGTGAAACGCTAACTCAGATGTACTTAAAATACCTACGTAAAAAGTACTCTGAATGAGTTTTTGAATTTGCGTGTGTTCGTGATAAAAGTGTGATGTTTCTCGTCGAGGCGCGTTTACTTTGACACCAGCCAAAAGAAAACACGCCGATCTCCCGTGAAAATCGAATGTGGGCTCAGCTTTCTGACAGAATCACTCGCATCATGGTGTGATGACGGTGGACGGGAACAATGGACGCCAGCGCCGTGTACGTCCGGGAAAGGGGCAAGCTGCGTCGCGTCAGCGACATCGTTCTCAAGCCGGTGGCCTCCTCGCCCTCGAGTTCTTGCCGTCGGACCAACCCGCTGGTGCTCCGTAAGGAGCACTTCGTGTTCACGTACAACGCGGAGGGCAGCCTGCGCTACAGCAGCAAGTCTCTGTTCGACATCGCGTTGCTCTTCGTGGCCGGCAACGTGCAGCACGTCGACTCGCTGGTGGGCTTCCCCGAGCAGATCGGCGACAGGCTTTTCGCCGCGGCCGAGGAGAACCGCGTGTTCCTGAAGCCGGAGGTGTCCCCCAAAGCCTTGCGGCTCTTCTGCGACGCCTATGGAGACATGGTGCTCGGATCCCTCTGCCTCAGGAACAGGTCCGGTCCATTTTTACCATCCATCTATTTTCGTAGCCGCTTATCCTCACGAGGGTCGCGGGGAGTGCTGGAGCCCATCCCAGCTGTCACCGGCCAATCACAGGGCACTCACAATCACACCTAGGGGCAATTTAGCGTGTCCAATTAATGTTGCATGTTTTTGGGGATGTGGGAGGAAACCGGAGTGCCCGGAGAAAACCCACGGTGGCACGGGGAGGACATGCAAACCCCAACCAGGTGGGTCTGGGATTGAACCAAGGACCTCAGAACTGTGAGGCCAACGCTTCACCAGTTGCTCCACCGTGGTGCCCCATTTTTACCATTTTAGGATTTTATCTTTTGTCTCTTTATTGCTGTGAATTTTAAAATTTTGTGTTGATTCAATTATTCATACGTTTTCCTGTATTATTTTTTTCAAAGATATTTTGTTACTTTAATTAATGAATCCAGTATTTATTTTATGCACTTGAATAATTTGGCAAATTTTGTGTTGATTCAATTATTCATACGTTTTCCTGTATTATTTTTTTCAAAGATATTTTGTTACTTTAATTAATGAATCCAGTATTTATTTTATGCACTTGAATAATTTGGCATTTATTTTCAATTTTATATATTTTTTTCAAGTATAATGCTTTAGATTTTGTATTTTTTAATGAGTTTTAATAACGTGTAATATTTTCAATTACAATACTTTTTTCCCCCTTTAGTATTCAATTTTGGATTTATTAGGTTTTTGGGGGGATTTTTTTGTTCATTTATTTCTGGATATTTTAATATCCAATTATTAAATGGTTGTAGTTTGCAGCGAGCGATGTTCAAAATATTTTGTGTCCTCCCCCGCCCCTATATAAGGTGATGATTATTTGATTCGTGTGTCCTTTAGGTTTCCTCTGTTGAACGAGCGCATGGCTGACATCAAAACCTTCCACAGTTTGAAACGTTTGGACCTGTTTGGCTGCAGATTAGGCGATAACCACGAGATCTTCCAGCACCTGACGTCCGCCTCGCTGGCGAGGTGACGCACCGCGCTGGCGTCTGTTTTAAAAAGACTCACAGTAGCCCCGCTGATTTGCCTTTTTTTTTTTTTTTTTTTTTAAATATTAACCTACTTCTCTTTTAGTTGCCTGACTCAGCTCTTCATCGGAGGCAACGGCCTGTCGGACGTGGGCCTGCAACGGCTGACGGCGCCTGTGAGGATGATGAGGAAAGGACTGGACTGTCTTCAGTGCCTGGATGTTTCACGTAAGGTGCCGTTGCTCCCAACCCGCCTCCCTCGCCGAAGCGGACGTCGTCATCCATTTTGCGGAACATAATTTGCAATCAGCTGTAGTGTTTTTATTCATTTTAACCTTAATTCATGGGCAGGGTGGGAATTTTTTGCCTAATTGAGATAAGTCTCCTTGTAGGCCACAATCAAGGAAACTTCTTTTTCGTTCATGGTTAAGTTACATGATAACTTTAATTTATAATCTTGTCCCAAAAATGGGACGCTGCCCGCGAGAGGGTACTTTGGTTTTCTTAGTAGATCTTCCCAAAAATAGGACCTTGCTCATTCAAGGATATATTTTTCAAGAGGAAAAAAAAAAAATGGAGGATATAATGGGTGAAAATCATGATGTCCCAAAATTGGGACGCTGCCTACGAATGGGTGAACCATTCACACAGGTGTCAAAGTCAAGGCCCGGGGGGCCAGATCTGGCCCGCCATAAGGTTTTATGTGGCCCGCAAAGGCAAATCGTGTGTACCAACTTTTAGGATTTTTGTTGAAATTTGAAATTGCAATGTTGTAAATGACAACTTTGAGATATTGCAAGCATTTTTGTGTTACCAAACATGAACAATAGTCGAAAAACCTATTTAACTTGATTTCTGATTCCAAATCAGTGTAAAGATAATGAGGCGATTACAAATTTTGATTGTTTCACAATCATCACGGCCCTCAGAGGGAAACCGCAAGTACAACGTCTCCTGCGGCAAAAATGAGTTTGACACCCCTGCCTTAAAGTATCTCCACATGGCTGCTACTCCCATCAGGGCAGTAGGGTGATATCGGTCTCGTAGTATTGGAGCATTTTTACGAGTATCTCCTCCAATACTGACATCAATACTGGCTTATTAGAATGTAACTTCCTGTGTATATTCTACTTCCCTTCTGTTGGAATAAGGTTACAAAAAAAATTGAATAAGACGACAATTTCCTCTTTCAGACAACCCTATCTCCGAAAGGGCTCTCCGCTACCTCAACTGTCTCCCTAAACTTGAAAAACTGGACGCGTCTGGCACCGGCATGAAGGTGATTGAAGCACACATTGGGCGGATCTCGTTTTCTCTTCATTGCAAAGTTTGTCGCTCCTCTCTCGCAACTTGGAAACTGCCGTCAGTTCAGTTGTCCATAAATATGAGCCTCTCGCACAAAGCTAGCTGGGATATGCTCCAGCAGCATGCAACGCTTGTGAGGATAAGCGGATCAGATCACGGATGGATAAACAAAAGTCATTTGTTCCTTCCAGTTTGGTACAAGACTGAAGTCTACCATGTGGGAACTGCTGGGCCTGATTTATTCTGAGAAAGCGCTGGACGCCTTTGACCACTCCGGATGTAAAACCCAAGGATGGGCAGAACAGGTCATAATAAATAAATATGGTCATATTGTTTAGTGTGTTATTTGTCCTGTGATGTCTCCTGTGCGAATGTGTGTGTGGTTCTCAGGTGGTGAACCAGTGGGAAACCAATGGCGCGCAAATGCCAAAACAGAAGAAACTTGATGAGTCCAGAATATCAGCACTTCGCTTTTGTAAGTGTTCATTCATATTCATAAAGTGCGTCGCAAAGCTGAGTTCGGAATGGGAAATTTGTCAAATGTGCTTTGTCAATTAAGTGGACATTTCCATCAAAAGTTAAATCATTTGTTTGTTTAAAGACATTTAAAATAAGTATTTAATATTTTCAATTAATATTTTAAGTATCACAATGGTTTTAAGCCTTTTTTTTTACAATTTAACATTTTTTTTACCTATATTCATTTTTAAATTCAAAAGTCTTTAAATCTTTAAAAATATTTTCATACATAGGTTGACATTTATGTATTGATTTCAGATGTCAAAAAAGCAAACATGACAACTTGGTTGGAAAAGATATTCAACAGATTTTAAAAATGTTTCATTTAAGTGTTAATATTTTGATTTTTACTGTGATTTAAAAAACTTACATTTATATGGTTGAAAAAAAAAACATTTCCACATCACTTATTTTGAAGAGGGTTTGCAATTATTTTTGATCGAATTATATTTTCAAAAAAATTCAAGAAAAGCCTTTCTTGCCTCAAGTACAAATAAATAAATAAGAGAACAGTACCGTTGGTAAAGCTTGTTTTCTTATTTTTCTTCAGTTGGCAGGCAGAAGTTCGTCCGCGAGGTGTTGAACAAAGCGCTGTCGTCTTGCGACGCGACAGCTGAGGATGAGCCGCATTTGCATTTCTACAAACCTCCGGCAGGCAGCGCCCCAAATGCCGCGCGCAAAAGCAAACGACCGTCGGAAAAATGCGGCGACGTTTCCCGGACGAGCCCTCTGGCGAAACGCTCGCCCACGTCGGTGCTGACGGCTGAAGACATGGACTTGTTGGATCAGTACTGATATATCGACACCAGTATTTGCACAGTTTGCAAATTTTTTTTATTTTTGTATATCTTTTTTGTACAGTTCAATTAGTGTCTGTTGAGCAACTTTCCTTGAATTGTCCGATTAAAATTATTCA
Organism: Syngnathoides biaculeatus; assembly: GCF_019802595.1. Classification (NCBI taxonomy): domain Eukaryota; kingdom Metazoa; phylum Chordata; class Actinopteri; order Syngnathiformes; family Syngnathidae; genus Syngnathoides; species Syngnathoides biaculeatus. Next base: position 6,958,670 of record NC_084652.1, on the reverse strand, counting down.
TTTAATTTTCTGTTTATAAAGTCAAGTTAAAATTTTCACATTTGTCTTATTAGCATTTCAATGAATCCACTTTTTTTTAAAAAACGGGATGAAATTACTATCTTGGACAAAAGCACCAGCACGTGGAGAACATTCAAACTCCTGACACGGAGACTGGAGCTCAGATTACAACCCAAGTGAGGTACTTGGACATGAATAGGGCTCGTCCACCTATGTCAGAAAATCACGTGACGTCGCCATATTCCCGGTCTAACAAAGCCCGAAAATATTTGTGATAGGATGACGCCCAGAGTTTAGAAGGGGAAAATAACCGAACATATGTTGAAAAATTAGGTAAACTCTGCATAGAGGACCCGTATTTAATACCGAAGTCGATGTTTTCGCCGATAAGAAATTGGTTTGTTAATTCACTTCCGCTTGGCTTGGACAACTGGATCCACACACGGATCTGGTGAGTAAGTCGAGATTTACACAGAAAAGTTTGAAAGCGTAGAAAAGTCTGCACACATACAAATACTTCGTTGCTGGATCTGTTCTCAATCAGGAATAAATCCCACATAGTGACAGGTTGACGGGTCGTGCACGTGGAAGCGTGTTCGGCCACACGTCAACCTTTGCCGGAATCCATCGGTCTTTTCAGCTAGTATGCAGTACAAATACCAATATTTAAATAAAAGACCCCTGGTTTTACACAAACTCCCATTCATTAACTATGATTGGGGGGGAAAAAAAAAAAAAAAAAAGGACGGCATCATCTCCACGGAAGGTACACAGAAGCGATTGCGGCCACATGTTAACCTCTGTAAACCTCTTCGACAGTTTTTTTTTTTTTTTGTTGATGCAATGTTCTCAAATGAGTCAATTTGGCATTATGTATCACTACGCAGGTGTGTGTGTATTTTGGTTGGGCGCCATCCATCATGTTTAATTGCCGAAATCCATTGATTATTTTCTGATCTTTTCAGCTAGTATTCTATAGAATGATCTCTTTGAATATCTGTCTCGTCTCTTGTGACGACCAACAGCACAACAGGTCTCGGGTATTGTAAACATCTTCCTCCGGTTCAATGTCTCTCACAGTGCAGAGCAGCTACATTTGACCGGCAATATGGCGCCGTGAAAACGTGATGTCACGTACACGTGATCTATAGGGGACTTGTCTTGATCCATCAGACTGAGAACAGAAGAACTCAGTCACCGATGAATTAAGAGGAAACCATTTTATTGGTCAACTCTGATTACAGCGGTGGGAACAAAAAATTAGGGACTTTGGCAACTACGTTAAAGATCACAAAAGTATTGCGTGTCAGGAAGAAATCACCTCAAAAGTCACCATTTTTTTAAATAAAATAACAGCCACCGCGCTAACACAAAAATTCAAAAGGGCAGGGGACCCTAAAACTATTAGGTTTTTTTTGTACTGGCATTATAAAATCATAATGCGTCCATTTGAAAAGCATTGAAAGCGGACAGAAGGAATCCATTATCGAAATATTTTACAAGCAGTTTCTCTCATTGCACAAGACGCACAAGCGGAATCAAAAGTTGTTACCTTACCACTCTTGACAGATTTCGAGTTTTTTTTTTTTTTTTTAGATGCCCGACTGGCCGAGATCGACTTTGGCGGGAAGAGGCCCCGCCTCCTCCTCATCCTCTCCTGGCCCTTTGGAGCTGATGAGAAGCAGGGAGGACGCCGGGTACGGAATAAGCTTCAGGTTCTGCTCGGTGAGAAAATCCCTGTCACCGTAGATGTTCAGTTTCTGGGGGAAAAAAAAAAAAAAAAAAATCAAAGTACGAGTATTATTAATGTGTCGACTCTGTCTGAAAACCGTTAATTATCTCCATGAAAGCAACAAATGAGAAGGATCGTGGAGCATATACTGGTAAGTGGGCTTACAATCGCGACATTTCTCACAAGAACTGACCTCAGCCGGCACATACTGGTCGACGGCGGTGGCCACAGTGGCGCAGCAGATCCAGATGAGGACCAGCACGGACAGCACCAGGGTGGTGGTGAGAATCCAGCCCGGCAGCCGGGGATTCCTGAGGCGCAAAAGGTTTCACTTTGGTTCAGGTCCTCTCAGGCCATGTCAAAAACAACATTTTTTTTTCTTTTGTATACAGATTTTTTTCAAACATTGCTTTGGCTAAAATGAGCTCTTAGCCACAGGAAAAAAAAAAAAAAAAAAAGTCAAAACATTATCAAGATTTCTGTTGTCAGCACATGCACATTTTTTTTTAGTTTGTATTCGTGTCAATTACTTTTTTTTTTTCTTTCTTCAATTATAAAGGGTTATTAAACCTACATAGAAATCACAATTAACTTTCATTTACCATGCCTTAAACCGTAATACCCGTCCTACAGAGCGCACCTGGTTATAAGCCTCACCCAGTACATTTGTAAAGGAAATACCATTTGGTCCATACATACGCCGGAGCTGTGTAAAAGCCGCAAGTGCCCACATTGAAACACGAGACATTTACAAAGATAGACGGTACACAGGGAGAGTTTAACGCTAGAGCTAACGCAAGCGCCACGCTAAAGCTGGCGCTAACAGGACCGGTTAAAGTAAAAGTTCCCGAAAAATATCACCGAGACACACAGAAGCAACACGCTAGCGCAGCGCTAACAGCGCCAATAAAAGTCACTTCCTCGGCACATATATTCCACCGGTCTCATTCTAACCTTTTCCGCTCGAGTGCCCACTTGTGGCTGTTAGAAAAAAAATGCACAAATTAACCGCATCACTGCATAAACCGCAGGGTTGAAAGCATGTGAAAAAAGTCACAGCTTGTAGGCCGGGAATTACGGAAATGTTAAATGTGCAATTATATTTCTGTGAAAGTGAACCCTCAGATATCTGCAGTGAGGCATTTTTTTTTTTTTTTTTTGGGCGGGAGGGTGGATATTTTGTTATAAATTAATATTTTCTGTCTTTGTGCTGAGGCCACAGCAATTGCGTCCAATCTTGCTTTTGGGGACGTATACTGATGCGTGTTAAGGACTTTCATTTAGAGAAGTAGTGATTTTCAAATTTCTGGTGGTGTCAATAGGCGATTCCAAACCTTTTTGGGAGGAATCAATTACTCACGGATTTCGCACGAATAGCCAGGGTTCACTGTACTTTATGTGCAATTATTTGACATTTCACCAGTCACACACATTTGAAAAATGTACGGGTGTGGTCAGTCATGCCCGCAGATATAAAGTTACAGGTGTGGTCCACCAGTCATGCACGCAGATATAAAGTTGCGGGTGTGTTTTCTGTTTGTAATTATGAGTGTATCGCTTTAAGAGCGGATGGGGGAGCTGTTAGGTAAACTAGGAAGTGGAAATAGGCTGAGCAGTAGCTCCTTGTGAAAAGGCCGTGTGCTTCCGTGTTAAAAAAAAAAAAAAAAAAGACGTCAGGCCGTGGTTCACTGCGCTGGATCGGTTTTCATGTGTGCTGAGAGTGTGCGACAAGTGCGCAATTGCGCAGCTTAGAGGGAACATTGGTCAAGACTACACAAAACAATCGACGTCTTTCAATACCTATCTATTTCTACTCGTAACAAATTTCACGCGCTTGATTTTTCACGCTCATCTGCACAGATTTGCGGGCGCATACGCGCCCATCAAATCACAGCGACTACATTTCACGATCTGCTCTGTATCGAAGTGGCTGTGTTAAACCTCGAGAGGCAGCTGAAGAGGTTGTAATCGTCGTAGCTGCGATCAGCGCTCATGTCACGGTCCCTCTCCTGGATGAGTCTGCGCTGGTAGTCTTTGAAAATGGGGCCGCTTTCGTCAGAGACTGGGAAGGAGACCAAAATTGAACATGAAGATCTTCATTTGTGTCTCGTAAATGTGTACTTACTTGTCTTTTGTACTTCCTGGTCGTCGTCGTCGTCGTCTTTCTCGGTTTCAAACTGTGGGGAAAACCGGAATTAAATACGGGTTCAGTCTCACACACTTGCGAACAATGTCACATTTTGTTTACAAGAAGTCACGTTATCTTGGAGGTTTGACATTGCAGCGTGGCACACCTGGAAAATGACTACTTTGCCGTCGTCGGCCTGGAGGTAGAAGGTCCACGTGGAGGTGATGAAGCTGTGCGCCTGACTCATCAGGTCCTCCCAGAAGCCTCGCACCAACATCAGGGGGTAGAGCAAGTGAATCCTCGGCATCATGGCTTCCAGCTATAAGTAACACAAGAGTGAGCACAAGCAGACCTCAAATTCGCCTATTCGGGTTCCCCCGATTCCCGTGGAGACCATCCTCAGATACTTTCTCCAAAACGTTACCCATTTTGCACCTCTGCATTATTTTTTTTCTCTTATTTTTCTCTGGATGGTACAAATTAACACCAACTCCCTGTCTAATATCAAAATAGTAATTGGTGTGAACAAAGTACAGCGGTGCCTTTACTTATGAGATTAATTCATTCAGTGAAAAAAAAATCTATCGAATTGGATCAAAAAGCCATTATCCATCCATTCATCCATTTTCTTCGCCGCGTATCCTCACAAGGGGTGCTGGAGCCTATCCCAGCTGTCAACGGGCAGGAGGCGGGGTACATCCTGAACTGGTTGCCAGCCAATCGCAGGACACATGGAGACAAACAATGGCACTCACAATCACACCTAGGGGCAATTTAGAGTGTCCAATTAATGTTGAATGTTTTTGGGATAATGCCCGCAGAAAACCAACGCAGGCACGGGGAGAACATGCAAACTCCACACAGACGGGTCCGGGATTGAACCCAGGACCTCAGAACTGTGAGGCCAACGTATGAGCAGCTGAACCACGTGCCGCCCAAAAAGCCATTAATCTTGCCTAAAAAATATATATATATATTTTTGAAAAACGTTTTAATGAAGAAAACTACTGATGTATTGGTATTTATTACTCATTTTGCCTGAGTGTCATTTTTGGGAAATGTTGCAAAATTTAGCTAAATATGAGTCGTTTTCACTGACATCATATTTTTTGGTGGATTACCCACACACCACCGCGCGCCGCCATTTAACCTCTCTACCGAACGCGTACCAGCGTGGAAGTCTACGGAATGCTCTCGGTTACCGTTTGTGTTTTCGTGTTTCACAGGCAACTTGGGACTCAAGTACGCAAGAGGGGACTTGCGAACCATCAGAGAGCCTTCTTCTGAATTTTTTCTTTTTCAACAACTCTCACCAATTCGTTCCAGAGTTGCCAGTCGACACGCTCTTCAAACCCTCGCAATCCGGTACACAAGTCCGGCTGGGTAAACGGGGACGTCGTCTCACGCTTCCGACGAAAGACTTTGGACGTTCTCCGGTTCTGTGCTTCACGGAGACTTGGCTTTGTGGACAATTCCCCTACACTGCTATCCCGCTGCCCGGTCTCAACCTCCATCGTGCTGATCGAGTCGCTGAGCTAAGCTCACGAGCTTAATCGATCCTTTTTTCAGAAGGCCAACATTACAGTTTGGATCGTTTTTTTTGTCAGTCACTTGAAAGAGTCGACAATTTTGTGAAATACTTGATTTGTTTATTGTTTTGTCTTTCTGCCATTGTCATCAAATTTTAAACAATAAACGTTTCGGTTTACTTGTGGTGAACTAATATACTGGTTTTACTTTTTGATAAAGAATGGAATAAATGGAGTTCGCCTCGATAATAAACAATAATATTCCAACTCCTTTGGTTTTCCATGTTAACATACTCCTTTCATTTCTGTCACATAGAGTAAAAGAATCAATGGCACAATACTACGCCTTTGTTCGCAGTCCTGAGTCCCATGATGTGTGTATGCCAGGTGGCCTAATCATCAGTCTGGGCTTGATGTGCTGTCGGTCGCGTCTTCAATAAATGCACTTAGAAACATATGTCAACCACCTTGCCTATGTATGAGTAACATAGCTCTGGGGTCGAAAATGACCCCTGTTGGAGGCAGCACAACTAGTGACGTCACGTGAAAACAACCCATACGTTGTGCACCTGTTCGTGGCGTTGCTCGGCAAAAGGAAGCTGGCTGTGGCAGCCCAGGTTGCACGCATACTCCTCGGTAGCCTGGGTGTAGGCTTCGTGACAGGCTGTAAAAAAAAAAAAAAAAAAAAAGGGGGGGGGCGTTGGGGGAGGGCAAACAACACAAGGAATATCACCAAATGAGCTGCGTAATTAAAGGATAATAACATGGAAGCCAACGTCGGCCATTTTATCTCACTTGATTGACAGTCGGCTGTGGTGCGGTTCAAGTCTTTGCTCTCGCGAACAAACTGGCAAATGGAGAACAACCGACAGCCTCGCTGACAAGCGTAGAGTTCCTCTTCCTAAAAACACAACAAAACACCGCAAAAGTACAATTAACTCGCGCTTTCGAGACGTGTCGCCAGCACTTCAAAACTAACAGATGATTTCGCTAAAATAGCCTAAAGCTAGCCAACTTTTTTTTAAACTGGTCCTCGCTCACCCTCGGGTACGTGTGTAAAGAGTATGTCATTTCACAAGAGCGGTGACAGGACGCCGTGTTTCCCAGCACGCTGTCGAACACGTCCGACGACGCCGCCGCCATAGTGGCAAAAAGTGCCAAAAAGCACACGAAGACGGACGCAGTGCCCATTTTACGTGCGCAACGAAAACAAAGCTCAAACAAAAACACAACAAAATCACTTCCTCTTCCTACTTAACCGGATCAAGTCCTCGCGAGATTTTGTCACCATTTGATGCGTTTAAAATCAGCAATGTATGGGATTTTAAACAATTCCAGACAAGATGTGACCAAGTGTGTGATTCCAACGCAGAATAATGTTTTAATTACCTAAAAAATATTTAAATAAGTCTATAATGTCACAAAAGGACAAAAACGAGAATATCTTACATTTAAAAACAAAAAAGGCTGCCACACAAGGATTCTCGCTAGTTTATACACTCGGGAATTTTTATTTTTCTGCATATTTCGTGACAAAAATAATCCGAGTTGTGAAGATTTTATTGAAAGAATAACCAAGAAAGACAACGGCATTTGTTTCAGAAAATGTGTCTGTCATCGAGTACGGTGTGTTTCACGCATATCTAAGAATGAAATATCACAACGCTATGTATAATAGTGTACAGTATGCATTCCGGGTTTTTTTACTCGGACTGGGAATTTTATGAAAAAAATAATCGGGCGACTCGAGGGGTATTCTCTAGTGAGGATCGTATTTTCCGATATGTATTTAAACGCACCGTAAGTGTCTCTGTGTTGCTAGCTTTAGCAGCAGATGTTTTGTTTTATTTTGATTTATTTTATGAGCACTGGTTCTCAAAATAACTTTTCTTGAACACCTCTCGTGATGGACAAGTATGTCGTGCGGCTACCTAAGAAAGAGACGCCCAAGACCTCGAGGAGCACCGACAAAGTGTACAAGCAAACCACCATAGAATCCTTACGGGTGAGTTTAAATTGGGCTTTTCGTTCAAGAAAGTCAATTTTGAGCCATCTTATGCGACTTTTCCTTTCTAGAGAGTGGTCGTCATTGAAGACATTTTGCGCTGTAAATCCACACTGGAGCTGCCTGGACAGAGCAATGACAACATGATGAGTGCCTTGGCCGAGCTGAGCAAAAAGATGCCCTCCAAAGAGGTGCTGAAATCCACGAAAATCGGTAATTTTATGGCTTGATATTGGGGTTGACAGCAGAGTTCATGTTTTCAATTTATCCTAGAGTAGCAAAACAGTCCCATACCATTACACTACCTTCGCCATATTTTACTGTTGATTTTGATCCTTTTTTTTCCTTAAACGCAGTGTTACTTTTACACCAGATGTAATGGTACACACATCTTCCAAAATAAGTTTGACTATTTTCCAAAAAGTCTTGGACATCATCAAGATGTGTTCTGTCAAAATTGAGACAAGCATTGATGTTCTTTTTGCATAGGAGTGGTTTTGGTCTTGGAAATTTGCCATGCAGGCCATTTTTTTGCCCAGTCTCTTTCTTGGGGTGGAGTCATGCATGAACCTCAACTGAGGTAAATTAGTTTTTCAGTTCTGTGGATGTTGCAGGGGGGTCTTTTGTGACCTTTGGATAAGACGTCACTGTGCTCTTCGGGTCATTTTGGTTGGGTGGTCACTCCTGAAAAGGTTCACCACTGTTCTGTTTTCATCATTTGTGGATAATCGCTATCACTGTGGTTTGCTGGAGTCCCAAATCTTTAGAAATGGCTGTATTAGATTTTCCGCACTGATAGATCTCAATTACTTTTTCTTTTTTGATGCTGAATTTATTTAGATCTGTTCATGATGTCTAGCTTTTAAAAGTATTTGGTGTACTATACTTGACTTTGTCAGACAGGTCCTATTCTGGTTCCGTCGGGAGAAATTGAATGGATTTTTCTCCCCAAACCAATAAAAAATTACATTTTGTGTGTACTTGTGTTGTCTTTAACTAATATTTTAATTTATTTCATGAAAACATTCTGAAAAAGAAAGCAAGAAGGGAGCTTTCACTTTTTTTTTTTTTTTTTAACTAAACTCTACATTTTAAACAATTGCCTTAAAGATCTCGTTTTGTTTAGCCGGAAAAAGGTCATCCTTTAAACCAGCTCTTCTTTCACCTTGGCTTCTTCCTCAGGTCACACCGTCAACAAACTGCGGAAGCACCCGGACCCCGAGGTGAGCTCGGCGGCCGCCGGGGTTTACTCGACTTGGAGGACGTTCGTCGAGGAGAATTCCAACAAGCCGTCCATCGAAGTGCGCTCGGACAAGCGATCGGAAGAGCTCAGGAGCAATGCCAGGAGACTCCTGGCCGAGGCCCTTGAACTCAAGGTTTGGCACAAATTCATATAAAGTACCGATAAAAGCTGCAATGGAGTCTGTTTTCGTATGACGCTTCAGATTTTTTTTCGCCGCAATCTTGTCTGCAGTATTCTACACGCTTCACTGCGCAAATGTTGATATTTTCACGTTTTTCCGCTCGTGGATCCCAGGAGGACTGCGGCCTGGTAGACAACACGGAGAGGGAGGTGTTCCACCAGAGCGGCCGGCGAGTCAGCGGCCCGTACCGGAGGACGGTGCGAGCGCTGGTGTTCGCCTTCAGACGACAGCCCGAGCTGGGAGCTCAGCTGAAGCGGGACCAGGCCTCGGTCGCCCAGCTGGTGTCCAAGTATAAGAGATGAATCTTTGATTATTAACATTTGCTTTTTATGCACCTAATGTCTTCATTGTATTAAATGTTAATAGGCATTTTATCATTGTGGATGTATTTTAAAAATGATTGGTTGATGTTTTTATACTGTGTTGAAAACGTGAATTAAATTTTTTTTAGAAATTGTACACGATTGGTGCATGCGTCGGTGGCAAATATGGAAGCAGGGAAAGAATTTTTAAGCAAAGGAAGCGTGCAAGGATATATTAAAAATGTGACTGAATTAAAAAATGGCATCCGAGGGGAAAGAAGGATGGATGGTTGGAAGGATGACTCTTTATCAATTCTGTGATGGAAGTAAGGATGAAAGAATGAAAAGTAACCATGTGGGGAAGGACAAGATATCTGGAAAGTAACAGTAAATGTACCATAATAAAAACATTGAACTTTGCGCCAAGTTTTGACCCACCTGGTCTTTTCTTTATTGAGTAAAAGCAGAATTTCAATACAGTTGCTCTATTAGAGCTTTTTCACTTGTGTTCCTAATACTGTGACCAGTTGGCAGGGGCTTACCGTGATTCCCGGCCTACAGAGTGCACCTGGTTATAACCCTCGCCAAGTCCAGTTGTAAAGGAAATACCATTTGGTACTTACATAAGTGCTCACATTCAAACACGAGATATTTACAAAGAAAGACGGTACACAGATAGTTTAACGCTAGCGCCGGCGCGCTAACGGGGCCGGTTAAAAAAAAAAAAAACATACCAGTAAAAATCACAGAGACAAGCCAGTAACACGCGAGTGCCGTGCTAACAGGACCGGACCAGTAAAAGTCACTTCCTCGCCACATATATTAGCTAATACTAGCGTGACGCTAACACAAGTGTGGCGCTAACGCTAGCACGATGCTGTCAGGGTCGGTTAAAAAAAAAACTTACCGGTAAAAATCACTGAGACACAGCAGTAACACGCAAGCGCAGTGCTAACAGGGACGGACCAGTAAAGGTCACTACCTCGCCACATACATTCGCTAACGCTAGCGTGATCCTAACACGAGCGTGGAACTAACGGTAGCAGGACGGTAGCGCGGCGCATGGTGCTGACGGTTGGTTAAAAAAAAAAAACTTAGCAGTAAAAATCAGAGACACACCAGTAACACGCTAGCACAGTGCTAATGCTAGCATAGCACTAACATGGCCGGTAAAAGTCACTTCCTCGGCACATACATTCCAACGATCTCACTCTTACCTTTTCCACTCAAGTGCACCCTTGCGGCCGTAAGAAAAAAATACACAAATTAGCCGCATCACCGCATAAATCGCAGGGTTGAAAGCGTGGGAAAAAAGTCGCGGCTTATAGGTATTTGTTTGTTTGGAAGCCCAAGGCAAAGTAATTCATGATTTTGAATATTTGTGTTTATTATCAACTGAAACGTGAAATTTGAGAAAACTCTGCGGTTACCTGGGGGGGGGGATAACATCCCCAAATCTTTTCAAACAAACAATTATTTTATAACAAGTGTATCATCTCAACATTTAATACTGGACTTGAAGAGATTTAACACTGGTTACCCGCCTCGACTGACACTGACAGCAGTACTTAATGGAAATGGTTTTCCCTTCTCTTCGCCTCGCCGATGGAATTAAATCTTCATTTTTCTCACAACGGGCCAAGTTTGTTGATTTCACTACTGTCCTCGTGAATCTAGTAAATGTCGTATATCTGCATGAGTGGGGGGGGGGGGAGCAATCGAAACGATGGATTAAGCGTTTTACTGCATGCTAATTGACCCCTCCGTGGATATTGCGCAATCCGCGTCACTGACCAATCAGAGGCCAGAGATCTGCATAGACCAAAGCCCGTTTTTGCTCCCGCCATTTTCTCTGACAACATTGAATGGTCCAGTATAGGTTTTGTTAGCGTTTTATCGCGTATTTGGGTTATTTAACAAAAAATATGATTAAGAGGTGTAGTCACGGACTTTGTGATAGTGACGACAGGTATCCTGAAAGGCTAGTTGGTGGAGTTCGATTCGTACCCATTCCAAAACCGAAGACCCAGTACGAAAAATGCCTTCGATGGATCAAACTTTGTGGAAGACCGTATCATCAACTTAATCCATCTAATATCAACCGGAACACATATGTTTGCACGAATTTATGCCCTATATTTGATTTTCAATAGATGTCTCGTATAAATGAATTCGAAGTTCTTCGCTAGCATAACACTGCTGCGTGTGAACGATTGAGACACTTATTCTTTGTTGAGCGATATGTAGCGATGATCGGACTGCACAAACGTATTGATTTCTTGCTGGCTCGCGGCCGAAGCTTAACCAGACTGTGTTTCCACGAAGATATGCCCTAAATTTGATTTTTAATACACGTCTCGTATAAATGAATGACACGTTCTGCGCTAGCATAACATTGCTACGTGTGAACGATTGACACTTATTCTTTGTTGAGCGATATTTAGCGATGATCGGACTGCACAAACGTATTGATTTCTTGCTGGCTCGCGGCCGAAGCTTAACCAGACTGTGTTTGCACGAAGATATGCCCTAAATTTGATTTTTAATACACGTCTCGTATAAATGAATGAGACGTTCTGCGCTAGCATAACATTGCTACGTGTGAATGATTGAATGAAATCAGAAGCATGGCGTCTCTCTCAGTTAAGAATGTATTGTATTTAGAATCTATATCGTTAATTTGAATTAAATCAGAAGCATAGAGTCTGTCTCAGTTCAGAATGTATTGTATTGTATTTGCCATTTTTACTGTTTGTCTTACGTGAGCGCACGTGGCGTGACGTCACTTCAGTAGGCGTAGTTAAGTGCTCTGTACGGAGGGGTCAATGATGACAAACAATTGTTTGCTTTTGATCAAAGAAGAATTCATTCATCTGTTTTGGGGGACGTTTGGGGCCTGTTTTGTGGGTAGATGTGTTCAACAATGTATTTTAATTCAAAAGTCTTTATTTTTAAAACATTGGAATGTATGTATGAATTATGTACTGTACCTAATGTTGCGGCTAAAGCAACACAAGCCAGATGATGGCGATCACCATGAGGATGACAGCCAGGACGCAGATGCTTATGAAAACGATATCGCTGAGATCACGCGGCTCGGCGTCGGCGCGCCCCGCGGAGCCCCCGCCGCCCGCGGCGTCGCCTCGCACGGCCTCCTGCTCCAGTCGGCGTTCCTCGGCCGAGACGATGGACGCCGAGGCCGCCTTGCGCATGGCGTCGCACTGCACCTTGTACTCTTGCACGTTACGCCGTTCTCCGTCGGAGAAGTCGATGTAGAGCTTGTTGACCAGCATGGTGACGTTGCGGTACTTCTGACTGGCCGTGCCGCAGTTGACGAACTGGGCCAGGATCTTGTAAGAGGTGGCCGTCAGCTGAGAGGTACACGAGGGGTTTCCCAGGTAGATGCTCTCGCGGTCCAGCTGCGGTAATGACTGCTGGGGGATCAGGATGGTGAACTCCGACCTGGTGCAGCTCACGTTCACTGGCACCACTATTTGAACATGACCGAAAAGAAAAAAATATTTATAAGTATTAAGTCATAAAGTAAATACTTAACACATTTTTTTCCAATGTCAATATCATGCAACTATCCAATCCAATCAAGTCTTCAAGTCAAGATTTTTGGAACGTGGGCAATTTTTGGCTTTGAGCAAGCCGGTCTCCCTAACCCTAACCCCTGAGTACTCGGTTGCAAATGTAGCATACCTTCCCAGGAAATGTCTTTCCACATTACTCTTTCTTTTTGACAACTTTTTAGCAGTCCACGCAGGCAAACATTTTGCACTGGCATTGAAAGCAACTGATTCAGTCCAAGAACTGCTGAATCCCCAGCTATCTTTTTCCCTTTTTTGCTTTCGCGATCCGTGGCCATTCACCGCCAGTTTGTTTGCAAATAAGAATTTTAAAGCTCCAATGTCACTCCTATAAACATTCTAAAATAGATATTGTAATGAAAAATACATATGACATTATTCACTTCAATGCCTATACGAAAACATAAATATGAGCGAAGAGCGTGTCATCCATGCGCAAAGTTGCGGAAGTCTCATTCGACATCCAAGTGGTCGCCATATTGCCTGCAACGTCATCAGGAGATGTTACACCGGGACATTCGTTAATGAAAGCATGTACTGGCAACTAGCTATGGAACACAGAAGCTCTTTTTGAAGAAGAAGAGAACATCTCACAATCGAGTGAAATGACCTGGGTAATATTACCGTCATTTCGAGCCATATTTTGATGATACGCGGATCACTTCTAACTAACAACAGACTCACCGACAGTATGTAGCGTACTCAGGAGGACCCATGCCGGGCGGGGGGGAGAGCTCCTTTCTCCTCCAGCACCCAGCCAAACCACCTACGCGTCGGGGCCAACGCGGAAGCCGTGGCCGGCGGGCAAGCCGTGACGCGCAAAGTGAGGTGCCCAGACAGCGGTGGCTGGTGGGGGGAGAGCCCAGCCAAACCGCATCCCCGCCCGATTTACCTCTGCGTCTGGGCTAACGCCGGGTCGACAAGGCCGGCGGCAATCCACAAGGCCGACTCGGCCTTGTCGACAACACCGGCGGCACCCACAAGGAAGCTGTCCGACGCGTACATCGACACATTTAGCACCCCTGACTTACGTACCCAGATCATTTGTTACATTCTTAGAAGATTACGTCGCACTATTGTTTTTTTTAGTAGCTGTATACACACCTACCTGTCATTTGGAACCCACGGAGCTCTCGTCGTTTGCACCTGTGCAATCCATTTTTCACGACGAACCAGATCTTATGGAAAAGCATGAAGAGTAAATCCATCCTCCCGAGTGTTCAAACAATATCCAGCAATACAACGAGCCGGCATTTTGGCTAACACGGAGGAACAACCAGCTACATTCCCTCAGGTAAAACTCGTATAAACAAATGAAGCCGCCTGAGTGGGTGTCTGGGCCTAACGTCACCTCCTGCTTCTTCTCCAAAACAAATCCCTCGAGAGGATTTTCATGGCTGGAGCTACAAAAAGCCAAATACAGTATGTTGAAATCATGTTGTGTGGTGAAAAAACAGACGGGTCCATTCCGGCTGTCTTTTTTTCATGAATAACATACTAAAAATCGTGCATTTCACGACAGTGGACCTTGAAAGCTCCATACATAAAGACACAGTTCCTAAAATACATTTTTCTGTCAAATGTATTTTTATGTAGTGTTTTAAAGGGTAAGGAACTTAAATCAAAATAGATACCACGTGCCATCAGCAACCATGTCGGGTTGAGGTTTACCTCCGAGATAAGATGCGGTGAAGCCTTTGTGCGCCTCATCTCTGTCCGTACTGAGCACCACCAGCATCTTGTTGCCCCGGGAGATAAGCGACGGCGGCCTCTCGGCGCCGCACCACCGTCCCATCAACGCGTGCGCCTCCTGCTCCTCACCGTCGTACACGGCCACCCAGTCGTAGTCGCATGCGTCTGTCAGACTGTTGCGGCCCTCCAGGTCCATAACGGGGAAGAAGAGCTTGATCCGGTAGCCGGGCGCCAGAGAAATACTCCAGTGGCAGTTGATGTTGTTCGGGTAGATCTGCGGGAAGTTGGGGCTGCTGAAATTGCCACCAATGTCTGACAGCACTTGCTGGCATTCACCTGGTGGGGAAGAAGTTGGACAAAAAATTCTTTACCGAGACTTGGAATCGGACATTCCCAACTCTTAGTGGTTATGCCCTGTCATGTTGAAAGCAATTATCACTGTCTGACAATTACATTGGAACCTTGGTTGACTGATGCCTGAGTTTAAGAACAAACATTTCAAGTTCACATCCAGTTTTGGTGTGGACATGGAAGCAAGAGTTTTTCTCTGTCACAGTTTCATGTGGTATCTTGGTGGAGAATTAATCCATTGTTGCCTCAGGAGAAATTCATGTTTGTAACTCATGATGGAGACTTCTTGAAATTGAAATACCCCAGATGGGACTTGGTTTGTGAAGAGTCGACAAAGGAAGAAATCTCATTGAGTGTAACCTCTCCCAGTTAATGTTATTTGACTTCTAATGCCCTCAATGGCAGTGAATGTTAAGTGACAGGTATTTCATATTTATTCATGTTGATTCGCAAAGAGGAGTGAAGGTTTTGAATTGAAAGTAATTGGTGAATGAAATAATCCATTGTTGCCTCAGGAGAAATTTATGTTCACCATGTTTGTAACTCGTGACATAGACTTCTTAAAAGTGAGCCACACCAGATCGGACTTGAACCGACAATCCCTGGCTTAGGAGGCCAGTGCCTTGTCCATTAGGCCACTGGGGCCACTTCTGACTGCTTCTGCTCTGTCGATATCTCATTTATGTATATAAAAATAGTGTCGCGAGGAATTGCCATTGACTGATTTAGAAATCGAATATTCATTTCAAGAAGAGAATGTTGAGGCCTCATTGGCCTAATGGACAAGGCACTGGCCTCCTAAACCAGGGATTGTGGATTCAAGTCCCATCTAGGGTGTGAAGGTTTTAGGAACTTCACATAATTACCTACTACCAAGGTCTGCTATCTATCAGAAGGCAGAGTGGATTGTCCAGTCACCAGCCAGCTGATGAAAAGCCCACCTCCAGGTGTCTATCTCAGTGCTCTTGGGTGATGGCTTTGGTTCTTCCTCAATTGACAGATTACTCAAGTTTGCATATGGCCCGCAGTGACCTAACGGATAAGGCAGCCTTCCCTTTCCCGAGCCACATCATCCAGCTCTTCCAGAGGCATCCCGAGAAGATCCCGGGCCAGCTGAGACACAGTCTTTCCAGCGTGTCCTGGGTTGTCCCCGGCTTCTGTTCTTTTCTACACTGGATTAATTCTATTGCAATTACTTTCAATTCAAAACTTTGATTGCGAATGATAAGATTGCCAGTGGAACACTTAACAATCACTGCCATTCACAGATTAAGTAGTCAAATGTGCATCTCTATACAAATTAGTCACATTTGCTTTTGTGTGTGTTGTCTTGGAACGAAGGAGCCACCCCTGATGGGACTTGAACCCACATAGGATAAGGCACTGGCCTCCTAAACCCGGGATTGTGGGTTCATGTCCCATCTGGGGTATATTAAATTTAGGAACGCCATGGAACTACCAACAAATGAGCTCCTTTTTCTCTCACTCGGCAGATTGGCTTGTCCAGTCAACTGGCTGCAATCCCATCTCCAGGTGTTTGCATCTTGAAGTGTTCTTTGGTGATCGATTGAACCTTCCTACGAGTCAATGTCAGGCTTTGTTAAGTGTTTTGTACATTGTGGTACTCTGGACAAAGTTCTATAAATGCGTGATCAGTTTACCACTTTGCTCTCAGGAAAGATTAATGGGAAACACCGATTGCTTTGTTTCTTGCTCAACTTACAGATCATATGTAACCCCAGTGGCCTAATGGAGAAGGCACTGGCCTCCGAAGCCAGGGATTGTGGGTTCAAGTCCCATCTGGGGTGTGTATGAACTTCAGAAACGCAATGTAGTTACCAACAAAAGAGCTCAAATTTCTCTCAGTTGTTAGATAGGGGGCAACAGTCAATTTGGTAGTTGATTGTTTACATCTTGAAGTGTTCTTGGGTGATCGATTTAACCTGAATTTGCTCCCTATGTAGGAATGTTAGGCTTTGTAATGTACATTGTGGTACACTGGATAAAGTTCTCTATATGTGCAGTAATGTTACCACTTTGTTCTCAGTCAAAAATTGATTAATTCTATATAAATTGTAATTCGAACTCTGATTGCTTTGGTTCTTGATCGATTGACAAGTTGATAGTGCTCACTGGCAGTCCCTCCTCAACCAGGGATTGTCGGTTGAAGTCCCACCTGGAGTGTTCCTTTTCAGAGATCAACATATTGATTTATAAGGTCGACATAACTTTGTTCTGGACAACAATGGATCCATCCATTTTTCACTACTTTTCTGGGTCAAGTCACGGGGGCAATAACCTTGGCATGGTTTGCCCAGCCTTGCCTTTCCCGAGCCACTTCATCCAGCTCTTCCAGAGGCATCCCGAGAATTTCCCAGGCCAGCCAAGACACTGTCTTTCCAGCGTGTCCTGGGTTGCCGCCGGCTTCTGTTCTTTTCTACACTGGATTAATTCTCTTGCAATTACTTTCAATTCAAAACTTTGATTGCGACTGAAAAGTTTGTCAGGGGAACACTGAACATTCAATGCCATTGACGGCTTTAGAAGTCAAACCTGCATCTCCATACCAATTAATCAATGGGAAACACATTTGCTTTTGTGTGTGTGAAGTCTTGGAACAAACGAGCCACCCCAGATGGGACTTAAACCCACAATCTCTGGTTTAGGAGGCCAGACCTTATCCATTAGTGCACTGGGGCCACTTCTGGTCTCTTCTCATCTGTCGATATCTCATTTATCTATATAAAAAGTGAATCGCCATTGCAAGAGCTCCTATTTTTCTCAGGAGGGAAATTGGGTTGTCCAGTCACCAGCCAACTGGTTAGTTGGTTGTTTACATCTTGAAGTGTTCTTGGGTTACCCTAACCCTAATTTGCTCCCTATGTGTCAATGTTAGGCTTTGTAAAGTCTCCCTCTCATTTATGTATATAAAAATATTTCTGTGTAAATTGCCTTTGACTGATATAGAAATCGAATATTCATTTCAAGAAGTGAAGCTTCTATCCCTAGTGGCCTAATGGACAAGACACTGGCCTCCTAAGCCAGGGACTATGGGTTCAAGTTCCATCTGGGGTGTGAAGGTTTTAGAAACACCACATAATTACCTAAAAACAAGGTCTGTTATGTCTCAGTAGAGTGGATGGTCCAGCTGATGAGAATCCCAGCTCCAGATTTCTATCTCAGTGCTCTTGGGTGAAGATCCATCAATGCTAACTTTTTCCCTTTGTGTCAATGTTGGGCCTTGTAAAGTACTTCAATCAGTGTGATATTGTGGGTAAACCTTTATGTATATGCAACACTGAACCATGTTGAACATACTTTTTCCTCAGGCAAAAATTGATTAATTCTATACTAATTTCAGTGGTGCTCTGATTGCTTTGGTTATTGCTTGATTAACAGATCACTAGAGTTTACGTATGGCCCCAGTGGCCTAATGGATAAGGCACTGGCCTCCTAAGCCAGGGATTGTGGGTTTGAATCCCATCTGGGGTGTAATGACTTTTAGGAACGCCACGTAACTACCAACAAACAAGCTCCGATTTCTCTCACTATGTACATTGGGTTGTCCAGTCAACTGACTAGAATCCCAACTCCGGGTGTTAGCATCTTGAAGTTTTCTTGGGTGATCGATTCAACCTCCCTATGTGTCAATGTCACGCTTTGTAAAGTGTCTTATACACTGTGGTACTCTGGATAAATTTCGATATATATGCAATCAGTTTACCACTTTTCTCTCAGGAAAGATTGATGGGAAAAACTGATTGCTTCGGTTCTTGCTCAACTGTCACCTACGTAACCCCAGTGGCCTAATGGAGAAGGCACTGGCCTCCGAAGCCAGGGATTGTGGGTTCGAGTCCCATCTGGGGTGTATAGACTTTAGGAATGCCACCAACAGGAGAGCTCCTATTTCTCTCCATTGGTAGATTGGTTGTCCAGTCACTAGCCAACTGGTTAGTTGGTTGTTTACATCTTGAAGTGTTCTTGGGTGATCATTGTCAATGTTAGGCTTTGTAAAGTACGTTGTGGTACACTGGATAAAGTTCTATATTTGTGCAATCATCTTACCACTTTGTTGTCAGGCAAAAATTGATTAATTCAATACTAATTTCAGTGGTCCTCTGATTGCTTTGGTTCTTCCTCGATTGACAGATCACTAAAGTTTGCATAAGGCACCGGCCTCCTAAACCAGGGATTGTGGGTTCGAGTCCCATCTTGGGTGTAATGATTTTTAGGAACGCCATGTAACGACCAACAAACAACCTCCTATTTCATTCACTAGGTACATTGGGTTGTCCAGTCAACTGGCGAGAATCCCAACTCCAGGTGTTTGCATCTTGACGTTTTCTTGGGTGATCGGTTGAACCTCCCTGTGTGTCAACGTCAGGCTTTGTAAAGTGTCTTATACACTGTGGTACTCTGGATAAAGTTCGATATATGTGCAATCAGTTTACCACTTTTCTCTCAGGAAAGATTGATGGGCAAAACTGATTGCTTCGGTTCTCGCTCAATTGACACGTGGCCTAATGGAGAAGCCACTGGCCTCCGAAGCCAGGGATTGTGGGTTCGAGTCCCATGTGGGGTGTCTAGACTTCAGGAATGCCACCAACAAAAGAGCTCCTATTGCTCTCCATTGGTAGATTCGGTTGTCCAGCCAACTGGTTTGTTGGTTGTTTACATCTTGAAGTGTTCTTTGGTGATCAATGTCATGACATTGACAATGTTAGGCTTTGTAAAGTACGTTGTGGTACACTGGATGAATTTCTATATTTGTGCAATCATCTTACCACTTTGTTCTCGCGCATAAATTGATTAATTCTATACTAATTTCAGTGGTGCTCTTATTGCTTTGGTTCTTCGTCAATTGACAGATCACAACAGCTTGAATATGTCCCCAATGGCTTAATGGATAAGGCACCGGCCTCCTAAGCCAGGGATTGTGGGTTTGAGTCCCATCTTGGGTGTCATGACTTTTAGGAACGCCACGTAACTACCAACAAACAATCTCCTATTTCTCTCACTAGGTACATTGGGTTGTCCAGTCACTCTGATTGCTTTGGTTCCTGCTCAACTGACAGATCACTGGTGCTTCTATTTGGCCCCAGTCCCATCCGAGGTATCTTAAATTTAGGAACGCCATGTAACAACCAACAAATGAGCTCCTTTTTCTCTCACTCGGTAGATTGGCTTGTCCAGTCAACTGGCTACAATCCCAACTCCAGGTGTTTTCATCTTCAAGTGTTCTTTGGTGATTGATTGAACCTCCCTACGTGTCAATGTCAGGCTTTGTAAAGTGTCTTGTACCCTGTGGTACTCTGGATAAAGTTCGATATATGTGCAATCAGTTTACCACTTTTCTCTCAGGAAAGCTTAATGGGAAACACTGATTGCTTTGGTTCTTGCTCAATTGACACATTTGTAACCCCAGTGGCCTAATGGAGAAGGCACTGGCCTCCGAAGCCAGGGATTGTGGGTTCGAGTCCCATCTGGGGTGTATAGACTTTAGGAATCCCACCAACAGAAGAGCTCCTATTTCTCTCCATTGGTAGATTACTTGTCCAGTCACTACCCAACTGGTTAGTTGGTTGTTTACATCTTGAGATGTTCTTGGGTGATCAATGTCATGACATTGTCAATTTTGGGCTTTGTAAAGTACTTTGTATGTTGTGGTACACTCGATATAGTTCTATATTTGTGCAATCATCTTACCACTTTGTTCTCAGGCAAAAATTGATTAATTTTATACGAATTTCAATGGTGCCCTGATTGCTTTGGTTCTTGCTCGACTGACAGATCACTAGACCTCACATCAGGCCCCAGTGGCCTAATGGATAAGGCACTGGCCTCCTAAGCCAGGGATTGTGGGTTCAAGTCCCATCTGGGGTGTTTTCCTTTTCAGAGATCAACATATTGATTTACAAGGGCGACATAACTTTGTTCTGAGACAGCAATGGATCCATCCATCTTTCAATGTTTTTCTGGGTCAAGTCACAGGGGCAGTAACCTTGGCAGGTTTACCCAGCCTTCCCTTTCCCGAGCCTCTTTATCCAGCTCTTCCAGAGGCATCTCAAGAACTTCCCAGGCCAGCCGAGACAGTGTTTCCAGCATGTCCTGGATTGTCCCCAGGTTCTGTTCTTTTCTCCACTGGATTAATTCCATTGCAATTACTTTCAATTCAAAACTTTTATTGCTTCTGAATTGAAAGTTTGTCAGGAGAAGACTTAACATTCACTGCCATTGACCACTTTAAAAGTCAAATCTGCATCTCTATACCAATTAATCAATAGGAAGACATTTGCTTTCGTGTGTGAAGTCTTAGAACGAACAAGGAACCCCAGATGGGACTTGAACCCACAATCACTGGCTTAGGAGGCCAGTGCCTTATCCATTAGGCCACTGGGGCCACTGCAGGTCTCATTTATGTATATAAAAATATTTCTCCATGGAGAGGAATTACCATTGACTGATTTAGAAATCGACAAGCAAAGTTTCCACCCCCAGCACTGGCCTCCTAATCCAGGGATTGTGGGATCAAATCCAATCTGGGGTGTGAAGGTTTTAGGAACTCCACATAATTACCTACTAGCAAGGTCTGCTATCTCTCAGTCGGCAGAGTGGATCGTCGAGTCACCAGCAAGCTGATTAGAATCCCACCTCCAGGTGTCTATCTCAGTGCTCTTGGGTGAAGAATGCTAACTTCCTCCCTTTGTGTCAATGTTGGGCTTTGTAAAGTAGTGTGCTACTGTGGTTAAAGTTCTAAGTATATGCAACACTTTACCATGTTGAACATACCTCTTTTCTCGGGCAAAAATTGATTAATTCTATACAAATTTCAATGGTGCTCTGATTGCTTTGGTTCTTCCTCGATTGACAGATCACTACAGTTTGCATAAGGCACTGGCCTCCTTAGCCAGGGATTGCGGGTTCAAGTCCCATCTGGGGTTCATTGAATTTAAGAATGCCACGTAACTACCAACAAATGAGCTCCTATTTCATTCACTAGGTAGATTGGGTTGTCCAATCAACTGGCTAAAATCCCAACTCCAGGTGTTTGCATCTTGAAGTGTTCTTGGGTGATCAATTGAACTTCCCTACGTGTCAATGTTAGGCTTTGTAAAGTGTTTTGTACACTGTGGTACTCTGGATAAAGTTATATATATGTGGAATCAGTTTACAACTTTGCTCTCAGGAAAGATTAATGGGAAACACCGATTGCTTTATTTCTTGCTTAACTGACAGATCATATGTAACCCCAGTGACCTAAAGGAGAAGGCACTGGCCTCCGAAGCAAGGGATTGTGTGTTCAAGTCCCATCTGGGATGTGTGTAATTTAGGAGCACCATGTAGTTACCAACAAAAGAGCTCCTATTTCTCTCAGTAGGTAGGTTGGGCTGTCCAGTCAACTGGTTAGTTGATTGTTTACATCTTGAAGTGTTCTTGGGTGATCAATTTAACCCTAATTTGCTCCCGATGGAGCAATGTTCAGCTTTGTAAAGTACTTTGTACATTGTGGTACACTGGATAAAGTTCTATTTTTATATATATATATGTGCAATAATGTTACCACTTTGTTCTCAGGCAAAAATATATAAATTGTAATTTGAACTCCAATTGCTTTGGTTCTTGCTCGATTGACAGATCAATAGTTCTCACAACTGGCCCCAGTGGCCTAAAGGATACGGCACTGGCCTCCTAAGCCAGGGATTGTGGGTTCAGGTCCCATCAGGGTTGTTAACCTTTTCAGAGATCTACATAATGATTTACAAGGTCGACATAATTTTGTTCTGAAGCTACAATGGATCCATCCATCTTTGACTGCTTTCTGGGTCAAGTCACGGGGGCAGTAACATTAGCAGATTTACCGTGCCTTCCCTTTCCCCAGCCACTTCATCTAGGTGAGATCAAGTCCCATCTGGGGTGCAATTGTTTTGGTAAATCACTGAAATGAGTTACCTGAGTAGTAGTACGCCTTGAAGCCCCGTCCCCCGATGTTGAAGTCAGATTTGAAGACAAGCAGCAGCTGGCTGGTTGCGGTGACGACGGTGGGCGGCATGTCAGCCCCGCAGTACGTACCGAGGTGCCGGTGTGACACAGTGGACCCGTCGAACAGGGCCACGTAGTCAAAATGGCACCCCTCATTGTTTTCCATCTGGAAGTCTAAGAAGAGAAGAGTGACTGCGCTGCTGTTGGACACGTGGATGAGCCACGTGCAGTCAGCGTCGTTGCTGTACTCCCCCGGGTAACCCGGACTGGAGATGACGCCCGAAAGGCCTGTCAGCACCCCGCCGCACATGTCTGGACCCAAAAAAGAAAAAATGCAACCACAACATTAGGAACACCTATACATTTATAACGACATTCATTCTGCCCGTCATGCCTGTCTGTCCGTCCATCCACCATTCATCATCATCTCCATTTTTATGTCCACATTTTCCCTTTCAAGACTCTAACTCCACAAAATAAAACAGTCTAATGCTTAAAAAATCACTGACTTACCTTTCCTGTAGCCCAAACTGAAGCCCCTGTGCGCCACGTGACGGTCTGAGCGGAAGATGACCGACATAACGTTCCAGGACGAGGAGAAGGCCGGCGGGGGGGCGTTGCCGCAGAAGGTGCCCAGCAGGTTGCCCTCGTCACCAGACACCCCGTTGTAGATCTTCACATGGTCGTAAGCGCAGCTGCTGTGGTACTCCAGCTCGAAGTGATGAAAGGTAAGCAGCACCGAGGAACCTTCCGGCACCACAATGAGCCAGGAGCAGTGGATGTTGTATGGGTAGAGGCCCGGGAAATTTGGACTGGACAGGTTGCCGGATGGCGCAGAGAGGATGCCGCCACATTTTACACCTTAAAAAATAAACTTAAATTGAATTACAGTCTTTTAATTAGGGTCACTAATAATATTTTTTTGGGGGGGGAAAAACATGCACCCTTAAATACACTTTTAAATGACATCTTTTCAGCGTTTTTTAAATTTGAATTGAACATACCAACTTTGCTCTTCAATGGACCTTTCCGACCTGTCAATCACTCGGACAATAATAGCCAATCAGATAGCCGCATTGTCTTAACCCCTGGCTTGACACGCCCCTCTCGCCGTATTGTCCCACAAGCAATGCTGGTTGTCAGTAGCGTGCGCTTGGAAAAGTTAATCTTACGAAGAAAAGGGTCCTCAGATGCGCTCGGGGAACGTGTAATTTTGATGAAAGATATCCAGCCAGGTTACAAGGTTATATTCATTTTCCAAAGCCTAAAACAGAGTTGACGAACTGTCTACGATGGATAAAGTCTTGCGGAAGACCGCGCGTACAAATAAATGTGGACAATATCAACAAACACAAGGCTGTATGTTCGAAGGTAAGTGAGGGAGAAGTATCTTCTCGGAGTTTGATTGAATTATTATCAGTGCTTTTATGCATTGGCGGAGAACAACTTTCACTTTGTTACCGTATCACAGACCTGCTGAATGATGTGTGTAATTTGTGAAATTTCTATTTGCCTATTTGTATCACATCGACCTTTTAAGACAGAGCACTGGGTTCGATTACGAGCCGAGACAAATGAATATTGACACTCACCTATAAAGACTACAATTACTCGTAATTTTTCCAAGTAAAAAGTACTCACCCTGCTTCACATGCACACTACTATTCCACTATTTTATCCTGTTGGATTTCAATATGAAGTTCGTGAGGCGTCAAACTTTTTTGCATCGATCGCCAACGTTTCGCTGTAACTCTGACATTGCGTCCTGCTCCGTCCAAAATATGAATTCCGTGTACATATCCTTGCGTGAAATAGTTGTGACCTCTCTGTAGAGCTCTCTTGGACAAGTCTGACGCATTTGGCAAAAAATACACCCCAATATTATATGGAATACGCGATAGAGAATCCACTTCAAACATGTCATGTTCAGTCGCCATTTTGTAAGATTGTGGGAGATGGCAACTGTAGCAAAGGGGACAGAGCTGAAGATCACCAGTCGGAAAGGTCCATTCCTAGTCTTTTATGTCGTAGTGTTCCATAATAACATTTTCTTTCAGGCAGGATCAGCATTCATCTTTCACATCAAAATCCCAAACGGACACAGGCGCGACCTCACAGAGCACGCGTGCCAACGACGATAAACTCACCTTTTTGATCCGCCGTCGTGTTGACAAGCAGCAAGAAACAAACAAAAGAGGCCAACCTGAGCATCATCTTATGGCTGACGCTGGCTTTTTGCCACACATAAAGTCAGCGTTAGTATAACAAAGGTGGCGGCAGAAGCAGCAGGAGCATGATGATGCCGGGCCCTCCGCAGGCCCGAGCTGTTGATGCCTTGTGTAGCTCCTAAAAAATTAATTCCAAACCTGAAACCCACCTGAGGCCGCATCCACTAAATTTTAATGACAGGGGGCAGCTTGTTGGGACAGCTTACATTTTTAATAGCCTCTATTGAAGAGAGTCAACAACACAGAATGCAAGTTGCCCACGTGGAACATATTTGGTAAGGGAGCACACAAGGCTGCTCTGTAAACAACCGCAGTGCAGCTCAGCCTCTGGCTCGGGACGGTGGTTTTCTTTTCATTACATTTATTCATACAAGTTTCATTTCATTCACCTGCATTCTCTTGACAACACTGTGCACACGTGAATACAGTCAAAGCATTTTTACTCGTGGATGCAGCGCTTCATACACTACACTGTGTTGCTAATGCATGCATCCAATAAAAAAATAGATGGCTTTGTTTACTTTTTGGCTTTGACTCAACCGCAGCGGCGTCACACACCCAAGGGGACTTTTGCTTTTATCTCCATGAAAGGGTCTGTGCATGATAATGCTTCACCTTGAAAGTGGCACTGGATTCTCTCCCGGCCTAGCTGATCATGTCAAGGGCCACGAAACTCACATTGGACCCCCCGCAGCTATTATGTAAATTAGCCCGGCTGTTAAGCAACAGTGGGGCAGAAGGGCTCTTGAATGACACATTTTCAGAAATCGACAGTAAAAAAAAAAAAACATTAATTTCACACTTGATGAGTGAGCAGCCACTCAGGCCACACAACTGAACAGTATACAAGGCGTGAAAAAGTCAATTTTCTACATTTCTCCTTTCAAGATATCCTCAGGAGAGTTAATTAAAAAATAGGATGGCAACAGTTTTTACTTGGGGACTCCATCCAATTTCTTAGCCGCTTATCCTCACAAGGGTCGTGGGGAGGGCTGGAGCCTATCCCAGCTGTCAACGGGCAGGAGTCGGGGTACACCCTGAACTGGTTGCCAGCCAATCGCTGGGCACATGTAGACAGACAACAGTCGCACTCACAATCCCACCTAGGGGCAATTTAGAGTGAACTCCACAAACTCTACACAGGTGGGTCTGGGATTGAACCCAGGACCTCAGAACTGTGAGGCCAACGCTTTACCAGCTGATTCACTGTGCCGCCCAGTTCCTCAAATGTGTGGAAATATTTGCCCCCCAAAAATGACACCGATGGCAGAATCACTTGCAATATATCTATCCTATTCTATATTTGAGTCTATCCTCCATCCATCCATTTTCTTATCCGCTTATCCTCACAAGGGTCACGGGTGTGCCGGAGCCTATCCCAGCTGTCTTTGGGCAGGAGGCGGGGTACAACCTGAACTGGTTGCCAGCCAATCAAGGGGCACATCAAGACAGACAACAGTCGCGCTCAAAATCACACCTTGGAGCAATTTAGAGTGGCCAATAAATGTTGCATGTTTTTGGGATGTGGAAGGAAACCTTGGACTCTATTTACATTGTTTTCTTTTTGAAAAGTATTTTTCCCACACCGAGTACTCACTAAATGATTTCAGAGGCCCTTTAAAAAAAAAAAAATTTTTTTACTTGAAGAGAGTATCTAAATCATTGTACATAGTTTTTGGAACATTTGTTGTAAGGTGCTTTGAGGTGGTATAATTTTTCTTTTTTTTTGACGACTATGATTATTGTTGGCGGCACGGTGGAACAGCTGGTAAAGCGTTGGCTTCACAGATCTGGGGTCCCAGGTTCAATCCTGGACCCGCCTGTGTGGAGTTTGCATGTACTCCCTGTGCTTACATGGGTTTTCTCCGGGTACTCCGGTGTCCACCCGCATCCCAAAAACATGCAACATTAATTGGACACTCTAAATTGCCCCTAGGTGTGATTGTGAGTGTGGCTATTTGTCTCGATGTGCCCTGCGATTGGCTGGCAACCACTTCAGGGCGTACCCCGCCTCCTGCCCGTTGACAGCTGGGGTAGGCTCCAGCACTCCCCGCAACCCTCGTGAGGATAAGCACCAAAGAAAATGGATGGATGATTATTGTGATTGTTTTCCCTTTAAGGTTAATTTATTTGCTCACTTACTGGTATGAACTTGGTCGAGGATGACCTACTAGATCAGATAATTAGAGATGAGAGGAAACCCTCCTAATCTGTCATTTATAAAGGTGTTATTATCCCACTGTTAACGAATGTAAATTAATTGTATTTTTCTCCCTTTTTTCTATTTTCTTTCTGTTTGTATATAAAGTGTGAGGAAATAAATATTTAAAAAAGGAGAAAAAGATGGTAATACCCAACTTACCATGGTAGATGGCGCTGTTGCATCAGCATGACAAGAAGGCAAAGGGTTTTTTTTTTTTCCCTTTCCTTTTCTTTATAAACTCGTCCATGCAGCTCCAGCTCCTTACAAGTCATGCCAAGCTCTAAGCTGAAATAAATAAGAATATGATTAAAATCAGTCGAGTTTTTTTTTTTTTGGACCCCAACGCACAGACGCGCAACGCGAGCAACCAGAGAAATTCCTGGAAGTGACTCGGCTGCCTTTGAATTTTAATTCCGTCCTCCCCGAGAGAAAGAAAAGCAAGAAAGCTCGTCATTGTTCATGGATGCGGATGTGTGGCGGGGCTTACAAATGTGCTGTGCAAAGATATGGCCAACTGTTGGAGGGGGGCAATTAAATCACCTCGGGTAAAAAGTCCAGAAACAAATGGGCTTGAAATAACTGCAAAATAAACCAAAGGAAGGGGGGGCTTGGACGATATAGGCCGACTCATATCACATGGAGCCTAATTGAATATTATGGAGGTGTGATTGAGCACACGGGTACATAAGATGCCTTGCATCATTTGTGGGCTAAGACCTTTTAAAGCCCATTTTTATTGAATTTCATACCGTATGTAGGAGTGGGTTCAATAAATATATCACGCTGCACCAGCAGGAGTGGAGAAAAAAAAACATGTGCAAGATGCTCCCAAGAAGAAAATTGTACAAACATTGGCAAAAAGATTGCTACAAATGGATGGTTGCACCCTTCCATCTATTCACCTCAATCTGTTTCTTGTCATCCATCCATCCATTATCTGAATTGCTTATCCTTACAAGGGTCGCGGGAGTGCTGGACCTTGTCCCAGCTATCTTCAGGCAGGTGACGGGGTACACCCTGAACTGGTCGCCAGCCGATCGCAGGGCACATAGAAACACACGGAAACAGAAAACCCACTCAGGCACGGGGATAACATCCAAACAACACACAGGCGGGGCTGGAATTTGAACCCCGGACCTCGAAATTGTGAGGCAGATGCTCTAATCCAGGGGTCACCAACGCATGGTAACCCGGGAGGACAATTTAAGCCGCCCGCGAGGCATGTTTTAAAAATACCACAGGTTTAAATTTTGAATCTGACTTGCTTATTTATTTAAGTTTTTAAAATAGCTGTAATGTCACATCATACAAAAGATTAAAACAAAAATATTTCATTTATGTATAATGAACTATGATTGAAGTTTGCTGCAAACAAGTCATGTAGCCCTTCGTACAATCAGTTCTTACGAAGTAGCCCTCAGCCTCAAAAAGGTTGATGACCCCTGCTCTAATCAGACATATACGCAGCTCTAATCAGACATTCACGCAGTGCCTTAACCTGGGTCGTTAGTGGAAATTACGGTCTTGGGCGGACAAACATAAACACATACGTAAACATACACTTCCAATGCATTTTTTGGTGAGCAAATAATCTTATTTTTAAGTTTGAATTTTAAGGTTCTGTTGTGCTGTATATTTCTTTTTCTTTTTGGAATAATTTAAAAACTTTATTTGACTCTAAATCGGAAAATGTTAATTGAACATCCTTTTTAAATGTCAAAGAGTGAAATATCGGTGCTGGCTAATTGCTGGGAATTTGGCATCAGCTGTCCAGGCACTTGCGAAGCAGCACAAAAAAAAGAACATTTCAAAACGCAAATCGGACAGCGACGTTTCTCCAAGGTGTCCTAAGCGTGTACTTTGTGGTCCCGTGACACACACATGCTGATATTTTCATCTACCTAGCTGCGGTGAGAAGTCATCGGAGGCATCTGGCAGCCATCAGCATTCATGAGCACACATTGCACGCATTTGGGAAGTATTTAGTCAAATGTCATCTGCTAACAGAAGCTATTTATCAGCTCTCTTGTTACGCTAATCAAAAGGACGGCAAATGCCAGAGCTCACACGACCGCGGCGCGCACACGGACGTCCGTGTGCATGACAACAAGCAGTCAAATCCCATTTGCCTCTTTAATAATACAAGTCTTAAAAAGTCAGGATTTTCGAAAACACGGCCGTGATCGCCCTTTCAAAAAAAAAAAAAAATTCACTTTGCGCTTTATTCTGCTGTTCAAAGGTCTTAAAAATGCCATGCGGATGATATTTCAAATTGTAAAGAATTGGAGGAATTTTGCAATGTATGCATCGCAGATCGTTCATATGTCACTGCAGTGGACGGCTGCGTATAAAAAGTCTGTTGTCAAAAATATATATATATTTTATTGTTTTGTAGCACAATAGAATGATACTTTGCTTTCCAAATCATTGTCACTTTTTTTTTTTTTTTTGCAACATAAGGATAATGTAGTTTAAAAAAAAAAAGCATTAAAGCCAAATTCTGCTACAAAATGCAGGTGGTTGTGTCGATTCGGTGGGAAACAAAATCGGATTTGAATGTTAAAAATGATTAAGTGCTCTCCTTGAAAATATGGAACACGGCGTGAGTACGAGTGTGTCCTCTGGCCCGGTTCTGAGTGGCATCAGCTCACGTGACTCACAATGCGGCGTCACGAGATGCCAAGTAATGAATATTAACACGAGATTTCGTTCGAATAATTGGACGACGAAGGGGATGCGGATGACATGACAGAGACGGACAGAAAATTTCAAGGCAGCCGCTTGAAAAGCGCTGGGTGGCCTTTAGCATGGCCATGCTAACACGCTAAAACACTTTCTTCCAGCTCAAGCAGCAGTTTGGTTTATAGTGAACAGTTCTATGAAAAAGAGACGTCAAGTTAGTTAATACCACTCCCAGTTGAAATTGACAAGCAAACAAAGAGTTTCACACATCGTGTATTTAAATATATCCACATAACCTTGCCTTAGGAACGCATATTAGCATATTGCTAACACTCAATGCAAATGGCCACTGGGAGGCTAAAGAATAGCGTCGGTGTCACCGTGTTATTAGTCACGTAATGACAGATGTAGACAATATAAAGGACTACTCACGGGCGTATTGTCTTTATCCTTTGTGAAGAATGACTAATATTACTGTGGTTGACCGAGAAGCTGTGACTGCGTCTGTATTACTCAATACTGCTCCCGGGTAGTGATGGTGTGCTCACCATATGGAGCGGCATAATGTCCAAAAAAATAATATATTCTTAACATTCTATTTAGTAATGTAATTATTATGTGTTTTTATAAACTACAATATTATGGAGCAGGCGCACTCTCAACTATTTTTAAAATTAACTTGTTGTTTTTTTAAACCACGTTTGTCACTTAAATAGCGTGTATTTTTCCCATCTTCAAAGGGAAAGTTGTTTTATTTTAGTTTAATCGTATATAATTTATTTTATTTTTTTGCACATGTATGGCACTGAAAATATGACATCAACCTGCACAGTTGATAAAGTTTTTATGAATTCATTCACTTCCCAAGGGTAAAAGTAAGATGGACACATGCAGTCTCAAGGGAAGCCAGCAGCTGCAACGAAGACGCTGCGCACATCTCCCTGCATTGCACCACGTAGTAAAGTATATGTGTATGCGTATATATAAATACATAAGCAATCCCACCAGGGGGATTTCGCCTCATCGGAGCTGTTGCTTCTCTGCTAATCTGACCAAACACGTCGCGCACCAACACGAAAGAAGCCGCATTATTGTGTGACATTTCCTGGCTCATTAGATCAGGCATTGCCAGTGTAATCCGGCAAATATTTCCTGGTGAAAACAAAACGTGTGTTTGTACACCGTGTCCGTACAAAGACTCGACTAATCCACCTGCCTGCTTCCGTGGCTGCGTGAATAAATAGCTGAGAGATAATCAAACCCCGTGAAAAAATATTGATGGGATTTTTCGAGATGAAATGATGCTGTGGAGCAACGATATTAACAGTGATGAAGAGACAAAGAAGTGTACCTAGTGTTTTGTTGAAGGTTTGATGGTCATCTTGGGACCCCTCACCCCTACCAACAACAAAAAAAAATGCTATTTTAGAAAAAAAATATTATTTTTTTAAATCGTTAAAAATCCCACATTCAAACCCAAAACCCCAACAAATCAATATAATTGCCTATAGTTGGCAAAAGATGGCGGCAAAGCACTACCTTTCTATAAGACAGGGCTATGGCCTCAGGAAACCAGTAAAATGCAAAATAACTGAAGATTGGTTTAAAAAAATAACATTGCGGTGGCTAACAACTGACTGTAATGTGACCGCTCCTTGTCAATTATTTAAACAAAATACCATAATTCTTGGCCTAGAGAGCGCACCTGATTAAAAGCCTCATCGAGTACATTTGTAAAGGAAATACCATTTGGTACATACATACGCCACAGCTGTGTAAAAGTCGCAAGTGCCCACATTGAAACCCACGTTCAATCACGAGATATTTCCAGAAAGAAAGACGCTACACAGAGTTTAACGCGAGTGCAGAGCTAATGCCAGCGCTAATGCCTCGCTAGCACTAATCCTAACACTAACGCTATCAGGGGCGGTTAAAATAAAACTTACCGGTAAATATCACTGAGACGGGCCAGTAACAGAGCAGCAACACGCTAGCACAGCGCTAACGCTAGCCAAGCGCTATCAGGGCCAATAAAAGTCACTTCCTTGGCACATATATTCCACCGGTCTAATTGTTATCTTTTCCGCTTTAGTGCCCCCTTGCGGCCGTTAGAAAAAAAATGCACAAATTAGCCGCATCACCGCATAAACCGCAGGGTTCAAAGCGTGTGAAAAAAGCTGACTTTTTTTTACGCCAGAGATTACGGTAGATGCAAGGTAGAAATAAAATCAGGGGCGTTGGGCTGTGTCATCTCTGCAAAGGCATGTCGATGCGCTTCTACTGTAAGCTTTTAAATGTAAAGCACAATTTATCCACGGAGAAGCAGAAACGGAAGCGGGCACGCCGAAGGCGTCCTCCCACTCCACCACCTCGATGGGAAGTTGATGAAATGCTTCCGTGTCAGGGTGAAACATCACTTGGCATCATTTCCACATTCAATTTTTGAGCGGAGACAAACAGGATTTGGGATGCGGCGGGCCCGAGATGTACAGCGGGGAAGGGGATAATCCAAGACCGGGTGACCAAGCAACATTTGGATGGAATATAATACGCTGTGTGGTGCTCGGGCGCCATCGAGCCAAGCGAGTGAGATTGGCGAGATTTTATCATAGCGCAGCAAAGGGAAATTAATCACAGAATGGGAAAAAGGTTCACGCTCGGCAGCGGCGGTAATAATGTGACGGTGGCTATACGGCGAAAGCAACGGCTGCACTTTGTCACATGTCATTGCGGCGATGCCGCGCGCGTCAAGAGATGCCAAAAGCGAGAGTTTAAATATCCAAATACGGCATTATGTCCTCGTGTGTGTGTGGGAAGCCGGCACGCAAACGGATGTCACTTTCAATCTCAGTCAGTCTTCCAGCATCCGAAATCCCACACATTAGGAAAATAATCCCCGACAACAACAACAACAAAAAAGACTTCAAGACAAATCATCTTCCCGACGGATGGTGACAAAAAAGAAAACTAAAATGGAAAAAAAGTGGTTAGCTTCTCTGCCTCGCAGTTGAAAGGCCCCGGGTTTGAAACTCGGCCTTCCCGTGTGAACGGTTGATCTTCTACAGCGTTTTGTGCCCTGTGATTGGCTGGCAACCAGTCCAGGGTTCTGAAAAAGAAATGGCAGCTTTGGCGAGTTATAAACATGTTTTGGCGTCCAAGCTGCCGTATGGTGATGCCGTCACTGTAAACATGAATAATTGACACCGTTCCGCTCACATGAAATATTCACGCAAACGTATCAGATACATTTGTACACTGGTCCCCTCGAATGTACTATTATTAGCAGTGAATGAAGCGCACATAATCCCCCCCCCGTCCCCGTGCTGCACTTCCCATTAGCATGTTTTGAGTGGCGAGTGAGAGTTTCTGTACAATTGGAAGAAAAACAAATATTAATTCTGCCAATGTGAAAAGGCTGTGAGATCCGTTTGACACTCTCACGGTGAGAAAATTCACACCTCGCGTCTCCCCTGTCAATATTTTCAAACAGTGACAAAGGAGCAGGAAGCAGTTTTTCGCCAGTATCAAATAGATATCAAATAATTGCTGGTGGCAAGTTGATGGTAACAATTTGCAAGTACAGTATTCTCCTGCTAACACCATTAATTAGTCAGCACCGAGTGAGCTCCGCAAGTACTTGACCCCGCCCACCTCCAAAAGGTTTATAATTGTCTTTTGATGCCATAAGATTGGCACCACAGCACTACTTTCGTCTAAATTAAGCTCCTCAATTCTAATAGAGTCCATTTTTGTCAGGCATGAAAGGTTGACTGATAATCATGAATCCAGGATTCGCCATGTAAATGGGAAAGAACGTTGGTATAAAACGGGCAGTTGTTGGACATGTCCATCATAACAGGACGCATGAAAGGTTTCAAGGACCCACGTCTGAACTTGAATCTGCACGGAATGGACCTTTCCGACCTGTCAATCACTCATACAATGACATCCAATCAGATAGCCGTATTGTCCTGACCCCTGGCTTGACACGCCCCTCTCGCCGTATTGTCCCACAAGCAATGCTGGTTGTCAGTAGCATGCGCTTGGAAAATAGTCCTCAGATGCGCTTGGGGAACGTACAATTCTGATGAAAGATATCGTGGGGCCCGGTTGATTCATTTTCCAAAGTCTAAAACACAGTTGAGGAAGTGTCTACAATGGATTAAGGCTTGCGGAAGAGCGCACGTACAACTAAATGAGGACAATATCAACAAACACAAGGGTGTATGTTCGAAGGTAAGTGAGCGAGAAGTAACTTCTCTGAGTTTGATTGAAGTATTATCAGTGCAGGAGAACAACTTTCACTTTGTTAGCGTATCAGTGACCTGCTGAACGAAGTGTGTAATGTTTTATGCCGAAGAATCGGGTTAGGGATACGTAAATGCGCTATGTCATGCAAGAGAAATATATATTTGCCTATTTGTATCACATTGGACTTTTAAGACAGAGCACTGGGTTTGATTCCGATCCAAGATTACTCGTGATCTTTCCAAGTAAAGAGTAGTCTGCTTTACATGCGCAGTACGATTCCACTATTTTATCCTGTTGAATTTCAACATGAAGTTTGTGAGGCCTCAAACTTTTTTGCATCGATCGCCATCGTTTCGCTGTAACTCTGACATTGCGTCCGGCTCCCGTCCAAAATCTTAATTGCGTGTACATATTCTTGCGTGAAATAGTTGTGACCTCTCTGTAGAACTCTCTTGGACAAGTCTGACGCATTTGGCAAAAACAATACCCCAATATTATCTGGAATACGCGATAGAGAATCGACTTCAAACATGTTCTGTTCAATCGCCGTTTTCTAAATTCGTGGGACATGGCTAACGGGGCGGAGTTTAAGATCGCCATCGGAAAGGTACATTGTCGTTTCGATCCTGACAAGACGCACGAAAAAGTCTCAAGGACCTATGTTCCACCTCAAACAGGAAGTTGGCCAATTCGGTTGGAAATGTGATTTTTTTTTTTGGGCACAATTCCCGGACTCGTACTTTCACGAACTTTCATGATTACGTGGATATGTCATGAAAAAGTGGGTCCAAAGACCTTTCCACTGGCTGTCACAACTTCAATTCTGATCTCCATTACGGACGCTGTCCGGAATATTGCCGTTATTTCATCTGGTCTCATTCATTTAACGACCCTGCCTCCATCATTTCATTTCCTCGCAGGCGATGGCCCATAACCAACCGCTGAGACGACTTCATTTTTTTTTCTTTTTTTTTTGCTACGCTTCCACACATTCCCACGCGCAAACTCATATGTGTTGCATTACACTGCGAGTGTGATGTCATATCGGGGAGTATATTTCCCCGGAATTGGTGGTTCCCCCCTTTCATCCGTGGGATGCCCAGCGAAGCAGAAAATTGAAAAAAAAACCTCAAATAAAACGAAGGGGCAGGGAGCCTCGTACTTACATCACCTTTATTATCGTCTCGTTGGGACGGAGATGAACAGCGGGGATGTTCATTTCCCTTTTAAAAGTTACATGTGTCCGCTGTACACGCCTCCTAGTTAACTGCCTGGCCTTTTTTTAGAGGGGGGGGTCACCCTTTTATCCAATGTGTCGGAACACGGGGAATAAGCTAAAGGCGCCTGGGTGGAACCCAAATTCAGACGGAAACTTGTCACCTTGTGACTTTGATTAATTGGTCACAGATGTGAGAAAGAGGAGGTCGCCTGCGCGCAGGAGCAAGAAAAGAAACTAGAAGAAGAAGAAGAAGTAAAAGACCTATGCTACGACACGGGTGTCGAACGTAAGGCCCGTGGCCCATATCTGGCCCGCCGCGTGATTTTTATTTGGCCCGCGAAGGCAAATCACGTTTGTCAACTTCCGTGATTCTTGTCAAAATCTGTAACAAAATTTAAAATTGTCATATCGTAAATGATAACATTGATATATTGCAAGCGCTGTGTTACCAAATATGAACAATCATTGAACAACCCTTTAACATTGATTTCTGATTCCAAAACCAGTTCGTAAATTTGATGTGTAAATATGATGAGGGGATTAAAAGATTTTTTTTTTTTATGTCAAGGACCAGGCGGCACAGTGGATCAGCTGGTAGAGTGTTGGTCTCACAGTTCTGAGGTCCTGGGTTCAATCCCAGACCCACCTGTGTGGAGTTTGCATGTTCTCCCCGTGCCTGCGTGGGTTTCCTCCGGGCACTCTGGTTTCCTCCCACATTCCAAAAACATGCAACATCAATTGGACGCTCTAAATTGCCCCTAGGCGTGATTGTAAATGTGATTGGTTGTTTGTCTCGATGTGCCCTGCGATTGGCTGGCAACCAGTTGAGGGTGTACCCCGCCTCCTGTCCGTTGACAGCTGGGATAGGCTCCGGCACTCCCCACGACCCTTGTGAGGATGAGCGGTGAAGAAAATGGATGGATGAATGGATGGATGTCACGGACCAACAGTACTGGGGCGGACCCAAATGGAGGACTCTAAGACGAGGACATGACATGGTTTTATTTCGCAAGCGGGTCGATACCAAAAAGCATTCCAAAACAAGGCAGCGTCTGCAAAAACACGAGGCTAGGCAGGATCCAAAAAGACATTCAGCAAGGTCCAATGCCGATGGGGCAAACTAACGAGATTAACAGGACGGGAGTAACCAAAGGGCACAGAATCGCTGTGACGAGGATAGCTCAACACTACACCTACTCTCAGTGATGGAGAACCAACTGTCAGCGAATGTGACACACTGACACAAGGCAACGAACTGGCAACGCCAGTGACAAAACTTAAATACATGGTCTAATGAGAGTCCACATGGAAAACAGCTGTGGGCGGTGACAGGTGTCAGAGGGGACGCCACCCAGAGCGGTGGCCAGGCTGTGGTCCAGCCTTGCTCCTGACATTTCAGGGTTTCAGAGTAATAACGACTGTTTAATAACGTAGGCCTTATTATAATAAATAGGTGGAAATGTAATAAAAAGATTTTTTTAAAACAGTTTATGCTTACTTTTCATATCTACACATGTGCACTATGTCATGCACAAATAACCGCTGCAAGCCTTCCTTTAAACTTCACTAAAGCCTTTAAGTAAACCCTAGACCATTCCCCCCCCCCCCCCTTTCAGTGACCTCCACAAGCCTCAATAATAATAAGCCGGCGCGCTGCTAAGAATGAGCTGTTTAGGATTCACATGAAGAGAAGCTACTTACGTGGTGGGGGGGGGGGGAGAAAAAAGTGGGTCGTGAGGGAACGTCTTGAGGGAAAGTCATTTGCGGGGGAAATGAATATCTAATGGCGCTAAATGAAATTGGGGCTGTGAACGCCACTTTCTTACGCAATGCTGGAGGACACGTGAAATTCCATATAGTATTGCATTTTAATGTTATGATGAAGAACTCTGTGAGAGTTTCATAAATATCGGCTTCTGTTTGTACTGATGGAAGTGTTCTCCCACAGTTGATGTTCGTAACGAGTGGCATTTAGAAAGTCGCTAGTTGATTGTAGCTGGGAGCCCTTAGCTAATAGCTAAAATCTATTCATAAGTCAAATAATAATAATAAGCTAGAATCTAATAGGATAGATGGTAGTAGAGCATCAAGACATGAGTGGGAAGTAGATGATAACCTGTAATTAGCAATAACACTTTAATATCATAGTTTTAGTTTAATGGCTTGTAATTGGTAACAAGAAACTAGTAGGGAGTCAAATTAAAGGTCCCGTATATTGGCTTTTTAGACGTCCATAGGGTGATCCTCTAACATAGACAATGTTCTGTAATGTCATCGATCCAGCCATCTTCTTCACCGCTTATCCTCACAAGGGTCGCCAGAGCCTATCCTAGCTATCAACGGGCAGGAGGCGGGTTACACCCTGAACTGGCTGCCAGTCAATCGCAGGGAACATAGAGACAAACAGCCGCACTCACAATCACACCTCGGGGCAATATAGAGTCTCCAATTAATGTTGCATGTTTTTGGGGATGTGGGAAGAACCGGGAGTGCCCGGAGAAAACCCACACAGGCACGGGGAGAACATGCAAACTCCACACAGGTGGGTCTGGGATTGAACCCAGGACCTCAGAACTGTGAGGCCTACGCTTTACCAGCTGCCCCACTGTGCCGCCTGGTCCTTGACATAAAAAACATTTTAATCACCTCATCATATTTACACATGAAATTTACAAAAAGGGGCCAGGATTTGAACCCCGGTCCTCAGAACCATGAGACCAACGCACTAACCAGTCGAGTCACAGTGCCACCCTTTGTAATGTCAATTTCATAAATCAATTTCTTCAACTTGGGTTGCCAAAACGCCAACGCGCACCAAGTTCCACAAGGACTTCACTTTCAGTTTTTTTGCAACACATTCGCAAGTTGACATAAATGTAAAAAAAAAAAAAAAAGATAACATTCTCATGAAACTATACCTTCAGAGTCTCTTCGTTAGCATGCGAAGTTCGGATGGCGCTGCCGCCAGAGTGATGAATTACCGAGCTAAAAAGCCCGGCGGCACGGTTGCCAATGCCAGCAGGTCGAGAACGTCGCAAAGGGCAGCTGCTTTGTGGTGGGTGGCCGCCGTTCCATTAACGCAGGGCCCATCACTGATTTTTGGACGCTCTCTCCATTAGCATATTTTCTTAGCATATCATTTACCGTTTTTTTAAAATCCATTTCTGACATACATGCCAATTACTACGTCTGCCTCTTCATCTTCTTTGCGTCGCTGGCGGTTGCAAATTGAACGATCCGACTAGGTCGCATTTACGCTGTAATTTTGATTAACGCGCAGCGTCCGTGACACGTAAATAAAACGAATAGACGCGTCGTGCGTCCGCCCGGATGAAACATTTCGCAGTCCATCTCCCGCCTTGTACAGGTGGAGAAAAGATAAATGTGTTGCATTAGCACCTTTTCAACCGCGCCTCACTTGACATTTCCTCAGCTCATATGAAGCTATGAATAAACATGCTATTTCTTTTCATGGCATTCTGGGGGAAAAATAACTTTTGAGACAATCAAAAGACCAAACATGACCAAAAATTGCAACAAAAAGGTAGATCAATGACATCTCATATAAACCAATTGATGTTTCTTTCTTTCTTTCTTTTTTTAATGCTAACATGCTCAGGAAAACTATTCCAGAATAGATTTCAAAATTTGTGGAGGAACATTTACATTTTCCACTTGAGTTGTGGCAGAAATTAGAATTATAACGGAATAAACACTACACGTTTTTTGGTTGTTTTTTTTTTTTTTTGGAAGCTCAGAGTTCCAATGATGACATTTTTTGGAAACATATGCATCAAAAACAAACTCATGTGTGACATCAGAAAATATTCCTTATACTTGTGTTATTACATTGTCACTAATGAATTGTGAAATTCAAATACTCCCATTTTCAGTCTAAATATGCCTCCATTTTGCTTTTTTTAAGCGCTTGCATGAAAATCTGACCACTTTCCCTCTGTTATAAAAGGGAATACATAATTTATCGATCCATTTTATTTCGCGCTTATCCTCACAAGGGTGATGGAGAGTGCCAGAGCTTATACCAGCTGTCAATGGGCAGGAGGCAGGGTACACCCTGAACTGGTCGCCATCCAATCGCAGGACACATGGAGACAAACAGCCGCAATTACAATAACACCTAGGGTCAATTTAGAGTGTCCAAATAATGTTGCATGTTTTTGGGATGTGGGAAGAAACCGGAGTGCCCGGAGAAAACCCACGCAGGTACGGGCGGGGAGAACATGCTAACTCCACACAGGCGGGTCCGGGATCGAACCTGGGTCCTAAGAACTGTGAGGCCAACGCTTTACTAGCTGTGCCTAAACGCTACATGTTTTATTTTACATTTTTGAGTCTCAGAGTTCCAATGATGACATTTTTAGGAAACACATGTCTCAAAAACAACATCGGGTGTGACATTAGAAAATATTGTGTTATTACATTTGTACTACAAAATCTTGAAATCCAAATGATAACATTTTCTGTATAAAGATGACTCTAATTTCTTGAGCTGTTTTTTTTTTAAACACTTGCATGAAAGTCTCCCCACTTTCCCTCTGTTAAAAGAGGGAATACATAATTTATTGTTTCTTTTTTTCCTTTTTAATGTTAACAGAGGGCGGCATGGTAGAGCAGCTGGGAAGCATTGGCCTCAGAGTTCTGAGGTCCTGGGTTCAATCCTGGCCCCTCCTGTGTGGAGTTTGCATGTTCTCCCCGTGCCTGCGTGGGTTTTCTCCGGGCGCTCCGGTTTCCTCCCACATCCCCAAAACATGCAACATTAATTGGAAACTCTAAATTGCCCCAAGGTGTGATTGTGAGTGTGGCTGTTTGTCTTGATGTGCCCTGCGATTGGCTGGGAACCAGTTCAGGGTGGACCCCGCCTCCACCTGCCCGTCGACAGCTGGGATAGGCTCCAGCATTCCCAGGACCCTTGTGAGGATAAGCAAAATGGATGGATGGATGTTAACAACGGCAATGTGCTTTTTGCACTTGAATGCTAAACTTTAAGAATTTCCGGCGTGATTAATAATTCAAGGTGGCAACAGTTCGACCCAGGAATGGATGAATTGTATTTGCATTATTCTCTATAAGGAACTGCAGTTTGGGTAGAAATGTTATTGATTTAAGTAAAATGAAACACCCTGTTTGCTAAAAACCCTAATTTGACATATATCCTTGGACACAAATGCAGTGGGGGGGGGGGGACGTTTCGCCCTTGAACGCATCACGTCCTTGACTGAGCATGTGTAAAAGGAGCAAAGATAAACAGGATCTTTACCAGAGCAAATGTCCCGCAGGAATACTAATTAAGTAGGGGTATTTATTTACTCCCAACGCGCGCTCCAAGATGCGTGTTATCTCTATATTGCTTACGTGACACAAACAGAAATAAAAAGTCACCAGGCGATATGGAAGATGAATAATCAACCGTCTTCCCTGCGCAGTTTCGAATGTTTATATGTCGAGGCGGTGTGAGGTATGGCATTTAGCGCCCGCGAGCGCGATAGGATGTGACTGAACGCCGGAGTCGGCCAAAATTGTCAGCGCCCACGCGCGCGCGGTGTCCCTTCGGCGTGAAAAGATGCGTTGTTCAGCTTGTCAACTGAATTCCTGTGCTTATTTTTTTGTTGTTGTTATCTCGAAGAGGCATTTAGGAGCAGAATATGCGGAGCGGGACTGCTGGAGGGCTGCCCGTTTGCTTCAAAAACAACAACCATAATTATAAAAGATGGCTTTTTTTTCAGTCTAACACAGGCAATGTTTCTGAAATGGTCCAGTCGGTTGTTTGTTTATTTTTATCAATACATGTTTTAATGATGCTTGTTTGAAATAATATACTGTACACATAATTAAACATGTTTGAAAACATTATACGGTAATCATCAACATCATCAGACTTACTAAATATAGATTAAGATGTTGTTCAGCTAACTTTTTGCTTTTAGACGCAAACTGAAATTTGAAACATGGGGTCAGTTTGGCATTCAGTAAACCAATAATAAAAATAGGCTTTGATCTATTCATGCCAATTGGAATTTACTGTAAAACTCAACATAAAACAAAAGAGATTTAGACTAACGAAAGAGAATTGAAAGCCTTCTTATTCTTTCGTCTTGTCTCGTTAGGGTTCGCCACAGCTTGTCATCTTTATCCATTTAAGCCGATCTCGTGCATCCTCCTGTATCTAAAACACCCGCATACCTTCAGGCTTTGCTAACAAGTCCATTAGCTTTATGCTAACAATGTAAATAAAAGTCATTGACAGAGTCATGCATAGCATAACTTCTGTGGTGTTGTAACCATCCATCCATTCATCACTATCTGTCCCTCCCTCCATCCATCCCTCCATCCATCCATGCATTGCTATCTGTCCCTCTATCCGTCCATCCATCCATCCATGGCTATCTGTCCCTCCCTCCCTCCATCCATCGCTATTTGTCCATTCATCCATCCATGCATCGCTATTTGTCCCTCCATCCATCCCTCCATCCATCCATCCATCCATCCATCCATCCATCCATCCATTGCTATCTGTCCCTCCATCCCTCCATTGCTGTCTGTCCCTCCCTTCCTCCATCCATCCATCCATCCATCCATCCATCCATCCATCCATCAATTTTCTTAGCCGCTTATCCTCACAAAGGTCACGGGAGTGCTGGAGCCTATCCCACCTGTCAACATGCACCCTTAACTGGTTGCCACCCAATCGCACGGCACACATACAGACAAACAGCCGCACTCACAATCACACCTCTGGACAATTTAGAGTGTCCAATTAATGTTGCATGTTGTTGGGCTCTGGGAGGAAACCGGAGTGCCTGGAGAAAACCCACACAGGCACGGGTGGGGAGAACATATAAACTCCAAACAGGCGGGTCCGGGATTGAAACCGGGATCTCAGAACTGTGAGGCCAATGCTTTCCAGCTGAGCCACCGTGCCGCTATTGTGGCAGCCCTTTAAGCAATTAATATTCGAACACAGTCGATCCACATCCAAATGTCTGCGTTTTACTGCCCCCGGATGGCCATGGCATATACACCAGAAGGAACAGCCCAATGTCCATGAAAATGAAGCAAAAACACATTTGATTTAATGATTTCATGATTGTATGTTTTATAAAGTACAATTTTAACAAGGGATCGGAACTTACTGTACTGCTACCAGAGAAAATGGAACTCGCTTCAGAGACAGAGCATCATTACACGCCGCTTCGAGTGTGACTGTTCACATATCAGGCCTTTGCCACCCGCGGCCCACCTTGTGTTTTCTGCCCCGCCGCCGATATTCATCTTTTAATCAGTTCGGCCGAGCGTGGATTAGCGTACGCGCGTGGCCACGGTGTCAGGCGTTAGTGCGCTGCCTCCTGCGAGATAAGGTCAGCTGTTGAATATTATCACCAGCTATAGAGAGCGAGAGAGAGAGAGAGAGGCTTGAGGTGGGCTCGGATTTGATGGTGGCGGGTGGGCAATGTGGGGTCCTGCCATGTGAAAATGCATTTAAAAAAAAAAAACGGCTAATCAATGTGAAAACGCCTCCGGGAAGAACTTGTTCAAGCGCTAACATGATCCAGCCATTGCCAGCCTCGGTATCGAACCCCGCTGAGTCGTTGCATAGCATCAAACAAAATAGGGATCGATCGGGGGTGGTGGGGGTTGGTGGTCTGCAACGCAACCCCCACGAAAAACAATGGAGGACTGAAGGATACCGAAAAGCTGCTGTCAATAATTGCACGTTCGCGATCATCAGGCGCTTCACATCTGCGGCTTCTCTTTCTCAGGACGGAATAAAGTCAAACACGGACGCACACAGTCCATTCCCACGACATGCACGTCATGTAGCTCCGCCTAATAAGCAACGGGGTCAAAAAGAGCCCATAAATCATAAAAGGCGCCACATTTCCTCAGCATTGGCCTCGGCTCCCCCGCCGTAATGGAATACGGAGCCTGGACAGATTGTTATTACTGCTCCCGTAGCGGCGAGCAGTAGTCAGGAGACGGGTCGGGTGGGGGGGGAAATCAATTGTTTAATCACAGAGTGAGGAGAAGAGGGAAAAGGGCGACGGAGTGTTCCCGCGTTCTCGTCTCCGTGCCGGATCACGAAGGCCGACGGGGGGAAAAAAAAGGCGCACAACAATCACTCCTGCTCGCCCTCGACAGCCCTCACGCCTCGAGGACTAAATGGAAAACAGCAACAGGAAAGTTGGAACCAATCAAAAAAGGATTTTGGAGGACATGTCTATCATGATAAGACGCGTGAAAAAGTCTCAAGGACCCGTGGCCCCCAAACTGAACGGGAAATCAGCTTCGGCACTTTGGTTTGAAGCCGCCATCGTTTGGAGGACTCACAATGAAAAAATTGCTCACAGCACCGGTTTTACCACTTTGACATGGAATTCGGTAGACGTGTCTCTGATAATAGAACGCATGAAAAAGTCTGTGGTAGACCCACGAATTCAGCCATGATTGTTTGGAGGATTCACGATGAAGGATTAGCTCCTGAACCCCTTTGACTTCATAATTCTGGGGGAATACAGGGGTCTCCCGTATTTTGAGAAATTCCTACAAGTGAATTTGCCCGAATGAGCTTTAATCTGAACCAGGTATCCTCGACAAAAGGGTGACGCTAGATAGGGCTTGTGTACATACGTTACCGAAGTCACGTGACTGGCCATATTGACGGCCTAACAAAGCATTGTTCAATGCTAAGTCAGTTGGAGACGGCACGAAAATATGTCTTATAGCACAACGCCCAGAGTTTTGTCCGATACCGTTAAACATTTAGAAGGTGATAATAAACAAAGGTACGTGGAAAAATGAGAGACACTTGGCATAGGTGACCCATATTTAACGCCCAAGTCCATGTTTTTGCCGATAAGAAAGTGGACTGTTAACCCACTTCTGCTTGTCTTGGACAACTGGATCTCCACATGGATCTGGTGAGTAAGTGGTCGAGATTTACACGGAAGAGTTTGAACATGTCGAAAAGTCTGGACGCATACAAGCACTTCCTTGCTGGATCTGTTCTCAATGGGGAGACGGCTCGTGAACGTGGAAGTGTGTTCGGCTACACGTTAACCTTTGCCGAAATCTATCGATCTTTTCAGCTAGTATTCAATACAAATACCAATATTTAAATAAATGACACCTGGTTTTCCACAAACTCGCATTCATTTGCTATGATTGGAAAAAAATAAGACAAGCGAGTTGCCTCCTCCAGAGCATTTCCCAAGAAGTATTTATAATGCCCAGTTGTCCCATCTGAGAACAATGCGTAAAAAAAAAAAAAAAGACTGAGTTGCCTGTTCCGTACACGGATGCGTCTTGCGGTCACACATTTAATTTTGATAAACGTTTCCGTGACAGACGTTTTTTTTTTTTTAAATATGCATTGTTCTCAAATGAGTCCAATGCATATTTCAAAAAAGAAAATAAACCATTGGGATAGACTTCAGACCCCGTACACGGAAGCGCGTTGCGGCCACATGTTAACCTGCATAGACATCACTGTGACCGACGGTTTATTTTCTATTTTTTTAAATACGCATCGGACTCATTTGAGAACAATGCATATTTTTTTAAAAAAAAAAGGCTGTTTAAACGTGTTTAA
The DNA here is from genome assembly GCF_019802595.1 of Syngnathoides biaculeatus. NCBI lineage: Eukaryota > Metazoa > Chordata > Actinopteri > Syngnathiformes > Syngnathidae > Syngnathoides > Syngnathoides biaculeatus. The sequence goes on along the minus strand of NC_084652.1, from coordinate 6,913,744 downwards.
CCTATGGCCGCAACATGCTTCCATGTACAGTATGTTGGAGACAACAACTCCCTGTCTTTTCGCATTGTTCTCAAATGAGACAACTTGACATTATAAATACTTCTTGGGAATTTGAGATCGAGGAGAATAATTCCTACCTGAAATGAAGCCATCGCTACACAGGCGTGTGTGTATTTTGGTTGGCTACCATCCATCACGTTTATTTGCCGAAATCCATCGATATTATCTGGTCTTTTCTTCTGGTATTCTATAGAATGACCTCTTTGAGTATCTGTCTCATCTGTTGTGACAACCAACAGCACAACAAGTCTTGGGCATTGTGAACATTGTGCTCCGGTTCAATGTCTCCCCCACTGTCGAGCAGCTCTTTTTGACCGGGAAAACGGTGCCGCGAAAATGGTGACGTCACGTGTATGAGCTCTATTGCAAAAATCTGCCATTGTCATCCAATGTTGATACTTCAAATATACTTCAATAAACATATTGTGGAATCGACACGAGGGCCCATCCGGCACCGGTTGCAGCTAGAATTTTATTTCTCTATTTTACTTTATTCGTCTAAGGAGTTTGCTCTCCGGTCATCTGCCATGAATACTAAACACAAAGCGGAGCAACCGCATTTCATGGGACTATTTTGGTAAGCTCTCTTTGTTTGGGCTCCAGGTAAGACTTTGTCGTGGGAGCATGCAGACACACTCGGCTCATCACCACCTGCCTGAAAGGTGCCCACGTGTTGTCGTGACTCGCGGGGGGGGGGGGGGGGTGCGGGAGGGGTATTGGCATCTCCGTGAAACGATTCCCTGACGAGCGAGGTTGCCGCGGGTCGGAGCGGAGGCTTCAGAGGCACGCGCGAGCTCGTTTGGAATTTTCCTTGAAAAGCTGGCGAGGGTTATTCACACAAATTATTCCCATTTTAATTTTAGTGAGAATATAATTGGCAAATGATCTGTGGGTCATTTGTTAAAACGACTCTACTTAAGCGAAAAATAGTTCCGCACAAAAGTCCAGAAAATGACGATTTTTATGAAGGCAAGTTATTAAAAAAGGAAAAGAAAAGAAAAAGTAAAGAAATTAAGATGTGATGCTTGACAGTGCAATACAATGAATTATGTCAGAATTTCTGGATTTATTTGAGTTTAAAGTAGGTATCAACCAAACAAAAAAAACCCCAACATTTTTAATAACTTCACCCATATTATCATCCATTTTTTTCCCAGGGTTAGGGTTGCTTTTTTTTTTTTTTTGCATTACTAGACTGTATTATTTTCATGATAATCCAGAGATTTAACATTTTATCATTCAAATAATATTAAAAATATTTGATTTGGGCATTTCTTCTCTAAATTAATGCAAAAAAATAAACAATAACATTATGTTGACAACTTTATTTATTTTTCTTGATTGTTATTATAGGTTTTGTGTTCTCATTTACTCAAATTAGACCATTAAAGGCAGATTATTTTGGACAAAAGCGCAGTGATGTTTGACTTTTCATCCATTTTCCATAGTGTTTATCCTCACTAGGGCCCCGGGCGTGCTGGAGCCTGTAACAGCTGACTTTGGGCGAGCGCCGAGATACACCGTGAACTGGTCAACAGAGAATCGCAAGGCTGATTGAATTTTGAAAAGCTTTAGATTGTTTTAAATCATCTAAAAAGGTAATACAAAAGACAATTTAAAATATTAGAGATTAATAATATCTTTAATATATTATAAGGTGGCGGCCAATTATTTTATCAATCCTGGTGGACTAAACGATGCACTATTGTTGCTAATACTGCTAACACCGCTAAAGCTATTAAAACCACTCATGCTGCAAATGCTTGTTATGTCCAAAAAACTCAAAATAACCTGAAGAACGTTCAAGACGTGTTTTTAGCACAAGCCACTGAGTATTTAGCAGCAATATTCTTACGGCTTGGTTTGTCTTCACACATGTAGGGGAAGCAATTATTCCTAACTTTGGATTCAAGACACCAAGATCAGTGCAAACTTGTCAAACGGTGTTTGCTAATGAAGAAAGAAGTGAGAAGGAGAACACTTTGGTTATCTCCTGCCGATAGCATTATCGTTAGCATGCAAAACAGCGCTCGCTCCCCCACTCCCCGAGAGCGACCAGATCAAACTCCCAATTACGCTTCTACAACCTTGAGAAGAGTTCTGTATATAAAAACATGTTAATATATATTTTTAAAATATACCTCCACTGCTCCACAGGGCACAACAACTTTTTAGCGTATCTTTACTGAAGCTACATGCGAGAGTTAAACCAAAGAAACTGATTTTAAAAAAAAAACCTCTTGTTGTTTACAACAAGAAGAATATAATTCACGGTTCCTAATGAAGATTAAATGGAAGTCAGGATGTGTTTATTAAAATGAAGTGCTGAAAACGCGCAGAAGGGATTAAATTGGCTATTAAACAGGTGAGTCGCCTGTCAGGACATCTTGTGAAGAGAGAATATAATTGCGCACCGAGCGGACGAGAAGTAATCATAATATAAAAAGAAATGACAGGAGTTCCAAATTCCTGAGAGGAGTGGAAAAATGAGACGTGAAGGCTCTTACTGGTGGGATAATTTGGAATTGATCAAGCTCGGGCAATTACTCCCGACTTATTATGTACAAGATACACTAGATCTGGAGAAGTTGTAATTATTTGAAAAAAAAAAAGCCGAGTGTGAAGCAGCTGGGATGAGAATCAGCACCTCCAAATCTGAGACCATGGTCCTCAGTCGGAAAAGGGTGACGTGCCCTTGCTGGGTCGGGGATGAGATCCTGCCCCAAATGGAGGAGTTCAAGTATCTTGGCGTCTTGTTAACGAGTGAGGGAAGAATGGAGATGGAGATCGACAGACGGATCGGTGAGGCGTCTGCAGTGATCCGGGCTTTGTATCGGTCCGTTGTTGTAGAGAGGGAGCTCAGTTGCAAGGCGAAGCTCTCAATTTACCAGTCGATCTACGTTCCTACCTTCACCTGTGGGCACGAGATGTGGGTCGTGACCGAAAGGACAAGATCCCGGATACAAGCGGCTGAAATGAGTTTCCTCCGCAGGGTGTCCGGGCTCTCCCTTAGAGATAGGGTGAGAAGCACGGTCATCAGGGAGGGGCTCAGTGTCGAGCCGCTACTCCTCCGCGTTGAGAGGAGCCAGATGAGGTGGCTGGGGCATCTGATTTTGATGCCTCCCTGTGAGGTGTTCCGGGCATGTCCCACCGGAAAGAGACCCAGAGAGACTGTCTTTCAGCTGGCTTGGGAATGCCGGTGGAAGAGCTGGATGAAGTGGCTGGGGAAAGGGAAGTCTGGACATCCCCGCTGAAGTTAGTTCCCCTGTGACCTGACCTGGAAGATGAAATGGATGAAAAAAAAGGTTTGATAGAGACAACCAAATGTGGATTTGAGACATGGGGTGTATCAAAACAGAGAAATGAGTAGGACACTAGAAGATGGGACCTACACTTTGAGGGCGGGGCAAAGAGCGGCACACATGAAGTTGGGGACCTTTGAGAGTGGGTCACATGAAGGTCGGGGCTTTAGATTCATCAAAGTGGGCACCAATGGGAGTGAGAAACATGAAGGTCTGTGAGAGTGAGGTACAAGTAGAGAGTCCATCAGGGTGGGGCACAAGAAGGTGAGCCATAGGAAGTTGAGGTTTAAATACCTAGACACCATCAGTTCTGCCTAGCAACAAGCGACCACACACATATCTGAGACAACCAAGAAAAACAATGGCTCGAATACTGTCCAAGAACCCACCCTCCACCCCCCCTCACCACCCAACTTCTTAAATAGACAGAGGAGACATTTTAATACAGTCCCAATCATCTCCATCCTGGTTGTCCTCAAAGGGAAATGACAAAACATAAAAGGTGGGAGTGAAGACGCTGATTTGCGGCATCGCCTTTGGCTGCCCGCGAAGGCGGCTTTTAGAAGGCTGTTATTAATCTTGCCGACTGGGAGTCAGTCTATTAGCAGGGAAGAAGACATCAGTCACGCTTTGTTCAAAATCTTCCTACACGGGCAGCTGGCTTTGCCGCGCAGCCAAACTATTCCACGCTTCTTCCATGTGGAAAATACAAATAAAAGTAGCGCAAACTCACATAAGAAAAAAAAAAAAGTAATTCCCAACAAGTGAGTACATAAAATCAAGGTGCCATCGTAACGATTAATGATTGTTGTATGGACAGTTTTTTGAAAATAAATACAAGTAACCTAACCCTAAACCTAACAAAATACAAATACAGATCATTCCTAATATTTTGAGGATATGGGTAGCAGCACATTAGTGGTGCGCATTATACATTGGTAGAAGGTTTTTCCTGATTTGTTTTGGGGGGGGGGGTCAACTTTGGGGGTGCACATTATACTTTGGGACGCATTATACTCGAGAAATTATGCATTATCATTTGTTATACATAATTATTCTGAAGAAAAGCATCGCTTATTGTGTTATTTTCTATGGGGGCAGCTGGCAAGCAACACAAGCCTGGAAATTTGAATATAGCGAGCATATTTAAGTAAGGGAGACATAATGTAGGGATAATCCAAAAAGGGGCCCCATTTGCATAGGAAGCACCTTAGCATAACTCTGCATGATGATGTTATGTCTTTTCACTCACTCATTAGACACAAGAATTTCATAATACGTCGAGAGAGACAAGGAGAGGAGACGCTTATTTTGCATTGAGTACAGTTTGTGTATGTACTCGCAGCCGTGTCATAATTTTACTGCGCTGACACGTGATGCATTGTGGGAACACATTGTGAAGCGTCTTGTTGCGTTAGAAGGGGATGTACCACTGTACTTCCGAAGGGGGAAAACTGCAATGTTGACTCTGTTCCCAATGATTCCGTGTCTTTAATGTTTATACAGAAAATTCTGTATGGGTTGACGTCATACCCCATTACTCTGTTTATATCCCGTTGTAGCTGGATAACAATAAGGGAAAAAATTACAAATATTATTTTCAGGCTGAACAAAAGGGCTTAATAAGAGAGCTTTACACACTGGGGCCTATTATGACTTTTTGATTTTAAAAAAAAATGTATTAGCTAATACTATTACCTCCAAGGTGTACTATAAAGGTCCCATTCCATATTGGTACACATTATATAGAACACCAACTTGTTAAAAGGCATCAAAATGCTGGCCTTTCCAAGCAGAATAAAATAGGATTTCCACGTATAGTAGACATAATCACATTTTTGATACTGTTATCACCAAAGGCAGAAAATGGCTAGTTTCATTCCACATTGCGGCCCCTATATACAAGTCAGTGACAGGGAAAAAGGTGAAATAAAAGGTGTTGTTCAGTTGCTCTGATAATCAGAAAATAGGCTGTCGAAAAAAATACCTCCACTGCAAAATTAGTCAATGCATTTTTTTGTTGTTGCCTCGAGCCAATAGAAAGTATTTATAAAAGCACATTTGCGCCGCTCGGGAACAACTTGCTTCCTCGGATATATTTGAACACTGTCCGTGTTTACCACACGGACGTTTATTGCAGACGGACCCACTTTTGGGCCAGTGAAAAAATATTGGCCAAACACGCCTGAAGACGGTCTGTAAGTGATTTTAAGACACCAAAATCTACTAAGGTATGTAATATACATATAACATTAAGCATGTGTGATATAAATTGTATTTAGCGTTTTTCTTTGTCCTAAAGTAATAACCGCTAGCTTGCTAATGCTAAACGCTTAGCAAAGGTTGATTTTGTTGTCTCAATTTACGTGGTTTGTACCATACAGTCAGTGTCAGCATATGCAATCTAAGAATAGAAGACTCATATTTTTAGTAAAACAAAAACAGCACAAAACATTCTTTTGGGGGGTGGGGATGAAATATTCATAGGTTAATTGACTCTACAAAGATTTGGTTGTGACAGTCTGAGACATAGTCACCTGGTCTGATGACGTAATATATTTGGAACAACTTAATAACCCCAAGGCAACTTCGTGATGTAACATGTTGTCCTTTTGGTTAAATTCTAAATAACAGCGCATGGGCAACATAAAATCATACTTTTCAACCCAGATGTGCTGAAAGTTTCCTAGAAAAGTGCACCAGCGCGAGTTGGAGTGGCAGGATAATGGTAGCGGTCAGAGCTGAGATGGAGGAATAATGGAGTTCTTTGCAGGTCAACGCTGAGCCGCTGACCTCCCGCTGCGTTCTGCTCAACCGCCGTCACGTCCATCATTTAACCGAGCTCCGCTGAGCTTTGCAGGGAGGAACAGCACATGGTAAGTGGGAAGAATATATATTTTTTCGCTTTCCATCTGGCACTTCGGTCAAGGTTGTTTTGTGGTTTGTCAAGTGTTGTTCATACGACCAACACGCTGGAAAAAAAAAAAAAAAATCCAGGGTTTTAACACAGGCATTGGCCTGCCTCTGTTGTGGCGCCGTTACGACCTCCGAAGGCAGAAATATGTCAGGTTGACTTCATAACTTCCATTTTGTGTCTGTTATTTATACAGAACAGCAATTTTAAAAAACTTAAGATCTAGTATGGATATTTTACAACCTCTGAAAGCAGAAAATTCATATATTGACTTTGCACCGTTACATGTCGGTGCTGTTCGTACGGAATATCCATCCATTATCCAAGCTGCTTATCCTCACAAGGGTCACGGGAGAGCTTAAGCCTATCCCAGCGAGCTTCGGGCGAAAGGTGGGCTTCACCCTGATTTGGTGGCCAGTCAGTCGCAGGGCAGATATTGACACCATCACTGAGTGGGAATCGATCCCACGCTGCACACACCAAAGTCAGGCATGTGTACTCAGTGGCTCTTCATATAGAATAGAAACTTATAAAGATGGTCAAAAACTTTACAGACAGTGTAAAAGGTTTTTACACATAGTTGCCGCCTGCCTCTTATCGCTCTCTGTTACTACCTCCAAAGTGACGATTTTGGCGGTTCACACTTCCCATTCCGTATCAGTGCCGTTAATACGGAACAACGGCTTAGGGAAAAAAACGGAAGAATCTCAGGTTTTACGGGCAGTGTAAAAAGGCTGTAAAATGACCTCTGAAGATGGAATATTTGTGTCAATTTCATCCTCCCATTCTGTTCCGTAACATGGAATAAAAAGGAAAATTTGTATTTAAGGCTGTGTAAGAGGGCCCTATATAGAGGCAAATTATTGCATAGACTTCGTACCTCACATTTCTTCTCGTGACATTCATACTGAACAGCAAGTAACGTACAAAAGGGAGGAAAAAAAAATGCCATCTTTTACAGGCAGTCTCGTCCCACTCGGCTTTATTACTGCTCCTAATGGATTTTTTTTTTTTTACCTGCGCCCATTCATGCCATTTTTTTCCACAACAGCAACTCAGAGAAGACGTCTCTGTTAAGCTTCATTTACTACTTTAGAAGATGGAAGATTTACGAGTCCACTTTCTCCCCCATTCTATGTCAATTCTATTTATACAGAACGGCGACCTGAATGAAAGGTAAAAAAAAGAATGACAGCTTTTAGTGGTCGGGTAAGAGGACCTCACAAATATATTTTTGTGATCATTTATACCCGCAATACTGGTGCATCGACTTTGTTCCCCACGTTCCGTGTTTTTGCCGTTCATACAGAACACCTTCTTTTCCTTTCGGCTTGTCCCATTAGGGGTCGCCAACGCGTGTCATCTTTTTCCATCTAAGCCTATCTCATGCATTTTCCTCTCTAACACCCTGCAGTTGTCATGTCCTCCCTCACCACATCCATCAACCTTTTCTTTTGCCTGGCAGCTCCATCCTCAGCACCCTTCTGCCAATCTACTCACTCTCTCGCCTCTGAACATGTCTGATCCATCGACGTCTGCTCTCTCTAACCTTGTCTCCAAAACATCCAACTTTGGTTGTCCCTCTAATTAACAAATTTCTAATCCTATTCAACCTGCTCACTCAGAGAGAACCTCAGCATCTTCATTTCTGCTACCTCCAGTTCTGCTTCCAATTGTTTCTTCACAGCCACCGTCTCTAATCTGTACATCATTTAATAAACTTTGTCCTTCATCCTAGCGGAGACTCTTCTGTCATATAAAACACCAGACACTTTCCGCCAACTGTTCCACCCCGCTTGGACCCGTTTCTTCACTTCCTTCCCACACTCTCCATTGCTCTATATTATTGACCCCAAGTATTTCAAGTCATCCACCCTCCTATCTGTTCTCCCTGGACCTTCATTTTCCTCCTCCGCCCCTCTCATTCACGGACATATATTCTGCTTTACTTCAGCTAATCTTCATTCCTCTCCTTTCCAGTGCGTGCCTCCATCTTTCTAATTGTTCCGCCGCCTGCTCCCTGCTTTCACTGCAGATCACAAAATCATCTGTGAACATCATAGTCCAAGGGGATTCCAGGGTAACCTCATCTATCAGCCTATCCATTTCTACCGCAAACAGGAAGGGGCTCAGTGCGGATCCCTGATGCAGTCCCACCTCCACCTTAAATTCTTCTGACATGCCTACGGCGCATCTCACCGCTGTTCTGCTGCCCTCATACATGTCCTGTACTATTCTAACATATTTCTCCGCCACACCAGACTTGCGCATGCGGTACCACAGTTCCTCTCTTTGTACTCTGTCATAGGCTCTCTCTAGGTCTACAAAGACACAAAGGCAGAAAAGGGCTACGCAATTTGGCGTCGTCCTGGCTCTGTTTTCACTCTGTTATGACTTCTAAAGGCACAAAATTGCCAGGTCTACTCTACTTCATACACCCCATATTGGTGCCATACCATTTATACCGAATAACGAGTTGAAAATTACGGCTTTTCCAGCCACCGTGAAAGGGGGCTCTGATCTTGTGAGTGTCACTCATCAGATATCTTCCATGTGATCCAGACGGCAAAGCCTTTTTTTTTTTTTGTTGTTGGCAAAAACTTCTCTCTCTCTTTCACACAAAAGGTTAATTGGTTCTAGTGCCGATGTTGTTTTGAGTCAAAAGTGTTCCTTTCGGAGGCACAAATGCTGGATTGTCAAGCGGATGAAAGTGGTAGTGGTGTTGGCGGGTGGGGATGGAAGTGAGTGAGAGGGGTTTGTTGTGGATTTACAGACAGCGAGAAAGAGTTGCCGTTCAAAGTTGCTTAGAAGTGCGCCAGCCATTTACCAAAAATGGCACAGCGTGAGCGAAAGTAGCACTCGTTGCAGCGCTGTTGTTGTTTTTTCCTGACGGCGCGATCCAATTAAGACCACCGTCAACACGGAGGCCACGGAGGCGGCTGCCGTTAACGAGTCATCAGAGCCGGAGACGCCCGGGCAATTACGACACGCGGGGTTCGCGAGGCACAGTCCCAATTACCAGTTGATCGTCAAAGGAAGGTGCGAGGAAGGAGGGGTCGTCGGTAATTTGGCCGCGGCGGCTGTGATAAGGGGTGTAACCCGGCAACCGAAAGTGACGTGGCAACGCACCGGCCGTCTTGATTGTGACAAAGTGGAGCTGATAAGAACGGCAGTGGTGAAAGATACAACTCATCAAAGAAGTCATTAAATGAACCTTTGGTGGGTTTGGTGGTGGGGTGGGAGATGCATTGCGTGTGAGCGTAACCCAACTTCACGTCATAGTCAGATATCATGAAATTATCTATAAATTGAACCCGAATTGAAAAGAAGAAATCTAATATGATCGAAGATCATATTAAGTTATGGAAAGCTAGAAAAACAATTATCAGTAGTTTTCATTGGATTTAATTTGGACATCATCTTCAATTACATAGTTGAGATTTTTTTTCCGTATCATTTTGAACTTCTGAGACTTAAACTCTTTATCATTGTTCGTATTATTGATTTTTAAAAACATTTAAATTAGGCTATAGTTATAGTTGAAAATGATTTTAGAAATAAGAATTTGTGTTGTTTCATATCTGGGCTGTGAGCCTGAAATAATAATAATAATGATGATTATATTTCAACTTTCTGTACACAGTATGTATGTATCTTATATTATTATATTCGTTATTATTATATTATATTCATATATATTATCCATTTTATATATATATATATACACTTATATATATATATATATATATATATATATATTATATATTATTATTATCTAAGTATGTATCTGTATACAGTATGAATTGTATATTATATTATTATATTATTCTTGTTGTATTCACTATTAAGATAATTCAATGTTTTTCTGTATAATTTTTCCGTATAATTTTAAATAGCTTTGTGGCCAATGATTTACTATCATTATTATTGTTGTTCAGTAACCGATGTATTTGATGAAATCATTTGGTACATTATTAAATATACTCTGTGCATTATACTGTATATTTTTTCATGAAATCTAAGCTATAGAATAACACTTGTATCATTTTAAAAAAATTAAAACATATACTGTCTTTATTGTATTAAAAAAATATATATATTATTAACTGAAATGAAAGTCAAATTCCGCCGTCTTTAGCATCAATGAAAGGAAGGTTTGGTCCGAACATGGCGCTTCACTGATTACTGCAAATAAGCGTGCGCTTAGAATCGGGGATTGCTGAAGAATCCACCAGGGGGCAGTAGCGCACCTGCAGTCCTTGGAAGGCTCAAGCGCTTGTGAGGTTGGGGAAGTGTTTGCCCTGCATGTACACAGCCTGAGGTGGGCCTGGATTGCCCACTTTAGCTGGAGACGCATCCCCAGAGCGCGTTCTCTCTCTCTCTCTCTCTCTCTCTCTCTCTCTCTCGCTCTCTCTCGCTCTCTCTCTCTCTCTCGCTCTCTCTCGCTCTCTCTCGCTCTCTCGCTCTCTCGCTCTCTCTCTCGCTCTCTCTCTCACACGCACAGAGTACACATGCCCTACTTGAATGGCTCTTTTCGGGAATGTTCTTATCTTGGTGCTACTATGAGAAAATTAAGTCCAAAAAACATAATAAATGAAAGGAATGTTTGTGCCATTTTTCTCCAAGCTAAGAAGGTATTGTGTATTGGTGTGGTTTTTTTTTTTTTTTTTTTGCTAAGTCACAATACCATATCTTTTCCTGCACAGTTGTTCATTTCAGTAAATCTGCCAAAAAATGTGGAGTGCTCTTGAACTACTGGATTATTTTAAACCTTTTCTAAAAGACTTATTTTTTTGACAGATTTATTTTTTTTTTTTTACCCAGTCGAGAAAAGTTATGGTTAGGGTAGGGATTGGGTTGCGGTTAGGGGCGAAGGCAAAGTTAAGGGTTAGAGTAAGAGTAAGGTTTAATGTTAGGGTTCGGAGTTCAAATATTTTTTTGTACCCGACTATATTGAATGTGATGACAGTTGAGTCAAAGTTAATCGATGATTTAACTAAACTTCAACCTTTATTGTACCACAAGCTGCTTTCATGTACAAGCTCAAATTGAACTGTTAGACGTTTTGAAAAAGCACAGTCACGCACAAAACATAACCAAAATGAAAATAATGATATCATGGTTAAAAAAAAAAAAAACACAAAAAATATTTCACAAATCCTGCCAGGGTTTGTAGACTTAGGAGCACAATTGTACAGTACATAACATATCCTGTCATATTTGAATTAAGGTGTACACCTTTTTTGTAACTTCCATGTATATATATTTTTATAAAATATTAAAGATTTTTTTAAATTTTCCTTATACATATCTTATAATGTACAATACTGTCTTTTGACAATTGCGGGAAAGAAATGCGCATTATACACGAGAACTCTAAATCAGCCAATCGAAAGATGAGAACGTGAGATTAGTGGTTAGTCAACTTAAAACTTTAAATATTGATGCGGACTAGTTAAGATAACCGGTCGACTAATTGATTCAGTTAAAATAAGGTTAAGGTTCAGGGGTAAAGGTTAGGGTAAAAACAAGTATAAGGGTTATAAGCGTAAATGGTAAAAAATGCTTTTTATTGAGCATAATCCAAACCCACGTATAATAACCCCAAAGTTGAGCTCAAAATTCTGGAAAGCCCTTCAATCTACATATTGTATAATTTGCACAGTCGATATTCCGCTCCCCATGTGGTCAAAACATTAAGTATTATCTGCATTTTATTATTTTTTTTTTTTCCAAAAGAATTAATCTGCTCTGCAAGCAGGTGCCGGCGTGATAGTTTTTTCCCCATCAATTCTCGAAAATTGCTCCATCGACTCAAAGCAATGCTCAATGATGCTATAACATTTTAATAGTATTGTTGCTAAAACATAGAACAATCTTGGTACAAACCAATAAAAATGTATAATATAAACAAACCAGGCGAAACGTTTAATTTTATTTTTAATGGGATTCAAATTGAACTGTCAGGCTTTTTAGGAAAAACACAGTCATAAACAAAATAATCACCATAAAGAACATAATAAAGAAAAAAAAAAACACAATACTTCACAAATTCCGCCTGGGTATGTAAACCTGGAAGCACAACTTTACATACCAGCACTCATATCCTGTCATATTGGAATGACGCAGTACACGTTTTTTGTAACCTCTACGTAGCCGTATATATTTATAAGATCCATCCATCCATTTTCTTTCCCGCTTATCCTCATGAGGGTCGCTAGAGCCTATCCCAGCTGTCAACGGGCAAGAGGCAGGGTCCACCCTGAACTGGTTGCCAGCCAATCGCAGGGCACATCGAGACAAACACTCGCAATCACTCCTCAGGGCAATTTAGATTGTCCAATTAACCCATTCGTGGAGAGTGTCCCATTTATGGGATATCATAATTTTCATGCATTCTATCCTCCATTTTTTCCCTTGAAAAATGTATCCTTAATGAGCAGGGTCCTATTTTTGGGGCGATCTCCTAAGAAAACCCAAGTACCCTCTCGCGGGCAGCGTCCCGTTTACGGGACGCGATTATAAATTAGTAAAGTTATCATATAACTTAACCGTAAAAGAAAATTATTTCCTTGATTGTTGCCTGTAAGGAGGCTTTTACCTCACTAAGGCAAAAAATTGCCACCCACACAGGGACGGGGAGAACATGCAAACTCCACACAGGCGGGGCCGGGATCAAACCCCGGACGACTGTGAGGCCAATGCTTTCCAGCTGATCCACAGTGCTGCCCTATTTATAAAATGTGAAAGAATTTAAAATTTTTCCTTTTACCTACAGTATGTTATCACACACAACTGACTTTTGATAATTGCAGGAAGGAAATGCGCGTTAGACACGAGAAATTACAGTAAACATAAGGGGAAGTCTTAGGGTTAGGATTTAAGGTTGGTGACTAGGGTGTAAGATTTAAGCTTCAAGTTTAGGGGGATTTTTATTTATTTCCTGGAGTGCAATCATGGTTAGAGGTCAGAGCAGATTTTTTTTGGTTTTTATTCCACAGTGATAAAAGTGTTCAATGGCCAAATTTTCTCCTCTGGCGGGTGTGCATAAATATGCACAGGTCCCCTCCTACATGTGAACATACCGGACATGCCATGCTGTCAAGCATGACTTCAGCCTTGGAAAGTAACGACGTGGGCTGTCACCACCAGTGCAAAAAAAAAGAATTGATGGCATGTTCAGAGCCCTGCTGGACACGTAGAAGCTATAGAAAAATGTTGGATGTTGTTCTGGAGCTTGTGGGTAAAAGGTTTCTTTTCCAAAACACAAGCTTTTCAGATTAACAGCACAATCTCTTGACCCCAAGTGTCGTTTATTGGAAACAAGGAAGCACCTCACCTCAAATAAACACTAACGCCGTGAAGACTGACTGGGACTAGTTGCTAACAGAAGCTAAATGTAAAGATAGAACAGAATTCCAAAATGGGTGAGACAATATCTGGAAAAACAAGAAGAAAATTCTCCATCACATTCGGATTGAAGTCACAGATAGATCCACCCTGTAAAAGAATCTTTGCAAGACTCGAACATTAATTCTTCATTCGGCTGCCAATCAATGATGTCAGATGAGGTTAGCCAAGAGAAGATTAGCTTGCCGGGGTACTCGATTACCATTTTCTCCATAATCTCTTCAACCGTTGGGGTTGTTTGCGGCGCACAATGGAGGCAGAACTGCCTAATCGATAGCCTGTGTGTGTGCTTGAGCGTATAAAAGAAGAAATATATAAATGTGTCTAACTACGTGCTTTCTTTGAAACAAATCATCGGAGCATTGTTTGTTATTAAGGCTGAGGATTCTCCACTTATTTATGATTGGTATGGGATGACTGTAGTGGAATTTTGTTGTTGAAGACTGATAATGCTCATAATTAAATATACTGTGTTCAGATTTTATGGCCACAATCATGCCTCTGATGTCCTTGTTGAAAAAGGTAATGGAGTTTTGGGTGGACAATGCTAAATGTTGTCACAAAAAGCCAACATAATTAGGAGAAGTGGATTCGGACATGTGATTTTCATTCATTGGTTTTTAATTTACAGTGTCAATGTATCCAATAGGTCATGTAATCTGAACTCTATTTTGACAATGTGATGTTAAATCCTCCCTCATTTAATCGTGTTTTGAGAAGATTTTTTATTGACAATTACGAATTTTCCGGGGCGCCACCATTTTCGTGCGTGGATGTGACGTGTTACGTGCCGTTCCAAATGCTCGATTACATGGGACTCCGTTATGCCCAGCGTTGATTTCTCGGGTATTTATCCTCATCTGATGAAGAAATAGCAGTATCGGTTGATCGGGAAGACGGAGGAATACTTCCATACGGATTTGAACCTGTGGCTGGAATTAATGTTGACTATTGGGATGGTTCTTCTGGTGGAATGACGCGAAGTCTGACGAGCAAGCTCCTTCGAGCCGGGGAGCTTTAACAGTGCATGGGTGGTATCACAAAATTTTGCTAACTGAATATGACACTACGCCCCAATGGTACCCACAGTTATCTGGCCGCTCATGATCTTGGGTTTCATCTCAAAATAGTCCAATTTTCCGTTTCAAACTACATTTAAGTGATTCCCACATGCACTGTCACTAATCCCAGTTCTGGGCAATTCTTTAGCATCACTTATGTGTCAAGTGGCGATGTCACATATTCCAGAGGTCACCCAATTGACCACCTCCAACGCTAACATCCCAGTCTGTTGTGAGATCCCCAAGGAAGTGGATGGAGCGAATGCTTGCAAAGTCCTTTGCTTTCACCCCAAAGAGCTTAGCGTTTTTTTCCCGTTGCACGGTGGCGGTGAGTATTTGCCACCTGCTGTGAAACAAGCCTTCTGCGCAAGTGCGATAATGTCACACCGACTGACGCCGTGCTGACAGCTCTCCATATCACTGCCACTTTTTTGCGTGTGTGTTTTTTAAGGTAAAATACCTCTCTGTGACTTTTCCGCATTTATTAGCAAGTGGGTAGACTGGGCAAGCGTGGATAATGAAGAGAAGCAATTGTCATGTTCCCCTGACTTTGACAAGCTGCCGCCCCCGGCGACATTTTCCAGCATCCCGGACACGCAAACCTGAGTACATGGGGACGTATTTCTTTGTTTTCCAGGACGTGTCAAACATGATGGGCGACAGGATCTGTTCGGAAGTATGTTTCCAGTAAGCGTGCCTTGTTAATGTCAAGCTTGCTGCCAGCTGAGCGCGAGTGGAACCTTTCAGATTAGATTTGAAGAAACGGACATTTCACACAGAACAGATCAGTTCCCTTGACATTGCGAACATCTTTTTTTTTTTTCTTTTTTTTTTAATAACATTTCTTTTATCGATCTCGGATTCACTGATCTCTGCCCGGCCGAGGGGATTGCCCCACAAAAATAAACCTTAGCTGGAGCATAAACATTACGCTGGTTTAACTTTTTTTCAGTTGCAGCCTCGCAGTTTTTATGAGAATATTCAGACAGTCTCACGTTGCAACAAGAAATTATGTAAGATTGTCAATCATGAGCAGACGCACAATTAATTGTCAAGGGCCGATTTCCTAAAGGAAACAAGAAGTTGAGCTTTTTGGTTTGAAGCAGCCGTTTTGGGCAAATTCCAAGGCCCATATTTTGACAAACTCTTGTAAAGAAATTGACCCAAAATGAGCCCTGTTAGGAACCAGGTATCCTTCACTGGGCTGCAATTCACGTGAGGTCGGCCATGATGTACGGATTAGAGACGGTGGCACTGAAGAAACAACAGGAAGCAGAACTGGAGGTAGCAGAAATGAAGATGTTGAGGTTCTCGCTGGGACTGAGCAGGTGGGATAGGATTAGAAATGAGCTCATTAGAGAAACAGCCAAAGTTGGATCTTTTGTAGACAAGGTTCGAGAGAGCAGACTTCGATGGTTTGGACATATTCAGAGGCGAGAGAGTGAGTATATTGGTCGAAGGGTGCTGAGGATGGAGCTGCCAAGGAAGAGAGAACAAGAGGAACACCAAAGAAAAGGTTGATGGATGTTGTGAGGGAAGAGATGAGGGCAGTTGGGGTAAGAGAGGACGATGCAGGAGATGGGCCAAAATGGAAAAAGATGACGCGCTGTGGCGGCCCCTAACGGGACAAGCCGAAAGGAAAAGACGAAGATTCTTGCCCACGCCATTTCATTTGGGTGTTAGGTTGATGATGATTTTGAGGATTTGCCATCATAAATAGCGGCGCGAGGGGGCCATTTATCACTACTCGTACATCTCAGAATTAAGAATATTTAGTGTCTTGGACTCCTCAAATCCCCTCTAAAGATGCCCGGAGGACTGGTGGCAGTGTGGATTAGTCTGCTGCTGAACACTGCAGCGCTCTTGCAGTAAAGCTGACAGAGAACAAGCTGTAAGTTTGGGCTGCAGCGTGTGATTCATTGGACTGCTGACCTTCCTTTAAGCGGGGATGATGAACAACCCGCTAGGAGACCTCGGGCCCGGGGGGGGGGCGTGCGCCCCTCCTCCCCGCAAACTCCCACCGCCTCTCCTTCCCGCTCAGCTGTCTCGCAGCCTCACCTTCAGCTCATATTCAATCACGGTGGCAGCCGGCCGCCTGATAAATACCGGCCATATGGCTACCTTCTTCAGTCGGCACGGAAAAGAAACAGCGAAAATGTCACGGTGCTTTCTTGTGCTCGCATAAGTGGAATATTCCGTTCACCCCCCCCACACACACACACACACACACACACTTTGTGCACCCCCCTCAGATTTAATAGCCTGCGTTAGTACAGCTAATGGACAAAATGAGAGGCAAATTGATGCTCGCTTGGCTTGGCTCAAGTTAGTGGCGAAAGAAATTATCCTCCACATCTGACCACATTTCAAATATTGTTCAAACATTTTTTGTTGGCCAAAGATGGACGGAGTATATTTTTGAGTTGACTCCAATAAGGGTATTTTTTTTTTTTTCCAATTTCATTCTATTTGTGTGAGTAAATGCTCAGAATATATTCTATACTCATAATCAACATCTAGGGGCAATTTAAAGTGTCCAATTAATGTTGCATGTTTTTGGGATGTGGGAGGAAGTGCCTGGAGAAAACCCACGCAGCCACGGGGAGAACATGCAAACTCCACACAGGCGGGGCCGGGATTTGGATCTCGGTCCTCAGAACTGCGAGGCCAATAAATTTATAATTATGATTGTGAATGCAAACGGTTGTCTATTTGTGTGTACCCTACATTTGGGTGGTGACCAGTTCAGGGTGTGACCCACCTCGCATTCAAAGTCAGCTGGGATAGGCTGTATGGAGAATGGATGGATATTTAATACATTCTAGTATTATAAATGATAAAATATATTGTGTGATTTTTAAAAATTACAGTACAATAGATTTTTAGTTATTACAAAAATACAGCATTTTTCTTTATGAATGCTCAACGTCTGCAGATGCACGCTCACACTACCACTTTTTTTGGTTTACATCAAATATTCTGAAATTCATTTATTTTGAGGGGTAATAATGAGTTTGAAATATTAGTGTTTTTGGATCATTGTGTTTTCTGATTTTTTTTTTTTCATTTTTTTTTTAAGATGTTAACAAAGGTGGCAATTAAAACTAGTTTTTCACTATTTGGTGTAAAAAATTTCAGTCTCGTATCATTCATATCACTCATATCATATCATTTCACTCTGTGAATAGTTTGAAAATGTTATCTTGCTTGCTGGAAAAATGAAAAAAAATAGATTTATCCAAATGATATGCAGTAGCTGCATGGTGGTGTAGCTGAAGAGCGTTTGGCCTCACAGATCTGAGGACCGAGGTTCAAATTCTGGCCCCGGCTGTTGGAGTTTGCATGTTCTCCCCGTGGCCTGTGTGGGTTTTCTCCGGGCACTCCGGTTTCCTCCCACTTCCCAAAAACATGCAACATCAATTGGATGCTCTAAATTGCCCCTCGGTGTGATTGTGAGCGCCACTGTTATCGCTCTCTGTGTGCCTTGGGACTGGCTGCCGACCAGTTCAGGGTGTACCCCGCCTCCTGCCCGCTGACAGGTGGGATAGGTTCTGGCACTCCCACAATCCTCGTGAGGATAAGTGGGTCAGAAAATGGATGGATGGTGCGCAATATTTACAAGTGGGAACACAATCGTAGTCTGCAACTATACAAGTGCACAAAGTTCAAATAGTGATAAATGACTAATCGATGAAGATTGACTGAATAATTCCCAGTCTTATTATTAATTGTACACTTACACGGCCAATTTTAATAGCAGGTCGCCACTCGTGGTCAAGTAATCGCAACGGATGTAATGAGACCGCCCGCGAACAATTAGACTCCTCAGGGTCCCCCTTTGGAAACACTCGTTAATTAGCCAGCTACGGCATGATCGAACGCTATCCGCTAATGCCGTGTCATCCGTTAATGCTGCAATTTAAATGCAAATGTTGATTTTAATGACACCCACCCTCCTGTTGATGTTGCTATGGCTAGATGCCGTTTCCATGTGTTTATGCGGCTTTATCGAATGATAGAAATCTTTGAAAAAAATTGTTTTAAAATCCGCTTTAATCACTTCCTTCTTTCCAATCACAAGATGGAGACGTGCGGTGACAATGATGAATAATTAAGTTGAGGAAAGTGTTAAATGGGCTGTAAAAATAGCGCAGGTAAAAGGCTCAGGTTTAGTCTCTTGGTGGTACCCTTGGCACCCAGATCGGAGTCCGAGCGGGGCCGTAATACGGCTAAATCAGTCGCTTGACGCTTTATGCAAATGACCCTGGCTTTTGAATCTTTGAAGAGGTGATCTCAAAGACAAACGGGGGCGGGGCTTAAGCTTTCTCAGAAAGCCGAAGGCCCCCCCTCCTATCAGATAAACTTGCACACAATAATCAGGACGCATAATTAGTCTAATTAATGTGGCTGTCAACACTGACAGCACACACATTACATGCATCCTCCTAAATGCCTGCTTTAAATAATTACAATATCATCCATCCATCCATTTTCTTCACTGGTTATCTTCACAAGGGTCGCGGAGAGTGCTGGAGCCTATCTCAGATGTCAACGGGCAGGAGGCGGAATGTGCGGAATTTGGAATGTGGGAGGAAACCGGAGTGCCTGGAGGAAACCCACGCAGGCATGGTTAGAACATGCAAACTCCACACAGGTGGGTTCAGGATTGAACCCGCAACCTCAGAACTGTGAGGCCAACGCTTTACCAACTTATCCACCGTGCCGCCATTACACTATCATAATGCACCATTTTTTTTTTTTTTTTTTATATGAAAGTGTATTACACCACACTGGAAACAAATAGCCATACTAAAAAAAAAAGTCATCATTTTATGAGATTAAAGCAGCATTATTTTCAAAATTTTGAAGAACAATGCCGGATTTTACCGAATCATGAGAATTTTTCCACGCATCCATCCATTTTTAACGCCGCTTATCCTGTTTAGGGTCGCAGTTCACTGGAAACTTTCCCATCTGATTTCGGACGAAAAGCAAACTCTACACCCTGGGCTGGTCAACAGTCAGTCATAGGGTACAATATAGAAATTAGGCTTTACATGATCAGGATTTTTGGGGTCGATTACTGATCAGCGAGTTTAAAAAAAAAAAAAAAAAAAAAAAAAAAAGTTAACTGATTACCGATCCAATCTCAAGATGTAGCAAATTGGTAGTGCGCATTGTACATTGGTAGAAGGGTTTTCCTCTTTTTTTTTTTTTTTTTTTTTTTTTTTTTTTTTTTTTTTGGGGGGATCAACTTTGAGGGTGCGTATTATACTTAAGGACACATTATATTTGAAAAATTACGGTATATGCAGTATTTACACCAAATAACGTATATTTGTTCATCTATTTACTGTATGTCAGTGAGGCACAGCAGCAGACAGAACAAATTACCGGTCATGGCCTTCTATTAGATGGCAGTAAGTACATGGAGCAATTTACGTATGTACTATTTGTGATGTTTTTGTCTGTTGTTTTGCCGTGAGATTTTTCAATTATAAAATATGTTCATGGCTTCATAAAGTTTAGAATTCCCTCCTCTGATCATAATCCGTTCAACGGTAGCATGTTTACACACAAGCACGAGCGGTAGCAAAAGCTCGCTATGCTACGTAACGTTTTGTTGATGTATCACATTAAAAGTACGTGAACATTCCTCATGCAAGGCTTCCAAAAAGTCCTCTTTCCCGAGCTCTGTTGACCAGCGACACGGTTTGTTTTCTTCTCATATTACAGTCGGCGTGATCCACTCAAGTATTCATCCCCACGGTAACGAGTGTAGTTGGTTGCATTTGAGTTGACAAGATAAAGCCCAACGAGCGAAAAAAAAGAAGAAAAAAAAAACATGATGCGGTGGTAATGGAATACAAGATAGTGCAGTAGTCTGAAATAGTGCAATCATGAGAGAGCAAATTTGTCTCGTAGTCTTGAGTCGCACATTATGTGTTGCCTTTATGTCACCTTGTCTCTCCCATTGCGCCAAACTTTTTTTTACTAAAGTTTATTGGCCATCAGATATTTACAGTACTACACTAAAAGACAAAAAAAACCTAACTATATAAATACTACTATATAAAAATTAACTAGCTTTTGGATTCAGATATACTGTGCATGACGGCGATGCAGAGTAAATGTCTTTCTCTCAGCCGATCAATGACATCATTGATCGGATCAGGGAACCAATCAGCAAAAAATGCAAATTATCGGCTGATCCGATCACGCCAATCAAATTGATGTAAAGTCTAATTGACATCTTCACTGAGCGAGAACTGAACCCAGACTATCTGCACCGGCGTGTGTACCACTCCACCATCAGCGACCTATCAGGGTTTTTTTAAAAGAAAAAAAACCTATTTTCAAGATAAGGCATTTCTGAAAGGGAGTTGAAATTCTTTCAGGAAAAAAGTTGTGACCCATGACTAAAGATGTATTTTTCGGAAAATGAAGTATAATTTCTTGAGCACATAGTCTGTTCTTTTAGTAATATTTTGAAGGCCCTGTGTCTATTTTTTTAAGAAAAAAATAAATTTTCCAGTGTTTTTTCTTTAATTTTTTTATGCTGGTAAAAGTCACTTCCTCAGCAGATATATAGCACCTGTCTCATTCTTACCTTTTCCACTCGAGCGCCCCCTTGCAGCCGTTAGAAAAAATAAACAGATTTGGGTCCGAAAATTGTGATCGCTATTGCCTCAGAAGCATATGGTGCAAGGTTAATAGTCGCTTATTTACATGAGATAAGACTGGCCCCTCAAAACAGGCTGATTAACTGGCTGATTTCAGCGAGACAAGCTATCTGGGATGTAAAGTATCCTATAATTGTTGTCTATTATTTTGATGAAAGCAGATGTGATTAAGACACCTGGGAGCGTTTGTAAAATAGGGTAAAAAAAAAATGCATGTGTCTTATAAAACTTGATAAGACCCACTTTTATTTTTCCCAAAGGAGCCCTGATCTTTATGTTTTAGTTGTGTGTGTAATGGTTGGAAAACGTAAGTGTTTTTATGGTACCTAGAAAAACAATAGCAAAGCTCTTAGCACATTGTAAAATCTTCCTAATGGATGGAATTTATGGTCAGGAGACACTACAGGGAAGGATAAAGATTACTATAAAATATGAAAGGACGACGTCATAATGTAAAAACAAAAAAACATGAAAATTCCAGGTATACTTGCAATGTGAACTAGTTGGATTTTTCTTTTTAATCATCAGCCTGCATCCACTCAAACTAGAAATGTTCACATTTTTAAAGTATTTTAATTAACATTAGCATTTATAAAAAAAATCTAATTTGTTAAGTAGGCTGAATTCCATAGTACATTGAAGAGCAAACTGGGAAAACAATTATTTTTCTCAACATTATTATTTTTAATCATTCTTATTTTGATGAAATGTTTTTTTTTTTGTGTGTGTATATTTTGTTCCCTTATGATTCAACATTTGAAATTTACAATTATTTTTAGATTTTAAGTCAGAATGAAAATCCCCATGTTGTTTTCACTGCACCATCACTTTTCTTTCGTTCTTTCTTGACATACTTATTGAAACCTTTCAGCGTGTTGTTGGGAGACAGACAGCAAAATAAAAGCTCAGGCCCGGCCAATAAAAGCGTCCATTTTGAGTGTGACTCATGCCGCCGCCGCTGGAGGTATGAGAGCTGTCGTGTTGTGTTGTGCAATATGTGACACCGATAAGATCGTAAAAAAAAAAAAAAAACAAGAAAAGCACCTGAGTCATCAGGGATCCGCCGGTTAAACTTTTAAATTTCCTCCCCGTTGATGTCTCAGAGGTTTGCGAGTGTTATTTCTCACAGGATGATGATTTTATCAGTTTAATCGAGGCATTTTTTTCATTCCACGCTTTAAAAAAATAAATACAAAATACAAGTAATTGGCAGTTAATCGTTTCGATCCGAAGGGTAGAAAAAGTGTCAGCCGATTGAAACGACGTTCGTTTTGCACTTCAGCTGCAGTTCACTGGACATTCTCTTGGACGTTACTCAATGAAACCACCTTAGGCTTAAAAAAAGTTTTTTTGTGTGTGTGAAATTTCTCCCATTGAAATGTAATCAACACGTTCTAGGCTGGAAAAAAAAACACAATTTTGTTTTGTGATCTGTTTTTAGACGGCCTCTGACGTTCGCATAGTGCGCTGTCAGTACCAATCCATCGCAAGCATTGTCATTAGAATCCAGTTCACCAATCATACAGCACAAGGCAGCAACATGACCGCACAAAACCTCGCGGGCCAACCGAAGTGACTCATGTTGGTGAAAAATTGGTCATGCAACTTATCATAACAGACGCCTAAAAAAACAATAGCTTTGTCAAACATGGTCGTCTTGCATGTATTGGCACATAAAGAACTATTCAGTTTGTTGTTTTTATATTTAATCTTTATTTTACCAGGAGTACATCTCTTTTACAATGGTGACATGAACAAGATTATTTCAGTTTATTTTCATACCTCTCTCAAAAGGGGGATGTGGAGTTTTTTTGACTGCGACTTTTTAAAGATTTTGTTTATTATTATTATGCTTTATATTAATTGATGTTGTTAAGCAATATCTAAATTTACACGTAATATTTTTAGAATTTTTTTATTTTATTTGACGTTCATGCTGATTTAGTACTTGTGTAGTTTTTCGCTGACTACGTTCACACTTACCCAAGTACCAGTAATTATTTGAATGACTGCCGTAATTCCCGGCCTACAGAGCGTACCTGGTTATAAGCCTCACCCAGTACATTTGTAAAGGAAATACCATTTGGAACATACATATGCCGGAGCTGTGTAAAAGCCGCAAGTGCCCACATTGAAACCCACATTCAAACACGAGATATTTACAAAGAAAGCCGGTACACAGAAAGCATTTAATGCTAGTGCGGCGATAACACAAGCGTGGCACTAACGCTAGAGCGGCGGTAATGCTAACACTAGCAACGCTGATAGGGCCGTTTAAAAAAAAAAAAAAAAAAAAAAAAAAAAAACTTATCGGTAAAAATCACTGAGCCGCCAGGAACACAACAACTACACGCTAACACTAGCGCAGCACTAACATGGCCGGTAAAAGTCACTTCCTCGGCACATATATTCTGGTCTCACTCTTATCTTTTCCGCTCGAGTGTCCCCCTTGCGGCCGTTAGAAAAAATGCACAAATTAGCTGCATAAACCTCAGGGTTGAAACCGTGTGGGGAAAAAAAGTCACGGCTTGTAGGCCGGAAATTACGGTAGTTTTTCATTTTTCATGAATCATAGTATTTTGAAGTAGCAGTACTCCTACTTGAATCCAATATTTGTAACAGTAACTGTATTCCTACTTGTGTACAATATTTGGCTATTCTGCACACCTCTGATTAATACACGTACAGTACTCTTTGATTGGATTTCACTGCATGTCTCCCAACAATTTCCACACTGGGTATCAAAAAATATTGTCATAGTGGAGTCACAGACCTTAATTTTTCTTTGAGATGTGTCGGCGCGAGCTGAAATGGTTTTATCGGCACGTTTCAAACAACAGTCGAACTTTGTTTAATGGATCTTGTTGAACAATGGGGAAAGAAATACAACCCATCATATGACGTGGTTGCGCTTCAGTCTAAGAAATAAGGACAGCACACAGAAGCAGGCAGGCGAGCATTCTCTGCATGATGCAATTACAATTCATACAAAGAAAGAATTGTGGGTCAGATGTTTGGCAGCTCGCGATCAGATTGTTGTTCACTGACTGAACTCACTGACGAAAGAGTGGCTGCAAATGAATTCACAATGTTTTATTTCATTTTTCAAATCCATGACCAAACATGAGCCCCTCGCCAATATACACTGAGGCACGTGTAAACAAACAAGCGAGCAAATATGTGCTTTCTCATTCAAATGCAGCCTTTTAACAGTTAATTGCTGCACAATAAAAATGAAAACTACCCTCAGTTTTACAGGCATAGGGAGGAAACGGCACAGTGTTAGCAGAGATACTGTTCACGTCGTGTATTCCATTGAATAAAAGTTAGAAATTATAAAAACGATTGTGTCAAAAGATGACAGAATATAAAAAAATTAAGTTTTTGCCACATTTTTTGTTTCAATTCAGTGGACATTGTGCTGCTTTTTCTGGTGTGTGCGCCTTGGCCATGTGGGAGCACAAAATGACAGACATGGATAATGCATGAACGAGGCTGTCACAATCGCGAGGTAAGCCTCACTAATATTGGTTGTTTTTCAAAGTTTACAAACATTATATGCCTGTGAATATCAAATGCTTTGTGTGCATATCTTGCGCCATCATTTGTCTTCAAATGACAGTTGACTAAAGGGTTGTAAGGCGTCCAACAGCAATGTCATTCCAAATAGTGACATTTCTTATTGTGTTAGCACCAAGCTAGCAGATTTGAAGCCAACTTTGTGTGTTTCTTTTAAAAGCACATCGGGCAATTATTTTTGTTTTGTTTAGCTTGACAGCAACTTGAACCGTGAATGGCAATACACATCTTGAAGCATCTTTTTTTCAAGAATTGTTGATTGTTGACTTGACAATTTTCTGCTTCTCGTCAACTGAAATGAATCCAGTGCACTGCCACCGTTCACCGCTCGTATCTCAAGTTTGTGCTCGCATGTCAAAGCAAGAAAAAAAAAAGGCCAAATGATTTTGTAAAATGTGAGGGGAGGATAGCAAAAAGGAGCCTTTTCCCATCATCCACGACATTCATCATAAAATGGCTTCATAGATGGGCGTTGCATCACTACAAAGGTCGCTTTTGGCACCATGGCTCCTGCGTGGCAGCCACAGACTAACTGAAAACTAAAATAACGAGGCACTCTAATCGTAAAGAAATATCTTCACAGGGACAAGATGACGACAAAACTTTTGGTTTTATTATTATTATTTTTTTTTTTAGTAACGTTAGTCGGCTTTTCTGTTGATTCTTTATAGCGGCGGAGCACAATTGTTGCCGCTGGGAAAATGATGCACCTTTTTTCCCAAAGTGAAGCTTGAAGGTCATCGCACAGCGCTGTCGGCATTAAAATTCAGCAGGTTCTCCACTCCAAACTTAATGAGGCTGCTTACGTTTTATATTCGATATTTGAAACTGGATTTAAACATAGATGTTTGTCTCATGACTATCCAGACACACTATAAAACTGAGTGATTAAAATTTTAAAATCGGTGCTTTCCTGTCACAATTTGGTTTCACTGCCCGATGACATTTCGGTCTATTTTTTTCCCCCAAGATGAATGAAAGAAACTGTGTGGAGAAGAAAAAAAAATGTGGAAAAAGATTAATTGAAAATGATAATGCAAAAGAATGCAAATTAAAATGGTGTTACCATGGAATAAATAAACATGTACATAAGATGATGATGTAGCTAATAAAACACCTATATTTTTGAAAATTAGGGAATAAAAATATTTCATGTTTCTAGAATTATGATTAATTTGACACAAATTTAAATGAATAAAAACATTTTTCACATTCATTTAGAATAATTCTCTAAATAAAAAAATACATTTTAAATAATTAGTTTTAATTAAGTTTAAAATAGTTACAAATAAAAACATTAAATTATTATGAATACTTTTACAATAAAGAAACATATTTTCTTGTGGCATTTTTTTCAAAAAAATTATGAAAAGCATTTTCAGAGTTTTTTTCCCTTCAACTTAATGCCCTTATAAAATAAAAAATATATTTCTGATTGCCACAGTTAAAATAATATAAAATAATACGACACGGGTTCACGGGCGCGCCACATCCTATTCCGGCTATCTTCGGGCATGAAGCACGGTACAACCTAAACTGGTCGCCAGCCAAATGGAGTTTAATGAACATTTTTTGTATGAAAAAGAAAAGTACAAACTTCTCCTATGGAAACTTTGAAATCAAACTGATTTGAAGAGTAAATGCAAATGTATTGGGTGCAAAAGTTAAACACAACTGAATTATGCTCAGGCAGTGATTATTTCACCTGCCACCAGAAGTAACTAGTCGGGCTAACAGCCATTTCACTTTAATTTATGATGTCATTAGCTCATTTGTACAGATATATGCCACTTAAACATTTAAATGTCAAACAAAATATTTTCTGGAACATCTAACAATTATTAAAATGGTTTCCAGTGGGAAGGATTGACTTGATACCTCTATCGATGTCTTGTTGCAAAGACCGAGACTGTCAACATCCCCGTCATGTGCGAAATGCTGACGTTGTAATGAGAGCTGAAGCAAAGGGATGTCGCATTCCTGACAATCGTCGCGTTCTGTGCTCAAGTTGTTAGCATTCGCTCATGATGCCGTTGTTGTAATGAGATGCGCCGTGCCGTCAGATTTATGATCAGGTTCACTTGTAATATGTGTCGGATCTCCTACTAATGCAGCGCCGTGGGGGCTCTGAACAAAAAACAAACAAACGACAGCTTCGGATGCAATGATCACTTTGCATTGCGCTGCTCGTGTTTGTGTAATCAAACAGTCACGGGAGTGATTGACAGCTGCTCCTCTGAGAGGCGCATGATTGTTTGCCTCCAGAGCCGCTCTGTATGAATTATAACTCATTCCTGGCTTCATCTGTGTTTGTTTCAACCACATTTGGGCAGAGAAAAGATGACGTATATTCCGTTAGCCCAATGGCAGAATTGCCCAAGTAAATTTTAACTTACTGCACTAATTCAATAATCTGTGTAGATTCTCCGTCATCATGACTGACGTCTTGCTGTTTTTCAAGTTTTGGTAGTTTCGGTGGGTTAGACTGGAGTCCCCTTTAACCATGATGTTCCCTGATGATATCGTGAAAGCAGGGATAAGCAAGGTGGAGGAACAATTAGAAAGATGGAGGCATGCACTAGAAAGGAGAGAAATGAAGATTAGCTGAAGAAAAATTGAATATATGTGCGTGAATGAGAGGAGTGGAGGGGGAAGAGTGAGGCTACAGGGAAAAGAGATAGCGAGAGTGGACAACTTCAAATACTTTGGGTCAACAATCCAGAGCGATGGTGAGTGTGGTAAGGAAGTGAAGAAACTGGTCCAAGCAGGTTGGAACATCTGGCGGAAGGTGTCTGGTGTTCTGTGTGACAGAAGAGTCTGCGCTTGTATGAAGCGAATGTTTACAAAACAGTGATGAGGCCGGCCATGATGTACGGATTAGAGACGGTGGCACTGAAGAAACAACTGGAATCAGACCTGGAGGTGGCAGAAATGAAGATGCTGAGGTTCTCTCTTGGTGTGAAAAGGCTGGATAGGACTAGAAATGTGCTCATTGGAGGGACAGCCAAAGTTGGAGGTTTTGGAGACAAGGTTCGAGACAACAGGAAGCAGAACTGGAGGT
The DNA here is from genome assembly GCF_019802595.1 of Syngnathoides biaculeatus. NCBI lineage: Eukaryota > Metazoa > Chordata > Actinopteri > Syngnathiformes > Syngnathidae > Syngnathoides > Syngnathoides biaculeatus. The sequence continues at coordinate 6,885,674 of NC_084652.1, read as the reverse complement.
GGCGGAAATGAAGATGTTGAGGTTCTCGCTGGGAGTGAGGAAGTTGGATGTTTTGCAAACAAGGTTCGGGAAAGCAGACTTACATGGTTCGGACATGTCCAGAGGCGAAAGAGGGAGTATATTGGTAGAAAGGTGCTGAGGATGGAGCTGCCTGGCAAATGAGTTGAGAGGATGCCCAAAGAAAAGGTTGATGGATGTTGTGAGGGAAGACATGAGGGCAATTGGGGTTAGAGAGGAAGAGGCACGAGATAGGCTTAGATGGAAAAAGATGACACGCTGTGGCGACCCCTAATGAGACAAGCCGAAAGGAAAATGAGAAGGTAATTTTGGTGGGTTAACATCTCTTTATACTTGTGCCACAGTTGGGAAGTCTATTTAACAATTTCTAGTACACCAAAGTGTGAAACTCAAGATCCATGGGGCAGTTGGGGCCTGCCGCATCAATGGATGTGGCACATGAAAATGAATTATGTGAGGCAACTTCATCTTTCTTGCTAAAACATGTCCCTATCATGAGCCAGCAGCACGGGGGCGGACCCAAATGCAGGACTCCGAAGCAAGGGCATAATCTTAAGAATGGTTTTATTTCAGGAAGAGGTCGTACACAGCCAAGCAGTCCAAAAAGGTGGAAGCACAAATAGGCGTGGCAAAAAGTCAAAGTCCAATAACCCTGAAACAAGGCCCAAAGTACGAGGCAAAGCTTGGAAGGCAGAGGCACAAAAACGTGAGGGGAAAGGCATGGTCCAAAAACATCAAACAAGGTCCGTAAGTAGCGCAGTATCCCAGAATGCTGTGAAGCATGCGCAACGAACTGGCAAATACCGATGACACATTTACCACTTAAGCAGTTGGTTCATTAGTGTCCCAAAATGCACTGTCAGAGGTGGCCCCGCCCAGGGCAGTGGCCTGGCCACGCCCCTCATAGGAAGCATCGCCCACGGCAGTGGCCAGGCCACTGCCATGACAGTCCCCAAATTTCAAAGTCTTCACTTTTAGGAACGTTTAAGTGATTACGAGCATTCTTTTGTTCCCCAAAAACCCAATTACCCAATTTTTTTCCTTGACTTCGTATTTCAATGCCAGTTTTGTGCATACTGTATGTAATAATATGATGAGCAGTTTATATAGTTGCTGTACATGGTTGCGCATTCTTAACAGCCCACTTAGGCAAACCAAATGAGTTTGACAAATATGAGTTTGATGCCCCTCCTGAACACTGTATAGAGGTTTTATGACGGGTGACAGGTTTGACTAATTTCTCTTTCATTGTTTTTATGGGAAATTAGGACAGCTCGAAGGTTCCAATATATTACTGTTCTTTTGTTGGCATCGGATTGACACCGTAGAGCAGCAGAAACCTTTCTATCAGTTATTCAAAGTGAATAATGTTGCGGCTTTTAAATTGAACATGCTTTCCGCAAACGAACATCTCCTTCTCTGTTTAATTCCAGATATAGTTCCCATTGTGGTGTCTGAAAAATGTTCCCCGCTTCCATCCCTCTACAATGTTGATTTGACAAGAATCAAATTATGCACAGATGCGCCGCTCAATCTGCTTCAGCTGCTTTATTATTTTTTTTTTTTTGTGTGTGCGGATACTTCAAAACAAACCCCCAACCCCTCTGCAAAAAATACACTTATGCAGTATGAATTTTAATCAGCTTAGCAAAAGGGAACTGTCCATCTTAATTTTGTCATTCCGGTGCGCTCGCAATCATCATGGAGACGGTAGAATTGGAGGAAGGGTTGAAAAGGGGGATGCAGCCACTTAACATGGAAATGGTCCTTTCATCCTCTAAACGAGTGACGATCCCCAATGAAAGATCTGTGAAGCCACTGACTAGGCCTCGTGCCACAACGGTAAAATACATTCTTTTTCGATCCTCGCTGAATTAGTCTGTTTTGAGGGGGTGTTCCTGTCTCATGCAAATAAATCCCCGCTTTCCACGTCTCCTCTACTTCAGGGATGTTGCCAAATACAGCTTTCATTACTATGACGACAACGGGCTGAGCCAGCACTTGGCTACGCGTTGACGCTGACTCTAAAAATGCGAGGGTGAATGGATTATATTTTCTCTTGTGGAGGCAGCGCTTCATCACCCCAGCTGTCGAATTCCACCTGTCAATTAGTGGTTTTCAAACTGAGCGGTGCGGGGCTACCTGTCAAGAACCAACGGTGTGGGGGAGGACCTAAATGCAGGACTTCGAGGCAGAGGCATAATGTTCAATGTGGTTTATTCCGGAAACTGGGTCAACACGGTGTAGCAGTCCGACATGGCAGAGGCACAGAAACGCTAGGCTAGGCGGGATCCAAAAGACATACAGCAAGGTCGGATGACTCTGGGGCAAAGTAACAAACTCAATAGGACAGGGTCAAACTAAAGGCCACAGAATCATCCGAATTGTCTCTGGTATCTTTGGACAGCACTTTGGTCTTGGCCATGTTACAAGTTTGAGACTTACTGGTTGTATGGGGTGCACTAAACAGCTAAGGACCTCACACAGTTGCATCTGATTCAGGATAATACAAGGAGTGGAGGTGGACTTTTAAAGGTGGACTAACAGGTCTTTGGGGGTCAGAATTCTAGCTGATACTTTTTTGCAGCTGTATCACACAAATTGCTAAAATATCATACATTGTGATTTCTGGATTTTTGTTTTTAGATTATCTCTCTCACAGTGGATATGCACCTACGATGAACATTTCAGACCGCTCCATGATTTCTAAGTGGGAGAACTTTCAATACAGCAGTGTGTTCAAATACTTATTTTCTTCACTGTATGTACAGTATTTGCCACATGCGGCAGACAGATTAGCAAACACAACTATCTTTGTTTTAACTTATTCAAATGTGACAAGTGCGAAAATCTAGAACTAAATACAACATAGCGGTGAATATCGGCACATAGAGTACATATTTGGAATGCACGTCAATCTTGAGTAGCCCCACAATCATTCATTTTGGGGAAAATTTAACCTCAGATAGTTTTGCCAAGCAACATTGATTTGATTAGTATGTCTATTAAGAATAGATCCGTAAAAAAAGTCTCTTGAACCCATGCCCGAAGAGACACAAAAATCCAGCCATTTTGGTCTGATGTCGCCATTATTATCCATACATCCATTTTCTACCGCTTATCTGGGGTCGGGTTGCAGGGACAGTAGCTTACAGTTTTTACAGTTTGCAATTAGTTGCAGTCCCTGGAATGTTTTGAAAACCAAGCCCACAAAGACGGTTTTACTCAGTAACATAAAATTTGGTCGTCATATCACTCATGAATATACTGACAAAAAAGGTCTGAAAGACCCATGTCCAAATAAATACAGGAAGCAGACAGTTTTGATTTGAATTTGCTATTTTTGGGTTAATTTAGGTTGAAATTTACAACCATAAAGTTTTAAAATTGGCGGCACGGTGGTTCAGCTGGAAAGCGTTGGCCTCACAGTTCTGAGGTACTGGGTTCGATCCCAGACCCGCCTGTGTGAAGTTTGCACATTCTCACGTCCGGTTACCTCCCACATCCCAAAAACATGCAAAATTAATTGGGCACTCTAAATTGCCCCTAGGTGTGATTGTGAGTGCGGCCGTTTGTCTGTATGTGCCCTGCGATTAGCTGGCAACCAGTTCAGGGTGCACCCCGCCTCCTGCCCGTTGACGGCTGGGATAGGCTCTAACACTCCCCGCAACCCTCGTGAGGATAAGCGGCAAAGGAGATGCATGGATAAAAGTTGAAAATGTTGCGTCTGAAACCAAATTCACTCAGCAACATTTGTTTGGCATGTCTATCATGAGCAGAGCCACAAAAAAAAAAAAAAAAAATCTCATCTGCTGACTACTTGAAGCACGTGTACTAGACATATTAGTGATGATGGGGGGAAAAAAATATTCCTGCACGTGTGGGTATAATATGACAAGTTTGATGGCTGAGTGCTACATCCTTCTGTGCAAAGGTAGGAGTTACATACAAATGTCCCTTGAATGTGTTTCATGATGGATGCCGAGTGTAAAAAATGTCAGATCACCAAGGAGCCCCGCCCCCCTTCTTCTGAACCCCCACCATTTGGTCACGTGCCATAAGATCGGAATGCGTTGTAAAATCTAGACGCCGGCCCTCCACTCACGATCTGCCCGAGCGATCGCTCAATTGACCTTAAAGGCCACTTAAGGAACGGAGTGCGAAATATTTCACTTGATGCAATTTGCATAAAACTTCATTTATTCATATCAGATGGAGCAAGGCTGAGAGAGGTCCCTCGCAGTAGCGAATCCTGAATAATAACTCCCGATTCACACCTGCTTGGCCCTAATTCCCGGTCACCCTTGAGACAACCGCACACACATTCACTGCCCACAAGCTCTGATCGTGTCATACATGTCAAAAAATGCATCATTAACATTAATCTGTATTACGACGTCATCAACGGGGAAAAGGAGCAGGTGGGGATTGGGTGTTTGTGCATATGTGGGCCTGAAGTTCCCTGAAGTGGCTCACCGCGGCCAAACAGACGTAGAGCCGAGACCTTTAACTTGTCTATTTGACGTGTGATATGATTCCTCCTGCCCCCGCATAAATATAGACTTAAATCACATGAATTTCTTACTTTTTTTTGTCAAATAATGACCATTTTGTTGTCAAATTATTCTTGTAATGTATTGTGAAATCACAACTATTCTTTTTTTTTTTCTTTAATTTCCATACTTTATTAAAGCTGTTTTTTTCCTGTAATATTATTTAATTTCACATATTATGGCTTTATTCTCAGAAAGTTGTTTCTTGTGATATTTAAAATTTAAAACATATTGAGAGTTTTTCTTTATTTTTGTATATCTCTACATTTCACGATGTATTACAACTTTATTCTTCTAGCGTTCCAATTTCTTTCCTTGTGTGATTGCCGCTATTTGAAATTTGAGATTTTTATCGAATATTATGGGTGGCATGGTGGTTGCACTGGTAAAGCATTGGCCTCACAGTTCTGAGGACCTGGGTTCAATCCCGGCTCCGCCTGTGTGGAGTTTGCATGTTCTCCCCGTGCCTGCGTGGGTTTTCTCCGGGCACTCCGGTTTCCTCCCACACCCCAAAAACATGCAACATTAATTCTTCTTCTTCTTTTCCTTTCGGCTTGTCCCGTTAGGGGTCGCCACAGCGTGTCATCTTTTGCCATCTTAGCCTATCTCCTGCATCTTCCTCTCGAACCCCAACTGCCCTCATGTCTTCCCTCACCACATCCATAAACCTTCTCTTTGGTCTTCCTCTCGCCCTTTTGCCTGGGAGCTCCATCCTCAGCATCCTTCTACCAATATACTCACTCTCTCGCCTCTGAACATGTCCAAACCATCGAAGTCTGCTCTCTCGAATCTTGTCTCCAAAACATCCAGCTTTGGCTGTCCCTCTAATGAGCTCATTTCTAATCCTATCCAACCTGGTCACTCCGAGCGAGAACCTCAACATCTTCATTTCTGCCACCTCCAGTTCAGCTTCCTGTTGTTTCTTCAGTGCCACCGTCTCTAATCCGTACATCATGGCCGGCCTCACCACTGTTTTGTAAACTTTGCCCTTCATCCTAGCAGACACTCTTCTGTCACATAACACACCAGACACCTTTCATTAATTGGACACTCTAAATTGCCCCTAGGTGTGATTGTGAGTGCGGCTGTTTGTCTCGATGTGCCCTGTGATTGGCTGGCAACCAGTTTAGAGTGTACCCTGGCTCCTGCCCGTTGAGCACTGGGATAGGCTCCAGCGCTCCTCGCGACCCTTGTGAGGATAAGCGGGGAAAAAAGAAAATGGATGGACTTTGTTCTACGGCATTTTCCCCCTAAAGGATAACTTCATTCTGAGCAACTTGAACGGCAAACAGATACCGCTTGGACAGTGCGGTTACAGAATAAAATGGAACATAGCATCCGGAACATAGCACGGCTGAGCCGCTTTACGCGGGATATCGGAGAGCCCGGGGGCCGGGCGGAATCTAATTAGGTTCCAAGGAAAAACGCATTTTTGCCTCATTACTGCTAATTGACCTCTGAGAGACCTGTTACTGGAACGCCAGAGAGGATGCCCATGTACAGAACTAAACATTAAGGTTCGGAAATGGATGGAAAAGCCTCTTCGCTATTAGCGAGTCCATTGTTTTGCACATCTTTGATCAAATTGTCTCGGCTAGTAAGACTTGAATTGGATGTTAAAGAGGAGCAGGAACAGCTCATTTTCCTTTGATCAGATTCATATTGCTTCAGGCGTTCCAAGATGAGTCGAGGTATGCAGCGGTATGATGCTAAGGGGCTGTTTTACCCAACAAAGACATTGTGCTGTTAGATTACGTTTCACTGTGAAACAAAGGAAGGGTTAAGGTTAAACAGAATTGATTTCCAGACACTGGGCGGATTTCCATTGGTTCATATTTCAAAAGAGTTTTTCCTTTTAAAATAATCCAAAGTGAAATATTATACAGTGAAGCCTTGATGCGAGCTGCTTTTCGGGTAATTTTATCTATTTTTTTTTGCCTTGACTTCTGAACAAATATTTATAATCCTGTATGGTGGCACAGAGCAATTCAATTTGCCAATAGCAAACCTGAAAAGAGAGGTTTTAAGATATTTATTGCCATTTACAGTTGCCGTTTACGTTCAACAAAAAGAATTAAACAATGTGTATTTAAAACAATCTCCTAGCCTAGTCCATTCAGTTTCATGCTAACGAACAATGCAAAACACCATAGACCGGCGAACAAGGAGCATCGGTATCACCCCGTTATGACCCTTCATTCGATTTTATATTCAAACACAAACATTGGAGCAACATGTTGATAGACGCCATACCCAATGTTCACACAATTCTTTAACCTTTCATAGACAAATATTACACACAAGGCATACACACTAGATAGAAATAACAGCACTATCTCCATGGAATTGAAGCAAAAATGTGGCAAAAAAGTTTTAAATTTGGTATGCAAATCAATTTCAATTCATTTAATTATTTCATAAATATGTTTTTATAAAGTACAATACCGGAGTGCTATTTTTGTTGACAAAAAAATACATTTTTTTTTTTTGGGAGGCTGGAACTAATTAATGGTATCACCATTAATTTAAATGGGAAAAGATGATTTGAGGAATTAAACTCTCATCTGAAGGCACCACTGTACAGTATATGACAATGTAAAACAAATAAAACTATAACTATGATAGTAAAGTGAGATATTATTATGAGGTACTATTTTTTTTAAATTCTCATGACATTTAGACTTTTTCGGCCTAACATTGCAACTTATTGTAATATTATTTCTGAAACCTACACGCAATATTTTTCCCTCAAAACACTGTGACTATCCTCTCGTAATCTTGTTTTTGCTCACCCACTACTGGTGGGCCAAATCCGAATACGGTTTTCTTTACCATCTCGGTTTTATTGAAATATTGCCACTTTATTTTAAAGTATAAGCTAATTTTATTTAGACGGGATAATGTTCTTATTCCCCAATACGCTCCTGCTAGTTTCCCTTTGTGTGTTGCTCCAGGTGGGCCCTGGCAACCCGCTTGCTTTTCAACCCGAGACCATTTGCAAAACGCGACCAAGGTGCGACGCTCAGGCGGCTTTTCTACCTGACACCGTATCGGTCGATAATTAACCACGACACGGAACGGTTCACGTCGGGGTCAGACCCATGCCAAGCCCTCGTGAAATACGATTCCCAACACAAGGAACGCAAATTCCGACATCACAATCCCATAAAATGAAATCATAAAAGGCACCCGGGCAGGAGGATCCCCCCCACCACCACCACCCTCCTTTAAAAGCTACCGTAGCTTCAGGCTGGCTCCCATCTTGCCTCATTAAATTCTCACGCAGCCGTCATCAAAACACATCTTTCATAGTGCCGATGGACGCCAGCGTGGCAGGGAGATGTTTTGTGTGTATGTTTTTTTTTTTTTTGTTCTCCTCAAGGAAAAAAAACAAGATGGAACGCCTGGAAAGCGTGTGATGTTCGACAACAGCTGGTGTCAGCGCAGCAGCGTCAGCTGCGGGACCGCATTGTAGTGATCACGAAACGTTAAACCGGAAAGTAACTTTTTTTTGCCAGCTCTCCTGCAAAGAACATCATCATCATTTGTTTCGGGAAAAAAAACAAAACATAAATGACGCTTTTAAGACAAAATGGCGAACAGCAGAGTGTGTTCGCCGATTGATTTGTTCATCAAAAGCAACACACTGTTTGAGTTATAACAATGTAATATTAGCCAGTTGGCACATTTTACTCTACCGGGATGCTGTGTTCATTTAGAAGCCACACTGAGTGGAATGTAAATTACGTTTAAAGGGCTCCTGTCATGAAATGTATGAATTTTAGTATGTTATTCATGAAAAAACGTCAGCTAATATGGTCCCATGTGTTTTTTTCACCACAAAACATGATTTTGATGTATATACAGCTTTTTGTAACTCCTGCCATGAAAATCGTCTCGAGGGATTTGTTTTCGAGAAGAAGCAGGAAGTGACGTAGAGGACAGCGGCGCCCACAAGTGGACTCGTTTGTTTCCATTAGTTTTACCTCCGGGAAGGTAGCTCGTTCTTCCTTCGTGTTAGCCAAAATGCCGGCTCCTTGCATTGCCGGACATTGCTTGAACACTCGGGAGAATGGATTTAGCCTTCATAAGTTTGCAAGAGACCCGGTTCGTTGTGAAAAATGGATTGCACGGGTGCAGAGGAAGAGAGGTTCCAAATAACAGATAGGCAGTAATGCAAGAAGTACTGCGGCGGGTTTGAACATCCCCCTGAAAGCAGCACGGCTCGGCTCCATTATATGCCACCAGGGCGCCGAAAATCAGCCACACCGGCTGAGGCGCCGCGTTCGGCGGTCACTGCTTCCGCGGAGGCTGCGCGTCGGGCTTTGCGGACGGGGGCGGCTCTGAAGAACTCAGCCGCGTGCGCGCATAAAGTGCCCCGGCTTGACTGTGTTGCTCAGTACTGCGGTGTCTGTGAACACCCCCCTAAAGCAGCACCGCTCGGCTCTGTCATAAGCCACGCTGGCCGGCTCATCCGCGATGGCTCATCTCCGCCGCGAAAGTGGATCAGACGGGGATGAGGTTTGGCCGTGATCGCATATCATCTGAATATGGCTCGAAACAATAGTTTAACATTGCCCCGGTAACTCGGTTGTGTGGTATTCTCCTTTTCGAAAAGAGCTTCCGTGTCAGAAGAGGCGTGTCCCATGGTAGGGGCCACAGCGTGTTTTCATTGGCGAACGTCTGGGTGACGTCACGGACGGAGGATGCAGCCAATATGGCGACCACTTGGAGATCGTAGAATGACACTTCTGCAACTTTGCGCATGGATGACGCGCTCTCTGCTCGCATTTATTTTTTCGTATAGACATTGAAGTGAATAATGTTATATGTATTTTTCATTACAATATCTCTTTTAGAATGTTTATAGGGACACTTAGGCTTTAAGATGCAATGAAAGGGGGTAAAGCTACACTGAAAATTGGTATGGCGTCGCGGTTTTGTTATTGTGGGTTCAAAGGGTATTGCGGATATTTGGGAGTTTACCTTTTCACAAGTCACTCTGCACTGGATATTACACATACTGTACACACTCACACGTAAGGAACATCCAGTAGGTACAGTGACTACTTGATTCACTTCACTATAATTGGGTCTCTCTAGTACGTCCCGGCGGTCTATTACATGGACCTTTTTATGTCACGGGGCACAAGAGCGCAGACACTTTAACAAGAGAAAAATACAGAGAGAGCTTCATGATGAAGTCTCGCTTAATAGCTCGATATCTGCTGTGGGTAATAATGTGTAAACCTCCATATATATATCCATCCATTTTCTTAGCCGCTTATCCTCACAAGGGTTGTGTGAGTGCTGGAGCCTATCCCAGCTATCATCGATCAGGACGCGGGGTACACGCTGGACTGGTTGCAAGCCAATCGCAGGGCACATAGAGACAAACAGCCGCATTCACAATCACACCTAGGCGCAATTTAGAGTATCCAATCAATGCATGTTTTTGGGATGTGGGAGGAAACCGGAGTGTCCGGAGAAAACCCATGCAGGCACGGGGGAGAACATGCAAAAACTCCACAAAGGTGAGGCCGAGATTCAACCCGGGACCTCAGAAGTGTGAGGCCAACGCTCTGCAGTCATCCCAATCATGTAGACCAGGGGTCACCAACGCGGTGCCCGCGGGCGAATGGTAGCCCGCGAGGTATGTTCTAAAAATCCCATAGGCCACAAATTACTATTATTTGTGCTTTAAATTCTGAATCTGACTTGCTTACGTGAATTAAATTTTTTAAAATACCTGTAATGTCATTTACTACAATACATTAACACCAAAATATTTTATGTACGTGTAACAAACTGAGTCTGAAATTTGCCGCAAACAGGTCACGTAGCCCTTCATACGGTCGGTGCTCACGAAGTAGCCCTCAGCCTCAAAAAGGTTGCTGAGCTCTGATGTAGATTTGGGTATCATGTGGTCAAAATGACATATGCCCCGTAAATATTGTTCCGTTCAAGTATGTGCAGCGTTACGGAAGTATGCTCCTGTGTGTTAAACAGGTGTTTGTTTGGGAACACCGAGCAGCAGCCGGGGGGCTGAATCAGTCCCCAAAAGCTAGAGCGCCCACGGGGGACGCGTACCGCATGAAAACAACATTTTATCAGTGTCAGCCAACAATAATAAATCAACGCTCGCCAGCGTGCACTGGCGAGCGACACGGCGGCTGCGGGCCACAAAGTGCTTTCCCCAACCCCCACCGCGCACTCTGCTACAAGGACGTGATGCAGTGACCAGAGGACCATAAATCTTGGACGTTAGAACATAGAAGAATGCCGCTATTGGTGTTAATTACTAGATAAATACCTTACTTTCATTATAAATACATAACTATGAGCCTCATATTTTTTATAATTCCGCAAAAATTGGATAACTGGTGTTTTCAAAGGAAACTACATTGGCTACACATAACAATTTGACTTTATTCCTCTTAGTTGGTGCTTTAGCTTCAAAACGTGGTGACATTTTTCTGATATTCTGACTTTAGACTTCACTCTCAAAACATTGCATCCGGTTTCTAACGAGGCTTCTGGCGCCAGCAGAGCAGATAATCTTACACTGCTGCGCAAACCAGTTCATCCTTTGTAACCTCGAAACCGTCGTAAACCGACCTATATTAACAATTTCCTCTGTGCATCGTACAAGACGCTACCTTCACACCTTCTGTGTTGTGACGACAAGGTCATTTTTTTTCAGTATTTGGCACTTTCAGCCACAAGCCCAGTCGATAATATTTCTCCCAAAAAACCATTACGGCCGCGTATTCCCTCTCCCCAACTCCCCGACTTCTTGCTGTACGCTGCAGAAAATAGAAGTGGAGCGATGACGTTATCCGGCCATCTTATCTCAAAGCAGATAAACCGAAGAGTTTTCTTCTTCTTTTGCGGGCGGCTATGCCGGATAGAAACAAATGCACTGATGAAGTTCTCGTCGTGGCGGGGTAATCTCCGGATCGAGGAGCTACTTGGGAGGAAGTAATCAAACACTACTCGACGGTCATTGGAATAAAAGAGGCGTCTCTGTCCCGGACACAATGGCGGCAGATGGGTAATTAGCTGGAGTGTTCCGCGGGCTGCGTTCACGCTCGAGGACATCAGCAATCAGCGACCCTTCAGATCGTTGATGCAGTGACACTAACAAACTGCATCTTGTGAGTCGCCGTTCTTAATTAAAAAACACTTCCGATCTGGATCAAATTCACAAAGGTCGCTACGGCGACAGTGTGCTACGGAGCTACTGAAGAGTCTCTTGATGGATTTTCACTTGTGGAGGCAGCACTTCATCGACATCGTGCATGGACGCATCACAATAAACACGTTGACAATTTCCCCAAATAACAAGTACGGTGGTGCCTTGTGATACATGTTTATCATGTTCCTTGAATATCCCCGTAACTCAAAACATTTGTATTTCAAAGAATTTTTCTCCATTAAAATATGTGTGTGGCATTCAACACCTTGAAGCCTCTTTTTTGGAAGAATTGTACACCTTCTTCCAAATTTCTGCTTTTTTTGTGATGCAAATCGAGACACCCAGAACGCAAGATATAAAAAAAAATTAAAGCAAAAAAAAAAAAAATAATAATAAAGGCCAAATGACAACTCGTAAATTGGGTCATTCGTAACTCAAGGCACCGCTGCATGCGCGGCTCAGACAGATTCTTAGGAATAGGCAGATAACAAAAATATTTATTTGGTTGTTTAATTTCACACTTGATGAGTGGGCAAGCCCTCGAGAGATCTGATTATTTTTTTATAAAAGCAATTAAAAAGTCTATTTCCCATAATAAGCCCCCATTAATGAAGCACTCCTCTTTTCCCATGCTAATGAATATGAAATGCAGTGACAAGATGGATCATACAAAAAAATAAAAAATTAAAAATAACTTGCTTCAACAGCTCATATTTGTGAGCAGTATTAATAGCTTTGAGAATGGCTGGATGACAGCTCTCGCTGGGTTGGAAAAGGCGCATTAATCATACATACCTATTGTGCTCATCACAGGGGTAGAATCCCAAATCCGCAGAGGTCCGCGGACACACACCCCCGGCCCCCGCATGCAACAATGACCCGTCATTGCCCGTCGACGCGTTTAAAAGCCCAACAATCTCACAGGTTTTTCTTAATGTGGCGTAACGAGCGGCACGCGGTGCGTTCCAGTATCTTGTACCGTGGTGCGCTCGACGCACGTTAAATCCGAAGGAATTAACGTTCCTTGGCAAGTTGTAGCAGACAACTAGAGAACGCACCGATGGCCACAATGTCTCCCGTTGGACAGCTTCTGTTTTCTTGTGAATATCAAGCTAGCATGGGTGAAAGGACTTTTATTTTGTAATCATTTGACTATATTCTTGTAGCTTTACAAAGTCCTATATACACAACATATGCCTTCATAAAAGAATATGCTTTTTTCTTGTCTTTTATGGAATTGGTCTGGAATTGACCTCCGAAGCAGGTGGGCTAAACACCCATCCGCAAAGCCAAATATGTGAATGCTTAAATTCAAATCTGTCTAAACTGAACTTTTGTTTTTTAAACGCTGTATGTAGATTTCACGCCTTTTACCATAAGAACTTAATATCCATCGTATATCGTTTTGGAACAATTTGTCATTATTTTTCTCAAGCTACTACTGCTTCTGTCATGAACCTCCGGTACGGAGGCGGACCCAAATGCGGGACTTCGAGGCAGAGGCATAATGTTCAATGTGGTTTATTCCGGAAACGGTGTCGTGCACAAGCCAGAGGCACAGAAATGCTAAGATAGGCGAGATCCAAAAGACATACCGCAAGGTCCGATGACTCTGGGGAAAACTAACACAACAGGACAGGATCAAACTAAAGGGCACAGAATTGCTGTGACTCGGGTTATGCTAACGTACCCGTAGTAGCGGAGAGTCCCACAGGCAGTGAATGCAACTCACTAACACAAAGCAACAAACTGGAAAATGGCAGTGACAAAACCACCAACCTAAAAACCTGTCTAATTACAGTCCGAATGTGAAACTGCTGTGACCGGTGACGGGTGTCACCGCCCAGAGCAGTGGCCTTGCCACGCCCGTCTTGGCAGTGGCCTGGTTACGCCCCTCTTGGCAGAAGCCAAGCCTTGTCATGACAGCTTCTCCCACCTGCTGCTTGTACGTTTAGTCGTCAGGAAGGTTTTGCGCTCTGCCAGTTTGACCTTCACTCTCACTGCTACTACATAGTCGGCAAGTTAGCAAATGACTTCCAAAATTTAACATACCAATACCATAAATTCAACAAGATTGAAGGAGATAAAATATTTGATCGTGTGTTGAAATCCCAAGTATTGCTCAAGGCACACAAAATCTCTTCACGTTCCAACTAAATGGGTATAAACCATGGAAGCGTACAATTAGCCATCCTTGTTAAGCATCTCCTCGTTGCTAGGATGTTCCCATTGGGGCCCAGAAACACGTCGCATCCTCTCGGTTCGTTGTCGAAGCCCAACCTCGTGGGCGCTCCATGGAGACAATAGTTAATCACACTGAGATTCCGCTATTGTCCTGGCTGTGTTGTGCAAATGAGCGTTGTCTGGAATAACATGTGTGACCTAGCTTTCCATTGTTGAGCTGTCTACCTACCACTCACAGAATTTTCAGCACTTTGAGAATATAAAATGTCTCATTATTATTCATGATAATGATAAAAATAATATATTTATGGGGGGTGGATCAGCTGGAAAAGCGTTGGCGTCACAGTTCTGAGGTCCCGAGATTAATCCCGGACTTGCCTGTGTGGAGTTTGCATGTTCTCCCCCCTGCCTGCGTGGGTTTTCTCTGGGCACTCCGGTTTCCTCCCACATCCCAAAAACATGCAATAATTGGACACTCTAAATTGCCCCTAGGTGTGATTAGAAGTCCGGCTGTTTGTCTCGATGTGCCCTGCGATTGGCTGGCAACCAGTTCACGGTGTACCCCGCATCCTGCCCGTTCACAGCTGGGATGGGCTCCAGCACTCCCCGTGACAGTTCTGAGGATAAGCGGCGAAAAAAAAGGATGGATGGCTATATTTACAGTGCAACAAATGCAATTAAAATGATCCAATTTGGGCGGCATGGTGGCGCTGCATTGGCCTCACAGTTGTGAGGACCGGGTTTCAAATACCATCCCCGCCTGTGTGGAGTTTGCATGTTCTCCCCGTGCCTGCGTGGGTTTTCTCGGGCACTCCGGTTTCTTCCCACCTCCTAAAAACATCCATTAATAGGAGACTCTAAATTGCCCGTCGGTGTGAATGTGAGTGCGACTGTTGTCTGTCTCCATGTGCCCTGCGATTGCCTGGCAACCAGTCCTGGGTGTACCCCGCCTCCTGCCCGATGCTACCTGGGATAGGTTCCTGCGCCCCCACGATCCTCGTGAGGATGAGCGGCTCAAAGAAATGAACGGATGATCCAATTGGTCAAAACTCAGCGACCACTTTTAAGGTCCGGGAAACAGAATCCAATACCGTGTTCTCCTTTGCATTGAGCATAAATAAATAGCCAGTTGGCTTTAACGAGGCGGATTTTCTCTGGGAAAGTGCTGTTAAAATGATGAAAGTTTGTCTGAGGCCTGCTATAAGAGCATCTCTGGAGGTGGGTGGTGACCTTCAATAACCTTCGCAAAGTTTTCTCCAAGTTCATGTAGATTAATTCTCTCCTCTCTTGTCAGGACATGCCAATTAAATTAGGCATTAACTTCATTTATTTTCCCTCAGCCAGACTTTACTATCGGCCGGGTCTTGATGCTAGGATTGGTCACATAACGAAAGACAAAAAAAAAAAAAAGAAATAAAATAAATTGTGAGTGAGTATTGTCCTTAATTATTCGCCTGCGAATAATTGAGGATTAACCAGCGAGACTGGGCTAATTATGTCCACAGCCAGTGAATCATGATGACGGGGAACAATGGAAAACGGCCAGTGGAAATATTTTGCACAATGGACTCCAGCTAGCAGGCAGTTTTGAATCATGTTTTCCCATAAGAATCCCATATCCCGTTCATCCATATCCCATTCATCCATTAATTTAGGATACCGCTTGTCCTCATTGGGGTCGCATGTGAGCTGGAGCCTGTCCCTGTCACGCAGACATACAAGCACTCACACCTTTGAACATTATAATTCTTTAATTACATTATTTTTATTATTATTATTATGTGAAATGCGAGATGAGGTCTGAGTGGCTGGAAAAAGAACACAAAAGGAAAATAAGGGCTCCGATTCAAACTCACAACCTTTGGGTCTTGATCTGTTTTACTGCTGGCCCGAAAGTGGGGTAAAAGTGGCCCAATTTGGAGTTTTCTGAAAAAAATTAGAAGACTCAAATGTCAAAATGTGTGAGTTCAAAGTTGTCTATATCTAAACTTACAGAAAAATGTATCACTATATAAATAGTAATATTCATTTGAATATATATGACACGAACTCAAGATTAAAGATGCTATCTAACGTAAATAGCACATAGCATAATTGCTAATGTCTGGTGTGAATATTAATTTGTGCAATATCTGTAAGACTAACACCGTTTGAAATGTTACAGCATAATTAATAAGATAATCAGTGTGTAAAAAGGGTGCCAAACAATTATGAGCGTTCATCTGAGATGTCACGCTGTGGTGACCTTTAATGGGACGAGCCGAAAGAAACTTACTTTTTAGTGTGTCTAAAATAAGTGTTAAAAAAACATTTATTGGTTTAAAACAAATGACAGCAACTACATTTTTAGTTTACATTTCTCCATAACTGTCAATTTTGATGCATATTATCACGAAAGGGTAGACGTTCTGTATATGAAAAGCCAAAGAAATTGCAAAACTGAGTTTGATTTTTGGACAAAAAATGTTCCCTGAGATTTTTGTCCAATCAACACCAAACATTCCATAACCTATTTTACAATGAGACAGCAATTGGGCTGCTCTTTTATTGATTTCCCATGTTAAGAATCTGCTCGTAATCTCCTCAAATTTCGTGCCCCTTACAGAACTTTTCTCATATTTCTGAGGGGGAAAAAAAAGAAGCATTTTCTTGTCTTGTAACCGCACGGGTGAAAGAGAGAGCAAGAAAGAGAGAGTCAAATGAATATTTGATGGCATGAGATGGATAGGTTCTCCTTGGCGGGAAGCCGGCCCAATTTTGTGCTGGATTAGCTAGAATGTGATGTCCTGGGAGCATGTGTGCAAGAAAGTCTTTGCTGCTCCCTTTTAATTCACATCAATTCCTATTTCTTCTAACAATATGATTGCAATGCTGCATGGGTTGTGCTAACCAGAGCGGGGTTTCTTTCATGGCTACTGCAACCCCCCCCCGGTCCCCTAGTTTAGCATTCCACAAGGTTGGCGAAATATCCCGAACACTACTACTGTTGTGTTGAAATATTTTATTTGTTCGACGAGTTTAAAATGTTCCCCTTTTTCTGTTTGGATCACGAAGGGACCATTCCATCTGCTTCCAGGATCAAGAAATCGCACAGTCCCTTTATTTTACATCATCCTGCTAAACCGATGTGTGCGTGAAGCAGGTTTTTGCAATTTGTGGAACCTATTTAAAGTGCCACGGACACGTTAAGCATGATTTTTAGCAGCCAGAATGGACCTATCCGTTTATTCCCACCGCACGTCATGATGTTGTCGTATATGGATTTTTGCATCTCCCGCCATGAAAATCCTCTCGAGGCATTCGTTATGGTGAAGAAGCAGGAAGTGACGTAATTTCCAGACGCCCACACTGGCGGCTTTGTGTGTTTATACCAGGAAAGTAGCTTTTTTTTTTTTCCTGCGTGTTAGCCAAAATGCCATCTCGTATTGCTGGATATTGCTCGAACACTCTGGAGGACGGATTCACTCTTCACACATTTCCAAAAGACCCGGTTTGTCATGAAAAATGGATTGCACAGTTGCAAAGGACGAGAGCTTCGTGGGTTCCAAATGACAGGTAGGTGTAGGTGTGTAGCTATTAAAAAGCTATTAAGCTATTAAAAAAATAATAGTTGGGGGGGACGGCATAATCCTCTCAGAAGTAACAAAAGATCTGTGTCTTAATAACTTCATAAAGTACATAAGTCAGGGGTGCTAATCGTCTTGATGTACGCAGCCGCGGGTGGCGTTGTTCATCGCTGCCGCAGAGGTGGATCGGGCGGGGAGGTGGTTTGGAGAAAGGAGCTCTCCCCCCACCGCTCACCGGTGTCTGGGCAACGCTGAAGCAATCACTTCGCCCGGCATGCGTCCTGAGTACGTTACATACTGTCATACATACCGTCAGGGAGTTAAAAGTGATCCCCATATCATCTAAATACTGTCTGGCTGGAAACGATAGCGTAATATCGCCCCGGTCACTTCACTCGATTGTGAGATGTTCTCTTCTTCGAAAAGAGCTTCCGTGTCAGAAGGCGCGTCGAAAAAAATCCAAAAATTTCTGTTGTTCCTCTCCTATAGCAGGTCGGCTACCAGTTGGATGTCGAGTGAGACTTCCGCAACTTTGCGCATGGATGACATGCTCTCCGCTCATATTTATTTTTTCGTAAAGACGTGGAAGTGAATAATATTGCATGTAATTTTCATAACAATATCTATTTTACAAGATATATAGGGATGTCAGTGGCACTTTAAGGCGAACCCTTTAGGTATCGGTACAATGCAGGCTGTTATGTTTTGTTCAACAACAGTGATCCGGTCCAAGAATGTCTCGACTTTGAAGACGGTTGAGAAGTGGTGGTGAAATGCCACATTGTGGCATTCCTCCAGATGAGAGCGATTGAACCCGAGGTCAGACGGAGGTGACGGAAGAGAGAGCGTGAGAGAGCGAAAACAAAGTTGGTCGAGAATGATATTGCAAAAAAATTGGATGTTTTACACTTCTTTTTTTTGTAGCTGTTAATGTTGCATGAAAAGGCAAAGAATATGTACGTTGCTTTGCAAACTTTAGTTCAACGACTGGAGACGAGAGGAGAATAATTCAGACATATTTCTCCCGCAAAGAGCAAAGCAAAGCTTTTGGGTCAGCAAAAATACAGTATTTCCCATTTTTCTCATTGAACCGTGTCAGTTCTTACTCTTTATTGCAGCGGTCTCGGCTTTTCGCTTCTGTCGCAGAAGTGCTGAAGTCAGTAAACTCGCCCGGAATTGTTTCCGCGGCGCGTACGCAGCACTCGTATGAAATCTTACCTCTGCTAGATTAACTAACCAATGACAGCCTTTTCATGACCCTGCTTCCATCACCGGGCATGTGATCCGCTCCTGGAATTCTTTTCTTTTATTGCTGGGAATTATCCGTTTGGGAGAGTCTGTCGATCGTGCGCTCCACCACTTATCCAATCGCGACCAAACCAAGCAAGGATTCCAACAGAAATTGGGAGATAGTTATCAGTCATTTAAACCTAACACGGAGTGATAGTCGCCCGTGAGGGAGATGTCCGGGTGGGGGATTTACAGGAAAAGGGCCCGTGAAATATTTGGCAATTTATGCATTTAGTGGAGCAAAACCGTGATTCCAACCAACGGGTCAGCAGATCAAAACGATCATTCACTGGAAAGTGTCAAGTGGCCTGGTTCTTGATATAACACTTTTCATGTTTCTCAACCATCCATCCGTCCACTTTCTTAGCCGCGTATCCTCACAAGGGTCGCGGGGAGTGCTGGAGCCTATCCCAGCTGTCAACGGGCAGGAGCCGAGGTACACCCCGAACTGGTCGCCAGCCTATCGCAGTGCACATCTAGACAGACAACAGTCGCACTCACAATCACACCTAGGAGCAATTTAGAGTTTGCAATTAATGTTGTATGTTTTTGGCACGGCACGGGAGAACATGCAGACCTCAGAACTGTGAGGCCAAAGCTTTCCAGCTGTCTTAAAAGTTACTGATTATTTGCTAAAAACAATACAATTTTAAGTTTGAACATTAACTACCTTGTCTTAACCATAAGATGATAATGATTTGCAAATCATTGTATCCCGTTTTTATTTAACACAACATCCCAACTTCATTATTGAATTTGTAATGTCATTTTAAATGTTTACAAGCCTTTTTCCCTTCATTTTAAATGTTTTTAATTATGTGACTTTTAACACATGATTTGTCATGTATATAAAACAATTTATGATTGAGTTGAATGGTAGTTACTGTTTTTTTGGTCTAAAATGGTAATCGCCAACACATAATGTTAATCGCGATGGCTAACTTTTTAGCATTTAGCATTTTTCTGTCTCAAATTGTGTATTCCCAAAATTCATACCATATACTCGCTACCAAATTTTCCAGATGAAGGATTTAATTCCATCCCTCATAAATAAGAATAAAATGCATGTTTGTACGAATAATAGTTATTAATTATTAATTAGACGAAAGAATTACTAATGATAATAATAATAGGGCGGCACGGTGGGTCAGCTGGAAAGTGTTGGCCTCACAGTTCTGAGGACCCGGGTTAAATCCCGGACCCGCCTGTGTGGAGTTTTCATGTTGTCCCCGTGCCTGCGTGGGTTTTCTCCAGGCATTCCGGTTTCCTCCCACATCCCAAAAACATGCAACATTAATTGGAGACTCTAAATTGCCCCTAGGTGTGATTGCGAGTGCGACTATTTGTCTCTATGTGACCTCCGATTGGCTGGGGACCAATTCAGGCTGTATCCTGCCTCCTGCCCCTTGACAGTTGGGATAGGCTCCAGCACTCTTGCGACGCTCGTGAGGATAAGCGGCTAAGAAAATGGATGGATGGATAATAATGACAATGACACTGGGGGCATTTATTTGATTATTCAACCAATAATCAATCGGAGAATCAATGCTAAAATAATTTGATGGTGACAGAACCGACTTGATACTCTTGGGATTTTTTTGTACCCATGACGAATTCAAGACACCACTGATCCAGATCCGGCAAAGCAGCCGCTGAATGCGAAAATCCTCCACATTTCGAGCGTTCCCACCCTACCCGATTGTACCCGACACTGATTGAGACAATGGCGAGGAAAAACAGCGACCACCACCAACCACCTCCATGTTTCCAGTACAGCAGGCTCAAAAATTTCACATTTGCTCTCCGTAACGCAGAAATGTCGGGCACCAAATTTACGCACCCATTTTTTTAAATGTTTACCAAACCAAACATGATAAATGTTTATTTTGTTTGGGACTTTGTTCCGACCTATAGATGTCAGATTTAAAGATTAAGTTGCATTTTCAAGGATAATTGAGGCTATCTTTTTTGCAAGTCCAATTAGTTTAAGACTTTTAATGGTCTCCAGACACTCAACATTAATCCTTTTGCCTAAACTAAACTCTGCTGTGGTTTTCCTTGAGGAGACGAGCACGTGGGCACATACCTGACTTGGAGGCGAGCCTTTTGTCTCAGAGGCCCTTATCAGCACCAAACCCAGCAGTGGCACATTTGCAATCACTTTCAGATTATAGGACAGAGGGAGGTCGGGGGGTTCCTACTACGCCCCCCCCCCCCAAAAAAAAAAAAAAAAAAAAGAAAAGCCACTGGCTAGCTTTTGTGTTGAGCACGCTGTGGACGGGAAATCAGGATGTGACCTTACTGGACTGCTTGAGGCTGGAAAATTGGAAATTTAATGTGCGAGGGAAACGTCATTAATTGCAAAGCCGAAAGTAGTAAGAGGCTATCAACATCATCAGCACAAAAAAAAAAAAAAAAAAGAAATAGGGAGGGAGAAAAGTCAAACAGCCCAGCTTCCAGGAACTTCAGTAAATGAGGCAGCGGGATAAAGATAATAACTCAAAAAGAAACCCAAGAACATCCATCTTAAGCATCAGAAACCATTTTGGTATCAGCAAAGGAAGCATACTGTATTTATTACTCAAAATCATAACAGATCAAATTTGGGATGTTATGTGTCAGGACAGAAACTCTGAAGCCTTAAAAGTCCCCTTCCACTGTTTTATGCATAACAGATCAAAACGAGTCTGGGACCTGCTATAAGCTTGACATTTATGGAGCTTCGTAATTGAATGCAAAACATGATAAACAGCACAAGGCTGGCAAAACAACCCGATCAGATTTCTGTTTGATACGAAGAAAGTACGCGGCCTATTTGTGGTTGGTAACCACGCATTCATCCAAGGAAAAATGGCTGAGCAACGACATGGCTGGGTCTTGGACAAAGACGACCAACTGTATTGGAGTTGAGAACTCAAGGACTTGAATTCTCAAGCATTCAGAACCATAAGCGCACTGCATTCTCAGACATTTTGTGGAGGATGCCTTTGTCTTTCAAGTCCAATTGTGGGTTTTGAGCGAGTGAACGGCTGGGTGGCCGTCGGCACAGCATGCAAGTACAGTAAATAAAAAAACGTACATGTATTGTGTTTTGCAACAATGTTTAACTATAGTTACACTTCTTGATGTAGCTGTGGATGGAATAGCGAAACTTTTGCAGTCATTTTCACAAAAATGACACTTAAGCATCAAGAAAGGAACCAAATTTATCGGGAGATAAGGTAAATCCTATTTGCTTCTTTGTTTATCAGGAGCCATATTTTGTTTGTTGTATACGCAGCGATGTGGGGGGGGGGAGTGTAGTGTTGGTGTCGTGTAGTCAGATCTAATCTAATAAAGTCTGATTGCCTTGAGTCATGAAACGCAGATATATTTAACATTTGTGCTTGCTTAAAACAGCCAAACTCCAGGGTAGCAAATAACGTAATGCATCATGGCAGCGAACGGAGTTGATGCGCGACCCACAAGGAGTCTCATGACGATGCGCGTGAGATAATGATCCATATTCAGCGTTTCATTGGTCCTTATTAAGAGCAACAGCTTCGGAGCCGGTTGGATCCCGATCCCACCCCTGCCGCCTGCCGCTCAACCTCCCACTCCCCCTTCATCCCGCCGACTTTGATCCTGCCGACCCGCACCGGCGCTCGACTGTCTTGTTTGCTCCTCGTCAGGCATTTTGCCAGGGAACATGCGCGGCCTGCTTTGAATGCGAGATGATTCCTTCGGTGGAACAGGCGGGTGGGGCGGGACGGCGGGGTAATTATCGGTCAAACTCATCAATGGCGTCATCTTTTTAGAGGTAGTCTGCTGATGTCCCGCTGGGGGTGTCCTGTCAGACTAGTCAGAACGTTAGTGGGGGGGGACACACACACACAATGCCTGTTTACGCGTTTGAAACCTGACATCGACTGAAGGGCTTATTCACGCTGACAGGATGTGACAGAGTAAATAAAGGTGCTCAATGGCCCCCGCAGGTATCTATAAAACTTTGCCTCCTTGTGATTTTTTTTTTTTCAAGAAAATCAAGCAAAAATGCTTATGTAGGTCTTATTTCAGAACAATTGAGTGTCTCTGAAGGAATGAATCGATTCCCATTGAGAAGAAGGCGGTGGCCATGGGTGATAAGTTTCTTCAGGACTACTACTCTTAAGACTTCCTTTTAAAGAAGCACTAGAAGAGGGGAAAAAAGCGTGGAAATGTACAGTGAAGAAAATAAGTATTTGAAGACCGTGCTATATTTCAAGTTCTCAACAACAACTCCACATAACTGGAATTGCCAAGAAACTTGGTGAAAAAAGATCCACTGTTGGAGCAATCATGACAAAATGGAAGAAGCGAAACATGACGGTCAATCTCAATTGGAGTGGAGCCCCATGCAAGATACCACTTTGTGGGATCTCAATGATCCTTAGAAAGGTGAGGAATCAGCCTAGGACTACATGACAGGACTTGGTCATTGACCTGAAAAGAGCTGGGATCACCGTTTCCAAGGTGACTTTTTGGTCATAATTCCACTAAACGTGTTTGGAGGAAGACAAATGATGAGTTCCATCCTAAGAACACCATCCCTTCTGTGAAGCATGGGGGTGGTAACATCATGCTTTAGGGGTGTTTTTCTGCACATGGGACAGGACGACTGCACTGTATGAAGGAGAGGATGACCGCAGCCATATATTGTGACCCCTTTCCCTCAGTCAGAGGATTAAAGATGGATCATGGCTGGGTCTTTCAACATGACAGTGACCCGAAGCACACAGCCAGGAAAACCAAGGAGTGGCTCCGTAAGAAGCATGTCAAGGTTCTGGCGTGGCCTAGCCAGTCTCCAGACCTAAACCCAATAGAAAATCTGTTGAAAAAATCAATAGATCAATCAATAGAAAAAAAGCTGAAACTCCATATTTCTCAGCGACAGCCCAGAAACCTGTCTGATCTAGAGAAGATCTGTGTGGAGGAGTGGGCCAAAATCCCCCCTGCAGTGTGTGCAAATCTGGTGAACAAATGCAGGAAACGTTTGTCCTCTGTAATTGCGAACAAAGGCTACTGTACCAAATATTAACATTGGTTATCTCAGGTTTTCAAATACTTATTTGCAGCAATATCACACAAATAAATCGTTAAAAAAAAATCATACATTGTGATTTCTGGATTTTTCTTTTTAGATGATCTCTCTCAGAGTGGACATGCACCTACGATGAAAATTTCAGACCCTTCCATGATTTCTAAGTGGGAGAACAGGGTGTTCAAATACTTATTTTCTTCACTGTATATCACTCCTCACTTCATTCAGGTAACCATATTTGGTACATGTTGTACCTGAAGTTTTCAGAGCCATATTTTGGACCTTTTGCTGTAAGTGAAGTCTTTGAAGAAAAACCATAGTTAGTACCCGAAGTATCAACAGAGGAACCATATTGTATGACGAAATAAAGATTTGGTGGGTCAACTATCAAGGGAGGAACTGTATTTGATCCCTTATGTTTCCGGGATAGTTTCTGTTTCTCATAGTATCCGGAGAGGAACCATATGTGGTGCCTAAGGTATCAGGGAAGGAGCTCTATTTGTTGTCATCAGTCTCGGGCTTCATTATCGTATCCTGATCATCAGGAAATAAAACGTGTTCTTTTATGTATCATGAAAGGAATTACAATTTGTGCATTAACTGTTTGAGGGGGAACAATGTTTCTTTAAGTCTCTTGAGCCATTTTTAATGCCTTTAGTATCCAAATGGAAACATTTGATGTTTTATGTATCAGGAGGGGTTGTTGATGGTGTAGTGGTACACAAGTCTGTATTTGGTGTGGGCAGCGAGTGATCGATTCTCGCTTGTGACTGACTGTTGACCAGTTCAGGCTGTAGTCTGCCTTTCGCCCACTGTTAGCTGGGATAGGCTCTGGCACTCTTCTGACCCTGACACCGTAGAAAATGGGGACAGTATCTTTCATCTAGTCCAGGGCGAGATGTATCAGGACATGAGCTCTCTTTGGGAACCCAAGTATCGAACCATTTTAGCACATTATTAGGGTCCATTCGTAGTACTTGAAGGATCCCACAGCCATTTTTCACTTCCTTTAGTATTAGAAACAGAAGGCATATCTGGTACCTCAGTTAGGAGAGGAATCCTATTGTGATACATAAACCTTATGTATTGGGGTGTATTTCAGTACACTGAAACTTTTTTTCAATATCTCAAGTGTCATTCACCATGTTGAAAGAATGACTGATTCAAAATGCTTGAGGTACTTGCAGGGACCCAATATTTTTTGCACCGTACAGTTTTCCAACAGTTCTCTCGTCAGCCGTCGAGCATTACCACATCTAAACCTGTCGAATCAAGAAATGGTTACATAGCAAATGGGTGGCATGTTTTCAAAAGTCTTTTCCAACATGACGGTTTAATGGTGTCTAACTGTGAGCCGTTGCCACAATTAATATCAGTCTTGGCCTCGCTCGCTAAGAATTTGACAACTAAATGGGTCTGGCGGGTATCCTTCCTTCTGCCATCCAATCAAACAGCAGCAGACATTTCGCTGCAAAGGAAAACAGATGTCGGACTAATGACCCGCTCACGGACTTAAATGACAGTTGAAATAGGTTTAGAAGCAATTCGGAATCAGATAAATGGATCTAATCTCGTTGTGCCGAGGTCCCAGGCCGGGGGAAATGGCCAGTGACACCTGAGAGCCTGCAATGCGTCAAGGCTTCATTGCGGGAGCCCATACATCTCCATTTTATATGACAAAGACGCGTGGGCATTCTTCGGCGCGAGAGAGAGAGAGGCTTAGCGCTAGATTAGAGAAGGAGGAGCCCAACAAAGATGTAATGAGTTTGTTTTAGACGATAAAAAGGTGCTGCAGAGATTGTTTAGGCCTCATTAACTCAGGGTAGGCTAAATCCTGCCTGTGCAAAGAAAGGGAGAGAGAGACGTATCACAATTGCAAACAATTAGAGAATTGGGATGCTGGACACTTCGTTCTAGCTCTTAAATAGAAAAGCTCTGAGCACGCTTACGAGCCATTTCTTTTTGTTCTCGGGTACAGGAGCGAAGGATATGGCCATTCGTCACGGGGATTCGGCCATCTTATTTGTCAAGACTGCCGGGTTGCGCGCTCATATATCAGTGATACGCGGCGACTGCGATGACACAACCGTGTCACTCTGTGATATCCGCACCACCACCTGCAAGAGACGCGCTTCACGCTGCGGAAGCCGCGTAGCGACCGTCAAAAGTTCAGAATAAATGTCAGAGCGCATGTCGGGCTGCAGAGAAGGACATGACGGCAAGGCACGGCACGAATAAACCTTTATTTGGAAAGGAACCATTTTTAAACCATACCACCTCATATCCATCCTATATTTGAGAAGTTACGAATCAGGGAAGCAACTGCATTTGCTACCCTATTTGTTAAGTACCATATTTAGTACATTAAGTATCAGGAAAGGGACCGTTTTTGATCCATTAAGTATCAATAAAGAAACCATAATTAGAAACTTGCACTCTGTATCGGGAACTGTTAATGGTAGATTAAAGAACATCCATCCATCCATTTTCTTTGCTGCTTATCCTCACGAGGGTCGCAGGGATTGCCGGAGCCTGTCCCAGCAATCAACGGATAAACTACACCCTGAACTGGTTGCCAGCCAATCGCAGGGCACATAGAGTCAAAACAGGTGCACTCACAATCACACCTAGTGGCAATTTTAGAGTGTCCAATTAATGTTGCGTGTTTTTGGAATGTGGGAGGAAACCAGAGTGCCCGGAGGAAACCCACGCAGGCACGGGAGGACATGGAAACTCCACACAGGGAGTGGTGGGATCGAACCCAGTCCTCAGAACTGTGAGGCCTGCTGATCCACCGTGCCGCCAGATTAAAGAACAAGAAAAGAAAAAATTTTGGCCCCTATGAAGGATCATTCTTTAACAACAATTAGAAATCATAATTGGTACCTCAAGTAACAGTCAAGGAACCGTATTTGGTACTTTAAGTAACACAACTATATACTACTATATAATAACATTATGATTGAGTTACTTAAATAAGATGGACAATGTGACAGATTAGTCATGCCAATTACATGCTCAACAAAAGCAAAACTTACTCCGAGACATCCGTGTTTCTCAATGGGCCCCACACGTGCATGGACATTACTCAAAACGTGCATAATTGTAAACAAAATATTTCATTGTGCATTTGATCATGGCATCATTTATATATATTATAGTCTACCGGGATAGCAGTCCTCCAAGGTTGAACCAAACTTTTTGCAGTTTTTTTGTTCTTTTTTAAGTTGCGTGTGATGACCTGATTATTATATCAGGAGCAATGTTTGGTGTACATGTGTAGTAAGATGACTGTATGTGTATCAATATATGATAACATTAATAATAATGTTAATCATCCATCCATCTGTATCCCTAGCCGATTACCTTCACAAAGTGTCGCGGTAGTGCTGGAGCCTATCCCAGCTATCATCGGGCGAGAAGCGGGGTACACTCCCGAGCGGTTGCCAGCCCATGGCAGCGTATCTGCAGACAGACAACAATTGCAGTCACATTCACACCTAGGGGCAATTTAGAGTCTCCAATGAATGCATGTTTTGGGGATATGGGAGTAAGCGCAGGCACGGGGAGAACATGCAAACTCCATACAGGTGGGGCTTAGGTTTGAACCTCGGTCCTCAGAACTGTGGGGCCGACGCTCTAACCAGTTGCTCCACCTATTAACGGCACGGTGGACACTGGTAAAGCGTTGGCCTCGCAGTTCTGAGGACCCGGGTTCAATCCCGGCCCCGCCTGTGTGGAGTTTGCATGTTCTCCCCGTGCCTGTGTGGGTTTTCTCCGGGCACTCCGGTTTCCTCCCACATCCCAAAAACATGCAACATAAATTGGACACTCTAAATTGCCCATAGGTGTGAGTGTGAGTGTGACCGTTATTTGTCTCTATGTGCCCTGCGATTGGCTGGTAACCAGTTCGCCCGTCGACAGCTGGGATAGGGTCCGGCACTCCCCGCGACCCTCGTGAGGATAAGCGGCTAAAGAAAATGGATGGATGAATGGATTTATCAGTGACAATTCAGCATCTTAAATGTGGGGAACGACACTTGGTACCTTTTGTTTTCCGGAACCATATTTGGTCTGTTAAGTATCAGGGACTATTTGGTTTATCAACCATGGGTCAAACACTACCTTTATCCTCGGTTGGTATAAATATGAAGGTGATGCCATTTCTGGCTGATCAGTTTTTCCCAACCGAGGAGCATTCCCATCATTTGCATGCACACTCCCATTGTACTCCTGCAACATGTTTTTATCCTCTGCAAGTGGCTGGGCGTCCAAGCGAGTATCACTTAGTCACAACGGGACCTGTTCTAGTCCGTCATTAGAATAAAACAACAGCGGGATGAGCTAACTGCAGTAGAGCAGCAAGAAAAGAAACGGACACCGTTTGAGTGGCACAGGTCCTCCCCCGTGTTACGTTCCGCCAATTTCACGCCCGTGACTCCTGCATAAAGTTTGAGGCGACAGTGTACACAGACAAAGCCATCAATGTCACCGCCCCCCCACCCTCATCTTCCCCTACTCTGTAATTAATCGTATATCTATCTCTAGGGCACAGCGATAGCAAGGCAGCGGGGGGCAAAAGCTGAGCGTGGGATAGTGAGTGGTAATCTGACATTGATGTACCGGCGAAAAAAATGGACGTCCTGCTTCACCTTACGTTTGTTCTCGGGGATGGGAAGTGGTTTGTGAAAGGTGTGTAATTAATGGGCCTACAAATCACTCCGGCTGGGTTTAATGACAACAATTTATGCGATCCAGGGCAGCAGCCTTTGTTACTGTGGTAACGGCGAGCTACTGACAGGTGACTGCAGTTTTTTTTTAAAATGCTAATGAACCGCAGCGCTTTGCCAGATTATACCTGAGGGCCTTAGGTGTAAGGCATCTTTCATGGTTTCGCGGGATCGGGGAGCATAATACATCCACGAGGCCGCCGCCGGGTGTGAAGGTCGACTGACCACGTTGGCGTGACTTCAATGAGAGCCAGGCCGCCCATGTTTCTGATTACTAACTGATGCTTTAAATAAGGAAAATGAAGCGGGCGTGATGAATGCTTACAAAGCAAGTCGGGGAGGAGAAGAGGGGGGGTGGGGCGCTCTGTCCCGGAGAGGACTGAAAAGTGTGATCGCTAAGCCTGTCATGATTAAAAAAAAATTTTTAATACGATATATTGTCTGAAAAACTACCTCGGTTTAGAAGACACCAGAAGACATTTACGTGGTGTTGGCGCTCGCCTGGATGTTAAAGTTTAATAACTTTGGAGAACAAATTTGAATGTCAAACGCAGGAGTGGGGATCAGTCGGCGGCTCCGCCATCCTCTTAACCGAACGTCCAAGACATGCGACCGCAAGTCCGATGACACGACCACAAAGTCGATCATCGAACTGCGATCTAGGGTGTCCTGGTGTCAAGTGCACATGTGGACACCCTTATGCTTGTACATGGTGTTCGTGATGGACAATCCGTGATGAGGACAGAAGTCCAACAACAAAAGACTGCTCAGGTTCTTATTTGAGGGCTGTTCCTCCAAATCACACCCTTCCAGGTCTCTCTTGACCTCACGCACCAGTTCGGACTCCTTCCCTGCCAGAGAGGTGATGTTCCACGTCCCTAAAACCAGGAAGAGAAACCTCAAACCACATTTAAGTCTTTCATCGTAGAAGTCTCACAGCCGTGCTTTGTCTGATCCCTCACCTAGGACCTGTTCGTCATGGGTGACCCTCGCAGGAGCCTGAAGCTCCAACAATTTAGCTCCTGGGATCATTGGGACAAACAAACCCCTCCACCACGCAAAGGTGACGGCTTCCAGGAGGAGTCCTTCACAGTCATTTTCCTTCATTTTTCTATTGAGACCATTTCCAAGAGCATATCTGAATCTCACATCAGCCAGTCAGTCAGTCCAAGTGAGACGCCATCTATTTTCACCATATGCTTATCTTGGTCCCTCAAAGATTGTTAAGCCTGCTGCTAATCCTCCAAATCTGCAGCCTGCATCAAAACTCAACTCAGAACTCTCTGGTGTGCCAAAAAGTGTCCCAGTTGGTATTGTCCTCTGCAGATGATAAAATGCCACACCTGTGAGTTTTAATCATTTCGGTGAGTCAAAGGAGCCGTGAAGCGCTTTAACGGTGCACTCGTGCATTAATGAGATTCAATGTTTTGCTTTTCCCCTCTCTCCCTCTCCCTCATTCTCTCTCTTTCTCTCTCTCACAATCTGATAGAGAACCATCCCGCTTTGTCCATTTATTATCTGCCTCTTTGCTGGTATAATAACAGAGAGTGAATGCACTTCAGCACTGCTGCATTCCTTAGGACAAAATAACAAACAGGAAAAAAAAAGCAGAGGAAATTGAGTTTATTAAAGAGCTTTGTTGATAGTTTCTATGAGCACGATTCAAGGCCGGACATTAGCGCTCTTTATCCCAGTTGATATTGATCCAGCGGATTGTAATGGGAGTCTTGTACGAGACTGTATCTTCACTACAGGTTTTAATGCACAGTTCTCATGTGGAATCTATGGGCAATTTCTGTGATGGCTTCTCTTGCCAGTCTTTCAACAAAAAAAAAAAGAGAAAAGTCCAAGGATATCCAGGTTGACTACCAACTAGTAATAATGCATGCATTGCACCATAGAAATCCACACATTGCACAACAGAAATAAACTACAATAATAACTACCAAAAACAATCCACAGTCGAAAAAGTCCGTACCATGTTGGCTACATGTGTGCATGCGCGATATACAATCATAAAGAAGAAAATTGTTTCTTTTGGCAGTTGTTCAAGATATCCACCACCTTGCACAATAGAAATAAAAAGGATGACTAGAAAAAAATCCTTTGTCAAAAAGAAATTGCAATTACAGTGGAACCCCACCTTTTGTAGGGGGACAGAGATGCAGCAGTTTGGGATATGAATAGCAAAAATCTGGAGATAACAGACGTCCATTATAAGTGCATTAGGGGTCAAAAATAATATATATAATATTAAAAAATAAAAAATATCGAAAATATAATCATTGCGGATCAACTTCCACTATGGGTTTTTTGCCAGCATCATTTTTTGATGAGAGGACCCCCCAATCCCCCAACCCTGAACCAACCGCACACACTCACAGACACATAATCGACTGCCAGGCCCTTAATTACTCTGGAAGAATTGTAGGCTAAAGGTCTCAAATTCCTCTGGGAACCTCATGTGTGTTCTGTGCATGCCTGAATGGCCTTGTGTATGACAGGCCGGGATTCCGGTTCACCGCCCCTAACCGACCTTGAATTCTCTCCCAAAGCTGGATCGCACCCCCTCAGGGAGCAACCGACCATCATCACCTCGAGGCAGTCTAAGTGAGGGCAAAAGCTACTGTTGTGTTTGCCTTATCGTCAGGGAAAAATTATTTGATCCCCTGCTGAATTGGCAAGTTTTCTCGCGGACAAAGAAATGAACACGCTCTAATTTTTATGGTTATCGATTGATTTTTGGTATTAAAAATAACACCAGTGAAAAATTCATAGTTCAAGTTTCTTGGCTTCTGCTTGTAATCTCCGGTTTCAGCTCTCTCCACAGGTGCTTTATTGGGCTGACATTTAACAGTTGCAAAAGAGAAGGGGAAATTAATCACTTGGAAAAAAAAAAAAAACTTCATCAGAAGCCGATTAGTCCTTACGTTTTGTGAATGTTGTAGGTAATATTCCATTCACATTAGCAGTTATCCGGTGCGATTGTGACGTGCAGTTAGCTAGCCAGCTAGATGTGCCTCACATCAGAGAGATTGTGGAAAAGCGAGGGAGAACAAAAATGTCTTAGATGACAGCCCGCGGACAGGGGCTCCATGCTGGCGTGCCTGCTTTAGAGCTCCTTGTTTTCACGGTATGGAAAAGCTCTGCGATGACCCAGTGGGGTACATTCCAGCCACTGGATGGTTTAAGCGGATATATTTTCTTGGCACAAGCATTTCATTATGTGTAGGTATAAGAAGGATGTTGGACCGCATCCATTTTTCCAGGTTGTTTGAGCGGGTTGTGGCTTCATCATCTTCAACCATCAAGCTCACAGACAGGAGATTGATTTTTGATCTTGATCTTGATCTTTCTAAACCTCACATTACATACTTAAGCATTCACATTTTGCATTGTTGTTAACGACACTCTTCTCTGTGTTTTGGTAAATTTTACAAACCATGTCAATTTTCACATTACACCCGAGTAATTAGTCTTTTGGGTGGGCCCGTCCATGCGGTTTATTTAGCAAGATTTCAGTCCATTACGGCGCAGTGTGTTACCAATTGTCCCCCCCAGTTGCCTTCAGATAATTAACAAGTTCCTGCTGCGTACTTTAATGCCGGTCATTTACCTTGCTCATGGTCATCATTATTTCAAGATCTTGCATAATGCTCAAGACAGATTGTATTTAGTGAGCATTTTACTGTGTATCTCTTTCACTTTGAAATAATAATATCGATAGTTATCGCCTTCTCACTTAGCTATTTACTGTTGGACCTGTCATGTATTCCACCGTTGTGCAGGTCACAACACATTTTTTGGTCCCTGACATACAGCGCTTTGACAGCGCCTTTATGAAATTTGGAATTGCAGCAAAACCCGTGGCCGATAGTCGGACGTTCTCGAAAACTAGTGGCAGAACCACGCTGCGTGACGGATCAGCCGGTTACGACCGCGTCACTCACTGTCCAGCAGGCCTTACCCGAGATTGCAAGGCAAGATTGATTCCTAGAACAGGTGCGCGTTATACACAGGACACAGTATTAAAAATTGGTTTATAATGCATCGCTGTATACCAAATGGATAGCAGCAAATATTTGGGAGTTAGACAATATATATAATATAATACAAACACAAATAATACAAATTTGTGTCTTTGTTTTTTTTACCCATTTTTGACATCTCTTTCTACGACTGTCAGTGACAGTAAATTGAAATCTGCGCACGTGCGACAGCACTGGGTTGCATGTCTTTTGGGGGTGGCACGGCACAGGGGCGAAATTGCCATCAGTTTCCATCCTCCGTTGACCATTGGATTGTGTATGAATGGAATCATAACATAAAGATGTACCACCTGTTGTTTTTGGACGATTGTTATCCGGCGAATATTTATTATCAGCACCCCTCCACCACCAAGCTATTGATGATCAACCTGTGGGTGGGGGATGGGGGCTGTTGTCACACAGGATAATAACATTTGCGACAATTCATTTTTTTCTAAGTAAACAAACTAAAAAAATCAGGAGGTGGTCAAATCATTATTTTCACTCCTGGAATCCTCCGAATTCTGAAATAATACTCACAGATTAATTCACAAAGTCTGATGGGAAAAAAAAATTAAACAAATAATGCCCTAGAAGGTTGAAAGCCCCTCTGTCCTCAGGAGGCTCAAATTGTACCGGCTGCGACAAGAAACGAGATTAGGGAACTCCAAGGAGCTCTTATCGAAGCGCTCGAATGATGTCCCCGCCGAGGTAAAAGCCGGCATTATTTTGACTGGAAAAATGCCAGAAATTACACCTTTTGCTCTTCCTAACTGTGGGGCGAAAACCCACAACAGTATAAATCTGACCGACAGCATTCGAAATGTGAGGACTTGTAGAGTTGTTTTTTTTTTTGTGCAGTGAAAAAAAAGTTATAATTTATAACTAAAATATTCACTGCAAAATATCCTCAAATAAGCATAAGCATAACGTTAATTGAACATTGAACTCACTATTGAAATATATAAACAGTACTATTTACAAGGTTTAACAGAGAAAAATCAATGTTTTGCTTCAACTCACAAATTTTACACCAGAATTCTCTGTGCATTATGCTAATTTAATATGCAACTCGCTGTTGTGAAGCTAATGAGATTTATTATTTTTTTAAATGCATTTAAGGATGAAAACTAACAATTTTCAACCATCATCACACGTACGTTCAACATGATGTTTTTTTGTACTTATCGACAGATTTATCAGAGGACAAATACAGTTTTGGTGAGACACATTAACTTACAAAAATAATGACTGCAAGTCTGAGATGAACCGCCAGAGCGACTGTTACTATCTTGTCGGTAAAACACCTTTAAAAACCTCGCACATCACACTCCATAATAACAAAATGACAGAATCTGTAAATTGACGTCATTGGACAGCAACGCTTGATTCGAAACCAAACCTCCTTGCTGCGAGGCAACTTTACTCACCGCTGATTTACTGCGGTGCCTGATCCTACAAAACATGATTACATAAATCAGCTTATAGCCTCTCGTGTCACTGGAACGCAATCCTTTCAGACAGGCTAATAAATTACAACAAACAAACTTAGCCGTCCACTTGCGGTAATTGGGTTTGCTGTCTGTTGCCACGTTCCTATCTGCCGTACTTTGTTATGCCTAATCATAAAATTCAACGGGCGAACATAATGTTGTTTTGGCGATAAGGCGGGCGAGAGGGTGGCGGCCGCGCAGGCGGATTTGAATACGCTTTAGCCGGAATTTAGCATCTCCGCCTGCAGCATTGTGACCGCCCGTCATTTTTTATTCAGTGTTTATTAAACGCGCGGAGTCACCGGCGTAACAGAGTTACGCGGGCACGGGGAGACATATTGTCGAATACCGACACGGCGAGCGGGCCTCTTATCACGGATGCTGTCTCGCGCCATTAAGCGGGAGACAGGATACTGATGACTAAGGGAGAAGGGGCGGGGTTGGGGGCAGAAAAATAAAATGCAAATGCATACAATAACTCGGGGTGACGCGCAATCCACTCCATCAGGAAAGCCAACCTGATGATAAAGAAAAATAAAGGAGGGAGGGGTCGGTTTCATTACAAGAGGAAAGATATCGTTATTACACTGGATATGCAGCTCAGTATGCAGATGTATACGGCTAATGAATTATTAACCATGCGCTCAAGGGAAAAGATTATCGATTAGGCCTTTTACACGTGTCATATGATCCACACGTTATCACACGATCCGCACAGATTGCCTTTCCCACCGAGCCGAAGCCTCTTTTCCACCAAATGGATCACATCAGTACACCGAAAACCTCTTTTGACCTTCACGGATTCTTTGGTCGTCTTTACTTTTCAACGCAGTCGCACTTTGCTTTTGGTCAAGAAGTGGGCCACGTGCAGCTTTTGTTGGCCTTAAGTCAATGCAAAGACTTGAAATATTCACTTTGTGATATGAAATAATGCGGTCATATTGTTGACATGTGCCTGAGATTAGGTTGCAGATTTGTTTCAGCGGGCATTCAACCATTTTTGGTAGGGTTAGGTTTTATTTTTATTTTTTTGCATAATCGTTTTGTCCGTTTATCAGGATTAGAACATATTTTGGGCTGGAGATGCCAAGAGTGTCCTTTTGTTGTTTTTTTACACTTGGCAGTTGAAACAGATGGATTTTTCATTATTGTTCTAACATGTAAATATCGTAATCCCCGGCCTACAAAGCGCACCGGATTATAAAACTCACCCAGTACATTTGTAAAGGAAATACCATTTGGTACACACATGAGCCGCACCTGTGTCAAAGCCGCAAGTGCCCACATTGAAACACGAGATATTTACAAATAAAACGGTACACAGAGAGAGAGTTTTCAAAGTTTCAATTCCTTAGATTATTTTAACATAACAACAACACGATAGTACGAACAGGGCTGGTAAAAAAAACAAAAAACAAAAAAAAAACCATACTGGTAATAAAAGAAACAGCTGCGGGAGCTCCACGGTAGCGATATGGTAGCACAGCACTAACGGAGCCGGTTTTAAAAAAAACAATACAGGGAAAAGTCACCTCCTTGGCACATATATTCCACTGGTCTCACTGTTACCTTTTCCGCTTGAGTGCCCCCTTGCGGCCGTTAGCAAAAATGCACAAATAAGCCACATCACCGCATGAGCCGCAGGGTTGAAACTGTGTGGAGAAAAATAGTCACGGCTTATAGGCCGGAAATTGGGGTAAACTTATTTCCTCTAATGTACAGCATGCATCTTTATCATTTGAATATTCTTTACATTCTAATGAGCAAACACCGAGTCTGTCCTGAGCCAGCGGCACAGGGGCGGACCCAAATGCAGGACTCCGAGGCAAGGGGATGGTATTAAGAGTGGTTTTGTTCCAGAAGGAGGTCGAACAAGAAACAAGTGGAAGCGTAAAAACGCTAGGCAACAGGCAAGATCCAAAAACATGCACAAGGTCTGATGACCATGAGGTAAACTTAGAAACATGGACAAGACTTTCTAATTATAATTGTTGACGTTGAGCTTTAGCTCTTTTTGGTAACTTCCTTGTCAGATATAAAAATGCCCATTTGCATACAGGCAGAATCTTGGCTGTATGAAAGGACCAATTTCAGAATGTGACATTGATTCAAAACAATTTAGATATCTCATTAAAGTCTACATTTTGATCGACATACACGTCAGCACCTTCTGGTTCC
Organism: Syngnathoides biaculeatus; assembly: GCF_019802595.1. Classification (NCBI taxonomy): domain Eukaryota; kingdom Metazoa; phylum Chordata; class Actinopteri; order Syngnathiformes; family Syngnathidae; genus Syngnathoides; species Syngnathoides biaculeatus. The sequence goes on along the minus strand of NC_084652.1, from coordinate 6,849,377 downwards.
AACGTGATTACTATGTGTCTGAGATGAAACCTTTCTGCGGCTTTTTATTCTGAACGATGCCAAAAAGCAATCTGGCTGGAGCGCCAGCTGTTGCTGATGCATCATGATACGTAGCGTGACACATCGCCGCGGTGCACGCAGCTGGCGACAATAACCGATTTTGGATGTGAAAAACGGCATCCATTAAATCTGCGCGTTTAATCAAGACAGCGGGAAACGAGAACTCATTCTCGGCAATTAGGCTACAAGCGCCCTCTTATTTTTATCTTAATCTATAAACCTTGTTGATTTTTTTTTTAAACCAATGACGACTACCAAAGCACACGAATCCAACATATGTGATTTGCTGCGATTTTGTAACATTTTAAAAAATGATCCGCCCAATGCCAGTTTTACTGTTTGATAGGACATTCAGTGCACGTCGAGAAAACGGATGGGTGGATGGATAGCTAGCATGACAGAACGCGCAAAAAGATTCTCAAGGACCCATGCATTAACTTAAACAGGACAGAAAGTTGTCAAATTTAGTGAATGCAGAGATTTTGGGATAAAATCCAGTGCTCTGATGTACTTAGTTGTACTCTAAATGGATATTTTGCTCAAATGAGCACCAATTGGAAGCAGATATTCAAAACAGATGAGCGACTACGTTAGTTTGGGAAGATTTTTGCCAACACCATTTAATGTGGGCAGAGTAGGACTGCAAAGTTTGATGATCACTGAGGATTCAAACTACATTCAGCCAGGCCGTATTGTGTCAATGCGGAGGAGCAGAGGCTCTACTCTGAGCCCTTCCCAGATGACCGAGCTTCTCACCCTTTCTCCACGTGGGCGTCCAGACACCATGCGAAGGAAACTCCTTTTGGCAGCTTGTATCCAGGATCTTCTTCTTTTGGTCATGACCCACAGCTCATGACCATAAGTGAGGGTAGGAACGTAGATCGACCGGTAAATAGAGAACTGCGTCTTTTGGCTTTGCTACTTCTTCAGCACAAGCCCCATGGGTCCAGGCCCGGCATGGCAGACCAAGGGCTTGCTTTCGAGCCCCACCTCCGGGCCAGGCCCCGCTGACCCACATCCAGGCAATGAAACGTAGATCCATTATTTTTACTCATCATAGGGATTTATGGAGCCGTGCTTTGTCTGGTCCTTGACCTAGGACCTGTTTGCCATGGGTGACCCTAAAAGAGGAGTGAAGCCCCCAGACAACTTATCTCTTAGGATCATGGGGACGCACAAACCCCTCCACCCCGATAAGGTGATGGCTCAAGGAGGGGCTTATTTGAACACAAATATATTATTCAGTTGCTTGGATGGCAACAGGTGGATACATAGGATAATTTTACCTTCTGCCATCTGGTGTAAGAGCATTGACTTGGACTTTGTGTCACTACAGGGCATTGGCATAGATACCTGGATGATCAAAGATAGATTCCATTCATTTTCTGAGCTGCTTATCTTCACAAATGTCACGGGAGTCCTGGAGCCTATCCCAGGTATCTCTGGGCAGGATGCAGGGTACACCGTGAACTGGTCGCCAGCCAATCGCATGAGGCATTGAAACAAACAAGCATTCACACCTATGGGCAATTTAGAGTCTCCAATTAATGCATGTTTTTGGGATGTGGGAGGAAACCGGAGTGCCCGGAGGAAACCCACGCAGGCACGGGGAGAACATCCAAACTCCACACAGGCGGGGCCGGGATTTGAAACCCGGTCCTCAGAACTGTGAGGCACACGCTCTATCGACTGTGCCACTACAAAGAAATATCTTTGGTAAATAATTTGAGAACAAATGAAGTGAAAACAGATAACAGCGATTGGGAATCACTGCTCCAAACAGATGGATGACCCTAAATGGCAAAGCTTTATTTATTTTTTTTTCGACGCCATCAAAAACTGAGCAAATCTTGGCGTCAAAGTTTGATTGATGCGCCGTGAAAGTGGGGGGATCGTCCCCGCTCGCAGCTTTAATTCTTACTGCTATTGTGCTCACGCCGAGACTTCTTGGCGCACACAGATCTGGGGCATGTTGGCGAGTCCACATCCATCTGTTAACATAGTGGAAGAACACAGCGACCCCGTACTTTCATTACGGCTTCTATTACTTCCCTTTACTGAGAAAGCCTTTGTTGTTGATGCCGTATATTGTAGTAGCAGGCTCCTGGCATTTATTACCCAATCAATACCCAACTTAATCTAATTTACTGGGAAGTGGTGAACTCTTTTACTTTAACTCCCCGCCCCTCACCCTTCTCCTTGTCCGCCTCCATCCCTCTCTCGGGGGTAAAAAGGCCTCTCACATTGCTCTATTCTTTTCACGGCGCAGACAGATACAATGTTCTCTGAGCAGCCGCCGTGACTGTTCTCACGCTTTCGCGTCCTTCAGCGCCCGTGATGGGAGGAAGCGGCGCGGCTCCCGGCCAACACTCCTTCTCCTTCACTGCCAAAGTATAAAAAGCTTTTCCCAAACTTTTTAAACAGCCACTGGTCTCTGCTGGCCTAAACACGATCAGAAGCACTGACCTAAAGTAATACCACGTCCATCCATCCGTTCATTTTCTGTTCCGCTTATCCTCACTGGGGTCGAGTTTCAGCTGAAAGCTAACAAATTTTGGGCACACGCTGTAGTGGTCATCAGCTAATCGTGGGGCACATAGACAAACAACTTTTCGCATTCACCCCTATGGACAACTTAGTTTTCAATTAATCTAACATACAGTGAAGAAAATAAGTATTTGAACACCCTGCTATATTGCAAGTTCTCCCACTTAGAAGTCATGGAGAGGTCTGAAATTTTATTTTAGGTGCATGTCCACTGTGAGAGAGATAATCTTAAAAGACAAATCCAGGAATCACAATGCATGATTTTTTTTTTGTGATGTATTTGTGTGATACAGCTGCAAATAAGTATTTGAACACCTGAGAAAAACAATTTTAATATTTGGCACAGTAGCCTTTGTTTGGAATTCCAGAGGTCAAAGGTTTCCTGTAGTTGTTCACCAGGTTTGCACACACTGCAGGAGGGATTTTGGCCCACTCCTCCACACAGATCTTCTGTAGATCAGACGGGTTTCTGGGCTGTCGGTGAGAAACACGGAGTTTCAGCTCACTTCATAGACTTTCTATTGGGTTTAAGTCTGGAGACTGGCTCGGCCATGCCAGAACCTTAATATGCTTCTTACGGAGCCACTCCTTGGTTTTCCTGGCTGTGTGCTTCGGGTCATTGTCAGGTTGAAAGACCCAGCCACGACCCATCTTTAATGCTCCGACTGACGGAATAGAGGTTGTTCCCCAAAATCTCACAATTCATGGCCACTGTCATCCTCTCCTTAATGCAGTGCAGTCGTCCTGGCCCAGGTGCAGAAAAAAAAAAAACCAAAGCATGATGCTACCACCCCCATGCTTCACAGAAGGGATGGTGTTCCTGGGATGGAACTCATCATTCGTCTTCCTCCAAACACTGTTCGTGGAATTATGAACAAAACGTTTCATTTTGGTCTCCTCTGACCACAAAACCTTCTCCCATGACTCAGCAGTATCATCCAAATGGTCACTGGCAAATTTAAGACATTCCTTGACATGTGCTGGTTTAAGCAGGGGAACCTTCCGTGCCATGCATGATTTCAAACCATGACGTCTTAGTGTATTCCCAACAGCCACCTTGGAAACAGTGGTCCCAGCTCTTCTCAGGTCATTGACCAAGTCCTGACATGTAGTCCTGGGCTGATTTCTCACCTTTCTAAATATCATTGAGACCCCACGAGGTGATATCTTGCACGGGGCTCCACTCCGATTGAGATTGACCGTCATGTTTAGGTTCTTCCATTTTCTAACGATTGCTCCAACAGTGGACCTTTTTTCACCCAGCTCCTTTGCAATTTCTTTGTAGCCCTTTCCAGCCGTATGGAGTTGTACAATTTTGTCTCTGGTGTCTTTGGTCAGCTCTCTGGTGTTGGCCATGTTACAGGTTCGAGTCTTACTGATTGTACGAGGTGGACAGGTGTCTTTATGCAGCTGACGACGTCACAGAAGTGCATCTGATTCAGGATAATACATGGAGTGGAGGTGGACTTTTAAAGGCGGAATAAGTCTTTGAGGGTCAGAATTCTAGCTGATAGACAGGTGTTCAAATACTTATTTGCAGCTGTATTACACAAATAAATTGTTAAAAAGAAATCTTACATTGTGATTTCTGGATTTTTCTTTTTAGATGATCTCTCTCCAAGTGGACATGCGGCTATGCTCAAAATTTCTGACCCCTCTGTGATTTCTAAGTGGGAGAACTTGCAATATAGCAGGGTGTTCAAATACTTTATTTCTTCACTGTACATGTTTTGGGAAGGTGGGTAAAAGCGATAGTACAAGAGAAAACAAGGTTGGACTTTCCAGCCTTGTCCCAGCTTCGTGAAATACATTTCATTTTATAAAAAAAACGCCTTCCAGACAAGGTAAACGAGGCTCAAGATATGTTACCCTACAGGGAAAAAGAAAGTTGAACCTGTGCTCACCTACGAGCTTGTTTTTGTAAAAAGTTACAGATGTTTATGGCTATGGAAGAACATGACTGCGGGGTGCCACATTAAAATAAAACACGAAACGCAGGCGGTTGCAACTCGAAGCATTCTGGCAGCGCAACAGCTCCCGTGCCGTGTATCAGTATTTGGAAAAAAAAAGTCCAAATCATAATAAGCCGTTGAGAGGTTTTCACAGCCGGGTAAAAGCAAAGCACATTTATTTATGTACCGTAGTGCATTTCATACACAAGATAATTCAAAAGTGCTTTACATGACTAAAAGGATCTTGAACACCACATATTGGCCCACCCTGGCTTATTTTCCATGTTTTCGCTCACTTATTTTTTTTTTTTTTTAAATCACAAAGCGCTCTGATTGTGGCTGATTTTGATCCCAACTGCGATTATGGTAATTGATTGCAGCAGAAATGAACACGACGTTTGTGCAAAAACACATCACACTGGAGGGCCAATCACATCTCGTGTTTTCAAACGCAATCAGAGGCCGAGCCTGATTGTGTCAAGCGCCGGCCAGTCAGGTTTATTTCCGCCGAGCCAATCAACACTGGTGGCGTGTCGCGTTTGTGTTCGTTAACATAAGCACATGTTGAACAATCCGCAATTTTTTTTTTCAACTTTAGTTGTTTTTATAGGGTTCAATTTGGTATATATAGTGTATAATATGTTGGCGGAACGGTGGCTCAGCTGGAAAGCGTTGGTCTCACAGTTGTGAGGTCCCGGGTTCGATCCCGGCCCCGCCTGTGTGGAGTTTGCATGTTCTCCCCGCGCCTGCGTGGGTTTTCTCTGGCCACTCCGGTTTCCCCGCAAATCCCTAAAACATGCAGCATTAATTGGACACTCTAAATTGCCCGTAGGTGTGATTGTGAGTGCGGCTGTTTGTGTCGATGTGCCCTGGAATTGGCTGGCAACCAGTTCAGGGTGTACCCCGCCTCCTGCCCATTCCCAGCTGATCAGCTCCGGCACTCCTGTGACTCTCGTGAGGATAAGCAGCTAAGAAAATTGATGGATGTATAATACATTATGAAAACAATCAACCCTTTCCCACTTTTCCTTTCCTTCCTTCTATTCTCCCATTCTTTCTCCCTTCCTCCCTCCCTCCCATCCTTAAGTCCAATTTTTAACCCAAACTTTTTTTCCAGCCCACCTACCTTATTTCCTTCATGCTTCCTTCCAACTTTTCTTGTCTTGCTCCTGCCTGCCTTCCTTCCATCCTTCATTCCACTCTTCCTTCCTTCCTTCCTTCCAATTTTTTACCCAAAATTTCTTTCCAGCCTTCCTTCCACTCCTCCTTCCTTCCTTCCTTAATTCCAATTTTTTACCCAAACTTTCTTTCAAGCCTTCCTTCCTTCCTTCCTTCTTCCTTCCTTCCTTCCTTCCTTTCTTCCTTCCTTAATTCCATTTTTTAACTCAAACTTTTTTTCCACCCTACCTACCTTATTTCCTTCATGTTTCCTTCCAGGTTTTCTTTCATTCCTTCCTTGCTTCCTTCCTTAATTCCAATTTTTTACCCAAACTTTCTTTCCAGCCTTCCTTCCTTCCTTCCTTCCTTAATTTCATTTTTTAACTCAAACTTTCTTTCCACCCTACCAACCTTATTTCCTCCATGTTTCCTTCCAGCTTTTCTTTCCTTCCAGCTTTTCTTTCCATCCTTCCTTCCTTCCTTGCTTCCTTCCTTAATTCCAATTTTTTACCCAAACTTTCTTTCCAGCCTTCCTTCCTTTCTTCCTTCCATTTTTTAAACACAAACTTTCTTTCCACCCTACCTACCTTATTTCCTTCATGTTTCCTTCCAGCTTTTCTTTCCTTGCTTCCTTCCTTCCTCCCTTCCTTGCTTCCCTCCTTAATTTCAATTTTTTACCCAAACTTTCTTTCCAGCCTTCCTTCCATTCTTCCTTCCTCTGTTCCTTCCTTCCATAAACCTCACGGCGTGCTGACACACACACGGACTATCAAAGTCACGTTGTCGTCGAAGCCCGACAAAGCCAGAAACAGAAGTTGCTTGAGGAAGAAGTCCGGTGAAAGCGGCTTTGTATTGAAAGCAATGTGCAGGCGCGGCGTGTTAAAGTATCCGTATCAAAACACTGCGGAGATAAAGGCTGCGTGCACCAGGTGGCCCGCATTAATATGCAAACATCTGCTCGCTCGCCTTCCCCTGCCCGCACTTTTTCAGCATCTGTGAGGCAGCGGCGGTGCTCAGGTGGGACGCTAAACACTCTCCAGCTGTTGACCGCCCCCCCCCCAACTCCACATAAGGAGAGCTTGTGTAGCGCTGCACCTTCAGACAACACTTAGCCTCCTCCTTCCACAAGTCTTGCGCTCCCTGCTAATGCTTATTTATATGCCGTGCAGAGGATTACAAACGTGACTCGTGCGTGTGCTGAGCAAATGTTCAGTGCTAATGCTAACGTAATGTTCCTGGCTGCTCCAATTACGCCGCTTTGGCCTCACTGTGACAGTGTTACTTGCCTTATTACAAGCTGATGTAACGTCCTAATGCTTTCAAACTTGTGATTTTAAGGTCACACGATTACATAAAGGTTTTGACAAAATTAGCTACAGTGTACAATTTTTAAGGAAGAAGGAGAGCAGAATGGAAGGAAGGCTGGAAAGAAAGAAATTGGAATCAAGGAAGGAAGGAACAAAGGATAGCAGAATGGAGGGAAGGCTTGAAAGAAACTTTGGGTTAAAAATTGGAAGGAAGGAAGAAGGAAAGTTTGGGTTAAAAATTGGAAGGAAGGAAGGTTTGGGTTAAAAATTGGAATTAGGGAATGCTCAAAAGAAAGTTTGCGTAAAGAAATTGGAATTAAAGAAGGAAGGATAGCAGAATGGAGGGAAGGCTTGAAAGAAACTTTGGGTTAAAAACTGGAAGGAAGGAAGCAAGGAAAGTTTGGGTTAAAAATTGGAATTAGGGAATGCTCAAAAGAAAGTTTGCATAAAAAAATTGGAATTAAAGAAGAAGGAAGGAAGGAAAGCAGAATGGAGAGAAGGCATGAAAGAAACTTTGGGTTAAAAATTGGAAGGAAGGAAGGAAAGTTTGGGTTTAAAAATTGGAATTTATGAAGGAAGGAAGGTTCAAAAGAAAGTTTGGGTAAAAAAATGGAATTAAAGAGGAAGGATGGAAGGAAAGCAGAATGGAGGGAAGGCTTGAAAGAAACTGGGTTAAAAATTGGAATGAAGGAAGGAAGGAAGGAGGGAAGATGGAAGAAAAGAAAAGTTGGAAGGAAACATGAAGGAAAAAAGGTAGATAAGCTGGAAAGAAAGTTTGGGTTAAAAATTGGACTTAAGGAAGGGAGGGAGGGAGGAAGGGAGGAAGAAATGTAGGAAGGCTGGAAAGAAAGTTTGGGTCAAAAATTGGAATTAAAAAGAAATGTAGGAAGGAAGGAAAGAAGGAAAAGTTGGAAGGAAGCAATAAAGGAAGGAAAAGTTGGAAGGAAGCATAAAGGAAGTAACGTGGGTAGGCTGGAAAGTTGGTGAAAAGGAAGAAAAAGGCAGAAAAAGACTGATGTATGGAAGGAAGTATGGTCGCAAAAATGCTTAGAAATCTGTTAAGAAAGGATGCAATGAAGTTGGTGAAAAGCAGCCACTTGGGGGGGGAATTCTTGGGCTCTCTAATTATTTTTTCACCTTATTACAAGCCAGTGTAGCGTGCAAATGTTTTTTTTTTTTTTTTTAAGTAATTTTGATGTCCAATATTGAAACACAGCTGCTTTAATACTGTAAGAAGTGTAAAAATGTGTTTCTAGTGTGTGTTTTGTGAGCGTGTTAGCAAAATGAGGCGGCTTAATGACGAAAACAATCAAAACGCCGCCAGCGGTCCGCAGAGAAAGGTAAACAAAAAGGTTTTATCTCGGCAGGGATCTTTTTTCAACTTGCTGCCAGACACAGATAAAAAATCTTGCGCCGTTTTTAGTACGTGTAGTTTTTTTTTTTTTTTTTTTGTTCGGACAATCGCTCGAGGCAATATCAGGATGATCCCAAAGATTTTGGTTTTGTTTGTTTGGGGGAGGAGGTTATTAATCATATAAAGGCACACCAAAGGCGCAATTATGTCCTTTTAAAAAGACAAAAAAAAGTGAAGGTGTATTTCCATCGTCTCAAGCCTCACCTTTTCACAAGCGACAGTTATTGACGACATGGGAGAAATTGAGAAAGAAAGAATGAAATAAAGAAAGCGCGAGCTAGAGAGAGCGAGAAAGCAAGAGAGCGCTTTGTGGCGTCGTCTTTGTCTGCATGTAGAAAGGAGCACAAAAGGCCTTCTACTGTCTGGCTAAAGCGACAAGCTCCTCTTTGCCGGGAAAAAAAAAAAATCGATACAATGTGTCACTTCTATCTCGCTTTGGAGAGCTTTGTTTTCCTCTGAAATATAACAGCAACAACACCAATGACACAAATCACAAAAGTATTGGATACTGAGTCTCTCTCTCTTTTTTTTCTCTCCCTCTTTCTCTGCACTATCTATGGTTTCAATGCACAGTAAAAACTCAAATGCTAAGCTATTTTCTAATCCCGTCCCACTTAATATATTGTATATAATTGTTTTTGGACAATTTTCACTTGTTTCAATCTTATTTTTGTTCTTGAAATATTTAGAAAAAAAATCTGTACTTTTTTTTTCCAAATTAAAATGACTTTTTTTTTTTGGCTTATTGCAAGTAAATGCATGTCTAAAAACAAGTTGATTTTAGGTGCTGAGTCATAATTTATAATCAGTAATATCAATAATACTAAGTGTTTTTGCAAGTAGGACAAATATTTTTGGTTAGATTTCTTTGGTTAGTTCTTTCAGTGTATAATAACACAAATATAAATAGAAAAGTTGTACTGTGGAAAAAAAAAAACAATGCAGCCAGAAAAAAAGTTAAAAGGGTAGAATGAATGAAGATAAAATAAAATGTAGAAGTAAAATATTTTGAATTAATATTTAATTAAGCACTAATATTATGTTACATTAAATAGTACAATAATGTGGTAAAATTATATATTTTACACCTCACAATACAATATTAATATAAAAAATATTTAAAATGCATGTAATGTGACAAAATTAAATTTTTCATACCTTACACCATCCAGTCAATAGGTATTTACACTCATGATATTAAAAATAGTACTTAGCAATTTAAAAAAATCAATCAATTACATCAAGTATCTGATTTTGATTTTTTTTTTTTTTTGACCGTTTGTTTATAAAGGGAAAGCAATTGAAAAAATATTCTGATTTGCAATGCTGGACTGGCATATTATTTTATTTTTGAATGCATGAAATGTTATAAATTAAATGTTGTATAAATGTATTATGGTCATACTATTTTGAACATTATGCCAATTTTTTTGCATGCCAAAAAGTCCTAGTAAGAACAATCGTTTTCTGCTCATTTTAAGTCTTTTGAGTCTCGTATAAATTTCAGTGGATTTAATCACTGAAATATAATTTTGTACTTTTGAGTCTTCCTTGCCATAAGTCATGTAAGTAATTTTTGGATAAAAAAAAAAAAAAGAAAAGAATGAGTGGTAATGTAAAAAAAAAAAACGTAAATTAATTTTTCCTTTACGTTCCCATTAAAATTTTGTTTTTTTTTTCAGAAAATATATCAGGACAAGCCGGAAGGAAAAGTAGAAGAAGAAGATATTTTATCTTAATCATTATCATGATAGTTAAAATATATTCTAAGCAATATGTTGCGCTTTTATTGTCACCCTTGTGAGGATAAGTGGCTCAGATAATGGATGGATGGATGGATGGATGGTACGCTTTTAATTGGATGTACAGTAATGGTTTGTCCACTTTGGTGGTTGACTTGTTAGTTCTTCTGCCTCACAGTTCTGAGGACCGGGGTTCAAATCCCGGCCTCACCTGTATGGAGTTTGGAGTTCAAGGTGTCGACCGGCTTCCGCCAGAACATTGCCGAGATAGGCCCGAGCTCGCCTGTGAAACTTGTGAGAACAAGCGGTACAGAAGATGCATAGATAGCATTATGGATTGCAAGCCGGCATGCATGCAGCATAACATTGGCAATAAGATAAATTCATATGTCGTAATTGATCACTCAACACTCCCTGTATTGATTGACTTTGTCTGCGTCAACGACATTCAAAAGCCGTTAAATTTTGCCGTTTGTGTTCAAACGAAAGACGGATAGATTGGTCATCGCCGTGATCCGTCTCAGCTGTTATGAGAGGATGATGAATATTTGTGAGATGACAGGAACTCGTGTCCTCTCACCGACCCCGCCCGCTGTTTTTCCTCCCTTGTAATTGGAACATTCTCTGAAGGAGGCCCGAGAGCCATAGGAAGTTTCCCACTTGCTGCTGATCAGAAACCATAAAAACGTAACCCTTGTTATACTTTACACTCTCTTTTGCTCTGTTTTTCATTGATTCAGGGTCAAAATTCACCAAAGCAGCTATTTTTCGTCAGAACGGAACAGATGGTCGCAAGCAGCAGCAGGATCATTTTTTTGCAATCCATCGGGTGCAGGGGCATAGATCGGAACAGGTTTGCTGGGATTATTTGTTTTCTTGTCACCGGACACAATTTTGAGGTTTGTAAGAGAATTGACATCGACAGCGCTTGGCTATCAGCCGGAAGTTCAGAATTAAAAATGACGACGGAGTTAGTTGTGAACCAGATTAATTGTTGTTTTTTTTTTTCCGGACAAATGGTCCCAAGATGAAAAACGTAGTATATTACATATGATTGGATAAACCGCATCGACAGAATTTTACAGGTGGGCGCACGATACTGTAATAGCTCAGAAACTGTTCTCTGGTATTCCATTTCCCTTGTCCCTTGACCACTTGTTTCAAGGCTGAATTCACTCATCGCTGCACCACGAGGGAATGGAAAACATTGTCGTTGACGGCACTCGAGCAGTAGCCAGAACCTCATAATTAAAAGGGACGAGGAGTTGTCACAATTTCAGCGGCTAAAGACCGGAAAGATTGACGTGATAAAATTGAATTCTGCGGATTGTAACAGAATTGCGCGTACAACAAATAGTTTACATGATAACTTAAAAACAGAAATGCTGGCACCAACCAGCAATATAAAATCACGCTGACCTTGTTACTGGTTATTTGGTCACATGCTTCTTGGAAGAATTCATAGCGCTCAAACAGAACTGCCTCAAAATGAAATTAAAAGCTGTAGCAGCAGGATGAACATTAGATCTTAGATTTGTCATCTATATCCCCGGTTGCTGTTCGCTTTGTCAGAAACGACTGACTGGCGAATCATAGAATAATTACTAATAGTACTAGTAGTAATAACAATAGCGGTTAGCGTGAACTGGAGTAACAGCAAAGACATGAACTTTGTTGGCACTAAGGCAATACGAAACGCATACTGTACATGCAAATTTGACACTAGTCATTTATTTGGCTACGTTTTCTACACTGGAATATTTATATTTGTATTAAACAGAACGTTCATACTACCCAAAAGGTACTACAAGCACAAAAAAGAAGATTTTTGTGATCATTTCATCATGTGCTAGCCAGACGGCATAAGGCAGGGGTCGGGAACCATTTAGGGTGAGAGTTTTTAAATATTTTAAAATGTAATTCCAAAAGAGCCAGCCAATATTTTTCAAATGCAAGTGTATTTGTGCATTTTATGCAAGACCAACACTTTAAGAGTACAATAAGTCTCTAAATTCATTTAAATAACATTATACTGTTGCTAACCAATGATGACAAAAGTACTTTTTTTGAATGCGACTTCGTCGTTTGTTTCATACGCCATTAAATTAAACTTCATGCAGCCTTTGAGACTTCCATCCGTTATTCATGAACGTAGGTTGGTCGTAATGTTTTTTTTTTTAAATGTGAGAAAGACTCTTCATATGGATAGGTAGAATCAAATATTGTCAGTACAGCAATATTCACACGCCGCAGTGTGTGGTATGCGACGGGAAGTGCGTTCCAAGTTTTCGCAATCAGCTGGTCTGCAGGTTGAATTTCTTAAATTTGTCCCCACTTATGTGCGCTTGCCAACAATGCTTGCCGACAGACGCACATATTTAAGTAAAACAATTTCTGGCAGTGGGCAGCGCATAAGTACGCTGTCATTATAAACCACATTGATAGGCTGCGTGAGGAGTGTAACATTTGTAATTACGAGTGTACCCCTTTAAGAGCGGAGCGGGGTGGTGCAAAGTAAACTAGGAAGAAGTGTGTGTGGCCATACGCAACCACCAAAAGAACCAGGTGTGGCTCGCGAGCCATAGGTTCCCGACCCCTGCCATAAAAGGAAATGGAAAAGATGGTCCGATGCTAGACTCCCTTCTACCTTACGACATTCGAGCAGAAGCAGGAACATGAACGCACTCAGATCCACATTAAGAACTAGCGGTAGTGCGGAGAAGACAAATCCAAATCAATCACAGTTCAAAGTTGATGGCTTCCGAATGCCTTAATATCAGTCCGTTCCCATCTAAACGCTGGTGTTATTGCTCTTTGGGTGCTCACTTTTAAACATTTAAATGCATCACGGGGAGCTATAACATGAAAAGACTCTCCGAAGGAGGATGATGTTGATTAGCGCGTCCGTCTCCCGTTTGAGGGTTGGCAGACGTGGAACAAACGAGCTGCCGTTTGAATTCTCTGCCTGCATTAGCCTTTTACTTCATTGTCACTCCCTTGAATGCACTTTTTCTGAGCAAGAAAGTGATCGGTCAGCGTTAACGTTTAACGACCTCCCCACAGGCCCCGTCCGCGCTACACTTTAATACACTTACACCAATGTAGAGCATCAATTTTAAAGAACGCTGTCATCATTTGTTGTTAAATAGTCCATCAATGGCACTGAGCAATTTTAACGGACTGTATAAAGATTAGCTACGATGCAGCGTTTTTGATTCCCAAGTTTTGAGACCAATAAAAATCCTGTAAAAGTTTAAAATCGGGATTTCACCATGTCAGGTTTAAACCCAACCGCTGGACTAAATTTGCAAATGAAGGGACAGAAGAGGTCTTCATTTCGGCCCAAACGGGGAGAAACAGGTTCATCTCCAACGCCCGTTCTGAGTCAGCCTTACCGGTGTCCCCCTTTTTATTAGTTTCTCAGGACAAAAGGTTACAAGGTTACGAATTCAAATGGAGGTACACACGGAAAATACCAATACAAAGATGAATACTAAAACATTTCTAACAATGGTGTGTTGAGGAGCATCTGCTTTGAAGTCAGCAAAGGGGTGCATCGCTCCTCAAGGTGTCGCTGGATCACACTCCAGGTCACAGAGCCGCTCGGAAGGAGAACAATACCAAAAGAGAACAGTAGAAAAGCAAGAATAATAAAAACAAATACATGATAAAACTATGAATCTAACACACCACCTCGACCTAAGCTAATCATAAGGATATAATATAACCAATGAAATGACGAACGGTGGGTGCAAGACACGGCATTTTTAACCGATATGACCAATATGTTGAATGAACTTTAGAGCTGCAAGAAAAAATACAAAACTGTTATCAATATAATAAGCACAGGTAATGCTTTCAAACAAAAAATGCAACATCTCTTATCAAGGCTCCGACGGTATGATTTGCCAAAATTCCAGAACATCGTGTCAGAGCTGGAGACGCGAGGGAAGTCAATTGTGCAGCCTTACAGTGAATGCTACGCAAAACATCTTGACAATTGTCCGTCGGAATTTGATAAACAATTTCAAGACTTTGCTATACTCAAGCCACAGCTGGTAGAGCGTTGGCCTCACAGTTCGGAGGTCGCGGGATCAATCCCGGACCCGCCTGTGTGGACTTTGCATGTTCTCCCCGTGCCTGCATGGGTTTTTCTCCGGGCACTCCGGTTTCCTCCCACATCTCAAAAACATGCAACATTCATTGGACACTCTAAATTGCCCCGAGGTGTGATTGTGAGAGTTATGTAATCTTGTAATATCATTACAAGTGAATCTATGGCAGCTACAGATAGGGTAACATTGTTGCTATCCCTCCATGTTTTCATTATGAGCACATAAAGACATTCAGCAGCTCAGCTCGATGTGGTTTGTGTTCGCGGGCCGACTGCCACCATGCTAGGGCCCGATACGGCTCGCGCGCATTTATTTTCCCCATTGTGATTCCCGTAGTCATTATCAATGACCAACACATGTCGGCCTGCCTCTCACTGTCCCAGTAGCACACTGACCGAAACCCGCTAATCCACCGCCGGGCTCTGAATGGATCCTGAACAATTGCCTGGCATTTGCGACGCCCGCACGAGATTGTGTTCGTCCGCAGTTGCAGGACATAATTTTCCAATCCTGAATGGATTAATCAGATGATCCCGTTGACATTTCAGCGAGAACACAAAACTGTTTAAGGTACTTAAGGGTTGCAGGCTAAATGGGATTGCTCATGAATCTGCATCAGATGCCAAGGATGTCATTTGTCCTTCACAATCCATTGTTTGCTGCTCTCCGTTTACGCATTCAGGCAGCGTGTCTGAATCGAGTCGATTATTACACGAGGAAATCAAGCGGTCCGACACGACGATCAATGGCTCTTTTGACTGATGGGCCTCCTATCCGGACCAACGGTCCCCCTAGAGGAACGCCGGCTCTGACGCACTGCCGCCGTCGCTGATTATCAAGGTCGCTTTGCGGCCGCGGAGATGGGTCAATGCATCATACCGACCCAACGGAGTACACCAAGCCACAACCACGGGGTTAAGGCTACTGTAAAAAACTCATTTTTACAGATTATGACAATGGTGCGTGGAGTCATCTTAGGTCTCGTTTTCTAGACGACGCACTCGAAGCCCCTGAAGGACCTGATGCTGGTCGTCATCATCACCCTTCAGTGTGGGCCAGATGTCCCTCGTGTCCCTCGAGCGGGCATGACTCGGCTTTGACATTGAACGTCGCCTCAAGATGTTGGCCCTGGCACGACGATGATGTGCATGCCGGTCATCTTTTGATCCGCATCAAGGAGGTCGCGCTGAGGCATCTTTGTGTTTTGGGGATGGCAGGGAACTTTAAGCATGTTGTGAAGGGTTATATATTGGACACAAACTTTTCAGTCGTCGTTCAAATATATAGGAAGGGGGTTTTCCCAGTAATGATTGATGATAACAGAGAGTTTCTAGGATTTTTAAGAGACTAATAGATGTAAAATGTACACATAACATGATGTACGAGTGAGTTGAATGATAGTTAGCGGGTTTTTCTTACCTAAAATTGTAATCGCTACCTCACTGATGCTAATTGCGAATCCCAACACTTTAGCAAAGGCTGATTTTGTTGTCTAAAATACCTTTACAGTGTTTATACCTCATCACCAACATCTGCAGTTTGAGGATAGAAGTCCAGCCCTCAGAAATTAGAATAAAATGCAATTAGTAGACAACGATTACTCAAGTACCCTGAAATATCTATAGGATAATCGATTAAAAAAAGATTTGATAGTGACAGCCTATAATAAATGGTAATAAATGACATTGTTATTGAACAAAGATTTGCATCATGGATTATGATTAATATGGAAACTAAACAACAATTATGAGATGTAATCAACCAACCACTGATACTGCAGGTAATAACTGACATGTAGACTAACCAATTCAAAGTGGATGTTCTAAAGAACAGTTCTGGGTCCCCCCCCTTGCCAGCGTGGGTTTTCTCAGGGAACTCCGGTTTCCTCCCACATCCCCAAAACATGCAACATTAATTGGACGCTCTCAATTGCGCCTAGGTGTGATTGTGAGTGCGGCTGTCTGCGAGTGGCTGGCAACCAGTTCAGGGCGTACCCCGCCTCCTGCCCGTTGACAGCTGGGATAGGCTCCAGCACTCCCTGACCCTCGTGAGGATAAGCGGCAAAAAAAAATGGATGGATGGATGTTGCAGATGCTTCCTCAGCCTCCGCAACAAACCCCTAACAAACTCCAGATCAAAGGCCTTTACCTGAAACCTAATCAAATCATTTTCCAGTCTCACGCCGGCGCCGCTCGGTCCATTTCGAGATTGTCTGAATACCTGCAACAGTAAATAGATGGGCGGGGAGCACGATTTGCATATAAAAAGGCGGAGTGATAAAAGAAAGTACTTAACCCGGACTTCCTCACCAGCCGACACGAGCACCTTCACGGTGACGGAAGACTGCATTTTATCAAGGGGGGGGGGGGGGATCCCATTTTAAGATAATTGTATTTATGCACCATGGAAAATGAAAGGCGCAAACAAACAACGCGGTCGGCAGCAAGCAGGATGCGAAACGGGAGATGTTCGAAGCGTCGCCTCGGATTTGTAACAACGCCCGAGATGGCCGCTTTGAACTCGTTGCAATCCTGTAAGGTATAATTCATGTCCCGTCAATTACCAAGCAGCAGACGTGAATGAGCAGAGGTAGTACGGTGGAGGGGAGTGCTCCAAAACCACAACTCTTCAGTCTGCTGTCCTTTCTCCCCCACTGATGAAAGTGTTGCTTTCAAGCATGCAGTCAGATGTATTTTTCTCGTTTTTTTCCATTTCCATAGTTCGCATTTTTCGTCATGACATCAGTTTGGGACATGTTTCTTATTGATTCCTCAAACAAGCCCGAGCCTAGTCAGGAAGTGGGACGAGCTACAGATACAAAAGCAAAGGTTGGCATTGGGTCCCTGCAGCTTCCCCCCGCGTGGCCCAGCTGTTGGGGCGCCCAAATAAATAATGTATATGTGAATTCCTTATACTGTATACCCCCCCCCACTTATATTCTTGTTCTATAGACTAATTCACCTAGTCAGTCCCACCACATTGGGACAGGGACATTGCAAAAAAAGTAACTTGTTTCTCATTGTAATGAGAAACTTTCTCATTGTAATGAGAAACTTCCTCATTGTAATGAGTAACTAGTCCATTGCATGTATGCATGTATAGAAGACCCTTAATCATTTCAGTTTGCATTTCTATGCAACAATGACAATGTAGGAGTTAGTTCGGTTCTAGTTTCATCTGGGACTTTATTATAAAGACGTTGTTTCGCTAGCAAGTCGTCGCCATTATGTTGTGTCTGAGAGACATTTAAAAATAATTTTGAAATGTCAATCATTTTATCCTAGCAAGCGGAAAGGAAGCCTATGCTGCTATATTCGTGTGATAAAAGTTTACAGTTACACCCACCTTATCTTCTTTGAGTTGATCGATGACACTGTCAGGTCTATTCTTTGTTTTGAGGAAAGAGACCAAGTTCTCTTCTGTTGTCTTTCTCTCAGCTGACATCCACAAAGCAAGTTGTCATTTACAGCTACCCGAACGCAGGAAGCTACGGAGCAGGAAGCTATCGCGAGCTCGCAGGTAAGTAAGCTACGACCCATTAGTAGACATCTACACTTACTCATTACAATGAGAAACTTACTCATTACAACGAGAAACAAGTTAGGTTTTTTTTTCAGTGTCCCATTGAGGGGATCCGTACATTTTAGTTGTATAGCCGGATTCATGATCCTTGTCTTGTATGCTTCTTCTACTGTCCTTGTCCTCTTCTATCTTGTCCTGTCCTTCCATCACAGGATGTAGCGCTTTAGTGTCATGCGACATCCATATTTAATGTCTCTTTGTTTTTGATATGTAATGATTTACTTTTCTCATTCTGTTTACAGTTAGCGCTTTGTCTTTGTTTCTTCCCCTTCTCTAGAAATTATTTTCTGTTCGTCTGATTGATTCTGATCCTGAATAAACTTCGATTAAAATACAAAAAAAAAAAATCATAGAGGACGCTAAAAAAACAACACTGTAACATAGTAAAACTCTTCTGGGATAAAGGGGGTGCAGATTCTCCATCTTGCTTGATCAAACAGCGGAACAAGACACAAAAGTGTTGTAATAATTGATATTTACATTGACATATGCAAGTGACGTGATCACCCAACCAATACTGTTGCGGTTAATAACTGATTACAAACCAAGTGTCAAATAAGAACTGGTATTTCGGGTAATGGTACGTGTGTAAAACCGCAAACTACTAAGTGGAGTAATCAATCAACCACTGGTACTGCACGCCATCACTGACAAGTAAACTGACTAATGATGAATAAATCGCATATTGAACCAACATGGCATGACATGTCGACTGACTAATATCTAGTACGTGATATAAGCAGACGTGTAGCCTGAGTGATAAAGTGTGACCCGCGTGTCATGACTGACATGTACTGAACACTGGCCAATAACTCGTAAGTAATCGGAAAATGATGCAAGATGTCACGACTGGCGTGTAAACGGATCTATAATGAGTAAGTGCCATTAGTGAATAAAGATTGGTGTTGCGAATGATGGCTTTTGCGTACATTGACAAATAACAAGCAAGTAAAGTAATCGCTCAACCAGTAGTACACGGAGCTGTCATGGAGAGAAATAGCAAGGAAGTGATGCAATGAGACTATGGCGCGTCGTGATATGACTAACATTTTGTTTGAACATTAATAAGGGGGTGGATTCAATCTGCTTGCCACCAGCTCCGATATGCACGATTTACACGTAGACCGACCTATAACAAGTGGGAGGAATTAACGAAGGTTGAGAGGAATGACTGACAATTAGACTAGTATAAATTATAATGTGCTAAAATGCTATTCAAAGGTCAAGTGTTATGCCTATAAACATTCGAAAATAGATATTGTAATGGAAAATACATATCACATTATTCACTTCAATGTCCATATGAAAAAATAAATATGAACATCCACGCGCAAAGTTGCGGAAATCTCATTCGACATCCAAGTGGTCGCCATATTGCCTGCATCGTCTGTTCATTACGTCACACCGGGATATTCGTCATTGAAAACACGCTGTGCCACCTGCTATGGGACACGGAAGCTCTTTTCAAAGAAGAGAACATCTCACAATCGACCCTATCGTTTCGAGCCATATTTAGATGATATGAGGATCACTTCAAACTCACAACAGACTCCCATACAGTATGTATGAGCCAGGCCGGCCGTAGCTATCCGCCGTGGACACAATTGAGTGAAGTGACTGGGACAATATTACCCTTTCGTTTCGAGCCGTATTTAGATGACATGCGGATCACTTCTAACTAACAACAGACTCCTAGACAGAAAGTATGAGCCAGCCCAGCCGAAGCCGTCCGTCACGGACACAATCAAGTGAAGTGACTGGGGGAATATTACCCTTTTGTTTCGAGCCATATTTAGATGATATGCGGATCACTTCTAACTAACAACAGACTCCCAGACAGTACGTATGAGCCAGCCAGGCCGAAGTCGTGCCCTTTGTCCGAAGCCGTGCAAGGTGCCGACAGGTTCATCGACACATTTAGCACCCCTGACTTACGTGCGTTGATCTTTTGTTACATTCTGAGAGGATTACGCCACCGCCCCCAAACTCTTATTTTTTTTTTAGTAGCTGTATACACACCTACCTGTCATTTGGAACCCACGAAGCTCTCGTCCTTTACACCCGTGCAATCCATCCGGATCTTTTGGAAAAGTATGAAAAGCGAATCCATCCTCCCGAGTGTTAGCAATATCCAGTAAAACAACGAGCCGGCATTTTGGAGCAACGAGCTACCTTCCAGCAGGTAAAACCAGTAGAAACATACGAGACCGCTTGAGTGCTGCTACTAACGTCGCTTCCCGCTTCTTCTCGAAAACAAAATCCCTCAAGAGGATTTTCGTGGTGGGAGTGACAAAAAGCCATATAACGTTAAAATCATGTTGTGTGGTGAAAAAACAGATGGGTCCATTCATTTTTTTTTCCCATTAATAACACACTAAAAATCATACATTTCATGACAGTGGCACTTTAAATCATTGCCTGTAGAATTACCAGGTAACATAATAATAGGCTGCTGTCATCAAAAGTGTCCCACAGACTATGATGCCCCAGATCACGATGGAGCCTTGTGTGCATTATTTAAACAGCAAGCCTGTCTGTCATCTGACAGCGGTGACACATCTTTACCTCAAAGATGTTTGCGTGCTATCTTTAATTAAACCACCGCCCCCCTCCACCTCCGCCCAAGAAAAAAAATACCCTGACTGCATCAGCGACGCACAACACTGAGATGAAGATGAGCCTTCATTTGACTTCCTCTTGCACAGCTGGTGGATGTGGACAAAAGGTGGCTGCAGTCGTACGTGCCGGAGTCTATGAAAAGACTCAAAAGTCTATGTCGGGGAAAAACACGCTAAGATTAGTAGCAGCTGGGTGATTTATAATTAAATTGTTGTGCCTGGTTACCTTCTCCGTCACTGACAAACAAGAGAGAGACTTTTCGGTGCAGGTGGACCGGAAAAGCTCGTCTTTAGTTGAACAGTTATTGACAACAGTGTCTGTGCCAGAATCGGAGGGGGGGGGGGGAGATTTCCTCTAGATTACGTTTTGACAATAGTACACTGAGAAAAAGCGCAACAAAGCTGTCACTTGTTTAATTAATTGATTAAAAAAATGAAATCGTTGCAACAATTTAGCACGTGATATAAATGGGCCGAAGTGTTTAATTTTTGACTGAATGATTTTCTTTCATTGAGTCTGAGTTTCTCGTGCGTTGTGAACTTGGACTGATGGAGAGCATATTGACATAAACTTTGTATTTGCGGCTATTTTAAATTTGTTTATTTCTGTCAGATAAACCAGAAAGGGCATAAAACGTTGTTAAATAACAACAACAAAAGCCAGAGCTTTGTTTGAAGCTTGTATGGGTGTATGAATGTGGATGAGGACTGAATTTCGCTGCCATGCTTTTAAGGTAAACTAAGGTAAGTTAGCAAAAGCTAATGTTTTGGCTGACACTCGTGATGTGTGTTCCAACATTCAAACATAGGTCAAATCAAATAAAACAGGTTAAAATTGCAGGGTCCACTAAATTAATCCTTTTCGTTGAATCAACAGGGGTTGGACTCTGTTCCACTCTGGTGTTGCCCACGGGGAGAGACGCCGTGCAGGTGTGGATATACATATTGCCCCCCGGCTCGGGGCCTGTACGTTAGGGTTTATCCCGGTGAATGAGAGGGTAGCTTCTCTCCGCCTCCACGTAGGGGGATGGGTCCTTACTGTTGTTTGTGCTTGTACACCAAACAGCAGTTCAGAGTACCCACCCTTTTTAGGGTCCTTAGAGGGAGTGCTGGAGAGCACCTCTTCTGGGGACTCCATCATTCTGCTGGGGACTTCAATGACAGTGAGACCTGGAGGGGCGTGATTGGGAAGAACGCCCCCCCCCCCCTCCCCGATCAGAACCCAAGTGGTATTCTGTTACTGGACTTCTATGCTTATCACGGATTGTCCATAAAAGAGTAGAAGTCTGGGATTCCATGCTGAATCTACTTCCCCCATGACCCGACCCGGAAGAAAAAGCGGTAGAAAATGGATGGATGTTTATATTTTCAGTGTAAATGATAACAGTCACCATGAAATATTGAAAAAAAAAGGTACCAGATTATTGGTGGACTACAGGGTGAGCGTCACAATCATTCCTTTCCTCCCCCACTAGATTTTTACCGCCCCGATGGGTACAGAGGCCCCGGAGGCGAAGGGCCTTGGAGGGCTGCCAAAATGAAACGTGCCCATAGAGCGTCTAAAGGTTAACCGTGCTATCCTGAAGGGACTTGAAACCGTTTGGCCCCAACTGCACGGGTCAGAGCGTGGCGGTCATAAATCACACACCCGTGATCAACAAGCGGAAAAATGAAGGGAAAAAGCACCTTGCGTCTGTTTTACCACATTTTCTGCACAGACAACATGGAGTCGCATACTGTACAGTAAACCCATGCCTGCAGTGCGTACATATGCACATAAGGGTTCTCATACGAACTTAGCCCTTTTCACTTACATCTGGGTCATCCTGTGTGTGAATAGAATTTACTTAGTTTTTAATTATTTTTCAGAAATTATATACAGGGGGCCCTTAACTTGACAGTACACCAATTTCTGACTTTTTCCACTTATAAGCCATCCCTTGGTCGACTCTTATTCTCTTGTATTGCAAGCCAAACTTGTAGTTACCACTGAACCGTCAAATGCACAACCTCAAAATCAATGGACTTACAGGGAGCATGCTCATGCCCATAGGTGAGGGTAGGAACATAGAGGGACCGGTAAATTGAGAGCTTCGCCTTTCGACTTAGCTCCCTCTTTACCACAACGGACCGATACAAAGTCCGCATCACTGCAGACGCTGCACCGATCCATCTGTCGATCTCCCGCTCCGTTCTTCCCTCACTCGTGAACAAGACCTCAAGATACTTAAACTCCTCCACTTGGGGAAGGATCTCATTCCCGACCTGGAGAGGGCACGACGGCACCCTTTTCCGACTGAGGACCATCGTCTCGGATTCGGAGGTTCTGATTCTCATCACCGGGGCCCCCCTCTGGAGCCGAGCCTGGAGGTGGGGCTCGAAGGCGAGCGCCTGGTGGCCAGGCCTGCACCCGTGGGGTTCGGCCGGGCACAACCCGAAAGGGTAACAAGGGTCCCCCTTCCCATGTGCTCACCACCTGTGAGAGGGGGCATAGGGGTTGGGTGCAATGTGACATGGGCTGCGGCCAAAGGCAGGGACCTTGCTGATCCGATCCCCGGCTTCAGAAACTAAAATCAAACAACTACAACAAAAAATCCACAGTCATGGAGGTAAATAAACTTCTCCTGTCGACCTCTTTCTTCTTTTTTTCTGGAGCAGTCACATTTAAGTGCCTTATCCTCTGTGGTCACTCTGTTTGACGACGTAAACGGACAGTAACACGGCGTAAACAGACACTAAGAGCGCTGCTGGAGCAAATATCAACGTCAGGAAGAGGTTCTATGATGTCGTGATTTATGGTTTCATTCCGGCCTCCCTATCCTGCCCAGGTCTTTGCAGACAAACTGGAATGGAGCTACCGGGTAGCTGCAAAATACTGGCCTTCATCAGGGTATGCAGTCTTCCGATTAAAATGGAATCAGATGTAGAATACTCTGATTTATTTTGGCTGTGGCTTTTAAGTCAAAAATATCTTCCTTTGACAGGATTAATAATCGTATCGTGGCTAAAGATGGAACTGGACAGGCTTTAGCATATTTCAGTCCGTTGAGTTCTTGCTGGTTAAGACTGGCACCGCCTTTTTTGTGTCAGCTAGCGAGCAGGGACGCTCAGTCAGGTTGCCTGTTAGTTCTTGTCAACGTCCACCTTGATGGCTCAGGCGGACAACTCTCTGCCATGTTTTTGTTTTTCCTGTGCCACCTTTGACTCTGTTCCAGCAGCACACTGACTACAACTGTTACTTGTTTCCTTTATCTGATTATTGGATTAATTTACGCGGTCGTCTGTGTAATTGCCGAGCTACTACCCAATGAGGCTATGTGCTAACATTGTTATGTGAAGCTAATGCGTGCTATATTACAAGATGAGCGAGCACTACTGTTCTGCTTACCTATTTGGATTTCACATGGCAGTGCTTTGGCCAGTGTGTTAACAGAATTTTGTTCTAGAACTTCAGCCAGCCGAGCTGCCCAATTATTGAGGCTTTGTTGGTTAGCTCCCCAGTGGTTAGGGCATTGGTTTGGTAAACCAGGGGTCGTGAGTTCTTATCCCACTGGGGCCTCCACTCCCCGAAGGGGGGTTGTGTCAGGAAGGGCATCCGGCGTTAAAAACTGTGCCAAACAAATATGAGCCTCCATCTGAGATGTCACGCTGTGGCGACCCCCCCCGCCCGGTACAAGCCGAAAAAAACTTTACTGTCAGCTAGCCCCACTGTTACCGAACAGGTGGGCCAACTCCGTGAACAACATTGTACTCTTAATCTCTGACAAATCCTGCCACTAATGTGTACAGAGGTTTAGAATCACTTGTTTGGTTTTGAGAAGGCTCGAGCTATTTAATGACATTAACACTTTGTAGTATTTCTTTCGGCTTGTCCCATTAGCGGTCGCCACAGCGCGTCATCTCAGATGGACGCTCATATTTGTTTGGCACAGTTTTTGCGCCCGATGCCCTTCCTGACGCAACCCCTCTGCATTTACCTGAGGAGGGAGCTGGAGCCTATCCCAGCTAACTGGAGGCAAAGGTAGACTACACCCCGAACTGGTCGCCAGCCAGTCACAGGGCAGATATCGACACCATCACTGAGCGGGAATCGATCTCACGTTGCCTGCACCAAAGGAAATACCACTACACTATCAGTGACTAATGACAGTAACGCTTTAATCAGAGAAAATTGATTTTACATCGGGGTGAATTGAGTTACGAGCTTGGTCACGGAGGGACTTAAACTAGTGAGGGGACCATTCTAATGGGGTCATTTCGAAAGAGAATAAGTGAGTCATAAACCCAGACCGCTCATTTCCCCATTTGTCAAGGACACTCTCCTGCGTCATCATTCACTGTGAGCAAATCATTTGACTCAAGGTTACGTTGCTTTTTTCTTTTTTTTTTTTTGGCTGCATTCCTAATTTAGCCTCGAGCAAAGGCTCCTAAAGACGCTACGGATGCTCATCCTGACAGCTCCATCTGGACTCCCCACGTGGGCCTCGGCTCACAGAGCGCGCCATGCGGGAATCCCTCCCGTTGCATAAAAAAAAAAAAAAACTGACCCGCTGCCCACTTGGCTCCGCCTTTTAACCGCCATTTTCCCGCCTTTGATACGAAAGCTTTATCGCCTGGGACCACGAGGGAGATTAATGTTTAACCCAGAAAACACTCCCAAGGAGATTTACCGTTTGATTCACTTCTCTGTGAAATGTACACAATGTGGGATTCGTGGTGTGTGTGTGCGGCTGGTTTTGATTGAGATATGTGACGCTGCCGCAGTTTTACGGCAGGTCTGGTATTGCGGTGTCCTTGGGGGGGATCGCACTGCTGTATCCGCTCCAGTTCACCCCTGCCCACCTAGCTACCTACCAACCAGTGACTCCATCAATCAGATATGGGCTTGCGCGCAAATCAGTCAGTGGAAGAGACAACAGCAGCCGCCCGCTGGAAAAAAACGGGAGGCCGTCAGGATAAATTCACAAGTCAAACCTTGATAACATTGCAGACAGTTCACAGTCAGACTATTTCAAATTCTAGTGATCGTTAATAGCATATTTAGCATCTCTGAGCCTAAACGGCTCTGTGATTTTGCATCCTTAGTTTACACAGTATTATTGACAATATGGCAAGATGTCATAGAAGTCAATCCATGATAAACAATTTACCACACAGTAATTATGGTTAATACTGTACTCAGCATTATTCCGAGTAAAAATCTCTTTAGTGCAACAATATTACTGACAAAGCCCAACGGGCGTCACATTTCAGATAGTTATTGATGCCGTTTTGAATGGGAAACATCTTAAATCCTGTACTTAAAGGGTCACTGTCATGAAATGCATGATTTTTAGTATGTTATTAATGAAAAAACGGCATGTGTTTTTTCACCACAAAACATGATTTTGACGTATACAGCTTTTTCTAACTCCCGCCATGAAAATCCTCTCGAGGGATTTGTTTTCGAGAAGAACCAGGAAGTCACGTACATGGTGGGACTGCCCTCAAGTGGACTCGTTTGTTCCTATTAGTTTTACCTCCGGGAAGCTAGCTCGTTGTTCCTTTGTGTTAGCCAAAATGCCGGCTCGTTGCATTGCTGGATATTTTTTGTACACTCGGGAGGATGAATTTACCCTTCATAAGTTTGCAAGAGACCCGGTTCGTCGTGAAAAATGGATTGCACGGGTGCAAAGGACGAGAGCTTTGTAGGTTCCAAATGACAGGTAGGTGTCTATACAGCCACTAAAAAAAAATAATAGTTTGGGGCGGACCACGTAATCCGGCTCTCATAATGTAACAAAAGATCCGCGTACGTATGACAGGGGTGCTAAATGTAGCGGATGTGGACCTTGTGCCACCTTGACGGCAAAAATGAGCCACCCCATCCAACAAGGCCGGCAGCCGGCTCAGCCTTGTCGGCTGGGGTGGCTCGTCGCGGCGCCGGGCCGTGTTGGCTCATCTCCGCCGCGGAAGTGGATCGGACGGGCAGGCAGGTTGGCCGTGATCGCATATCATCTGAATATGGCTCGAAACAATAGGGTAATGCCCCGGTAACTTAATGTGGTTGCGTGATGTTCTCTTCTTCGAAAAGAGCTTCCGTGTCAGAGGGGGCGTGTCCCATAGTAGGATCCACAGCGTGTTTTCAATGGTGAATGTCCAGGGTGACGTCACGGCCAGGAGATGTAGCCAATATGGTGTCCACTTGGATGTCGAATGACACTTTAGCAACTTTGCCCATGGATGACGCGCTCTCTGCTCATATTTATTTTTTCGTGTAGACATAGAAGTGAATAATGTTATATGTATTTTTCATTTCACTATCTATTTTAGAATGTTTATAGGGGTGACACTTGACCTTTAAGTTCTCTGAGCGTGTCATGGGCAAGGCTGGACTACTGCCAAGAGGGGCGTGGCCTGCCCACCGCTCTGGGGGCTGACAGCTCTGGCACTCGTCACTGACAATGCCAGTTCGTTGCCTTGTGTCATTGTGTTGCATTCACTGCTAGTAGGATGTTCCAACACTGAGAGTAAGTGTAGTGTTGAGCTATCCTTGTCACAGCGATTCTGTCCCCTTTTGTTTATCGCGTCCTATTATGCTCATTAGTTTGCCCCATTGTCATTGGACCTTGGTTTACGTGATTTGGACCCTGCCTAGCCTAGCGTATCTGTACCTCTACCTTGTTTTGGACTGCTTTTTGGAATCGACCAGTTTATCGAAATAAAACCACCCCTAACATCATGCCCTCATCTTGGAGGCCTGCATTTGTGTCCGCCCCCACACCGTTGGTTCGTGATAGAGCGTAAACATCCGTAGTCAACTTCTGCTTGATGTTACTGACAAAACGGCACCCACAAGTCAAACCATGATAAAAATGTTTGCAGTTAATTTCTACCATTGGATTCGCTCATCAGCTTTTAACATGCTCAGTTAGCGCATAGCTGCAGGTTGTGTCACGTCCCATCTGAACGAGAGGTAGGACCCAAATGCAGGAACTCGGAAGACGCAATGTAGTTCAAGAAGAGACACGTTTATTGTATGCCGAGGTCGGGGATCGAGCAGGCAGTCCGGTGCAGCAGCGGTTGTTGGGGCGTCGAGCGAAGAGAGCAGATGAGTGGGCAGGCAGTAGTCGGTACACGGGGAAACAATCAACGCAGGCAGAAGTGTCAAGGAGTCAGGCTTACAAGGTTGGTCAGAGAACGGACGGAGGTCGGTACACACAGGTTCAGTCAGGAATACGAGAGTGCTGGAACGGGAGATAAAGCTCAACGAACTGGCCGAGGACCAGTCGTCACCGGGTCCTATATATATACGGGGGATGATCAGGCCGCATGAGGCACAGGTGTGTGCCTCCCAATCAGCGCAGCCGCACAGCTCGTGCTGAAGCGGCAGGATCATGACAGGTTGTCATAAAAATCCTCAAGTCGAACCGGAACAACAGCTTAAACAGATAGTACTACTGTACTAGGAAGTGTAATTCCACATTTGATGGGTGGGCAGGAACTCTAGAGACCCAATTAATTTTATACAATTAATTAAAAAGTCAATTTTACATAATAGGTGCAATTTAAAGGCCTAATTAGAAATGTCATAATTTGGGCGAGTGTATGTGGCATCCTGTTTTCCAGGGGGAAGAAGTCTCCGAGCGTGACACTGGCGTGGATTTCAGCTCCACTGCTTTCCGTCCTGTGCGTGACCGCCACCGAGGAAAATGGGGGGGGGGCAGGAAGCGGCAACCTCACAGCAACAGTGATGGGACGAATGTTCTTGGCCAGACTAAATTTAGAGATGATGTGCTGTAGCATCAATCCTGACTAAGCCTTCAACCGAAGAGCCACTGAGGTGAATATTGTACACAGGAAGGGATGCGGGAATATGTCTTACGTAAGTAAATGGCGTCCGATTCGCACTGTCACAGTGTACCCGTCAGCGTGAAAACCCCAGTGGGATAACGTATAGCTATTTCGAGCGTGTTTAGCTACCAGGTGGAGAGTCTCCATAGAAACCAGGAAGATCGAAATCTATCATCTGCCCATTGTGTGCGTTGACAGTACTTAACTCTGCAAATATTTTCAGGGCAACAAATCTTTACCTATTCTTTATTGTGTTTACGGTGTGTATTATTTCATACAATATTCAGTTATAATCTTATTTTACCACCCTCAAGCACAGCTGATTCTAACATCACCTAGCATACCGATGGGATAGCAATAGCATAGCTGATTCTAAAGTCCAGAGGCATTGCTTATGCTAACATTTAATGACATTAACACTTTGCAGTATTTCTTTCGGCTTGTCACGTTAGCATACTAGTTTCTGTGTGGTTGCAGAGCTGATCGTGACGTCTCATTGTATAGCCATGTGTATTTGTTGTCAATGTATGGTAGTCGGCAGCAGGGTGGCGCATCTGGTTAGAGCGTTAGTCTCACAGTTCTGAGGACCAGGTTTCAAATACCAGCCGGTATAGAGTTTGCATGTTGTCCCCGTTCCACCGTGGGTCTGTCCAGGCTCTTTAGAAGACTTTTAGAATTTAGAAGACTCTAAACTCTAAGACCTCACCTATGGGCACGAGCTGTGTGTCGTGCCCAAAAGAACAAGATCCTGGATACAAGCAGCCGAAATGAGTTTCCAGGGTGTCCGGGCTCTCCCTTAGAGATAGGGCGAGAACCTCGGTCATCCGGGAGGGTCTCAGCATTGAGAGGAACCAGATGAGGTGGCTGGGGCATCTGATTCGGATGCTTCTCTGGTGAGGTGTTCTGAGCATGTCCCACCTGAAAGAGACCCCGGGGATGACCCAGGACACGGTGGAGAGACTACGTCTCTCGGCTGGCTTGAGAACGCCTCGGGATCCCTCCGGAAGAGCTGGAGGAGGTGGCTAGGGAAAGGGAAGTCCAGGTATCCCTGCTGAAGCTACTTCCCCAGCAGCTCAGAAAATGGCTGGATGGATGGATGGATAAACTCTAAGACTCTAAATTGCCCTTACGTGCGACCCTTGTGAGACTAAGTGGCTCAGAAAGTGGCTGGATGGATGTCAAATTGTCCATTTGATTCTAATGTCTGGTAGCAGAGATTATCAGAATACCCTGCACACCATGACAGTTTCGAATGGCCAGTAGCATAACTGATTCCAATACTTGGTAGCAAAACCTTAGCACAGCTGCTTCTATTGGTGGCAACTAATTCGGGTGTGGGCTGGATTTTTAGAAATACACTTGGCCTAAATGTCGAAAAAGGTACCCATATTTTTGTGACAGGGTAAAGGATTTGGGGGAATCTTCTTCAGTGGAGGGGAAGCGATACTGTATATTCATACAACACACGCCTGTTTTGCTGCACTGACACTTAAAAACAAGCTTTGGCTTCACCGTTGGCAGTGCAGGAAAAAGGCAGCGGTGTTGAACATTTTAATGAGGCTTTGGTGTTGTTTTTCCATTCACCTTCCGAAAAGTGCAGCACGCGCGCCTGTGTGTGTACGGGCGGCCGCCAAGGTGTCTCCACTTACACGTGATAGCTTCTCTTTGCGTCTCCACTTGTTCTAGACAGTGTAATGGTTGCCTGATGGCTTGAAATTGCAACAAGCATTAAAGCTGAGACCTGACTGAAAAAAACCTTCAAATAATTGCAGCATTTCCCCATGGCAACAGACGCTTTTGAAAAGTGTAGACAACCAAGTTGTCTCACGGGACTGCAACCACGGCTCAAAATCACGTAATGTGCATGCCGGGCCAGTCATGTTAATGTCCGATAGCGCGGCTAATTGTACCATCCCGCAGCCTAGCTGTAGCATAGCTAACACTAACATTCTATTGAAAAGCGATAGCGGTTAGCATAGCTGATTCTAATACCCTATAGCGTAGTCGATTCTGAAACATTTATTTCGCATAGGTGATTACAGAGCTTGTGCATGTGACGTCACCATTTTCACGGCGCCATATTGCCGGTCAAACAGCTGCTCGACATTGTGGGAGATTATTTACAATACCCGAGACCTGTTGTGCTGTTGGTTGTCACAACAGAGGAGACAGATACTCAAAGAGGTCATTCCATGGAATACCAGCTGAAAAGACCAGAAAATATCGATTGATTTCGGCAATTAAACGTGATGGATGGCTCCCAACCAAAATGCACACACGCTTGTGTAGCGATCGCTTCATTTCAGGTGGGAATTATTCTTATCAATCTCAAATTACCATGAAGTATTTATAATGCCAAGTTGGCTTATTTGAGAGCAATGCGTATTAAAGCAGAGGTTTACGGAGGTTGTGTGGCCGCAATCGCTTCCGTGTACGTTCCATGGAGACGACGCCGTCCTTTTTTTAAATGTTTTTTTAATCATAGTTAATGAATGCGAGTTTGTGTAAAACCAGGGGTCATTTATTTAAATATTGGTATGTGTATTTAATACTAGCTGAAAAGATAGATGGATTCCGGCAAAGATTAACTTGTGGCCGAACACGCTTCCGCGTTCATGAGCTGTCAACCCGTCACTATGTGGGATTTATTCCTGATAAGAACAGATCCCGCGACAAAGTATTTGTGTACATCCAGACTTTTATACGCTTTCAAACTTTTCCGTGTAAATCTTGACGACTTACTCACCAGATCCATGTGTAGTTCCAATTGTCCAAGACGAGCGGAAGCGAATTAACAGTCCAATTTCTTCTCGGAGAAAACATCGACTTTGGCATTAAATACGGGTCCTCTACGCCGACTTTATCAAATTTTTCCACGTACCTTTGTTTATTTTCACCTGTCTAACAGTATCGGACAAGACTCTGGACATTATACGATAAAACATAAATCGTGTCATCTCCAACCGACTTAGCATCAAACAATGCTTTGCTAGACCAATGTACATTAAAATAACTTATTCTAATGTCCTGTATGCCTAGCATAGCGAGCTAACTCAATGATCTTGTAGTGTTTCTAATGTCTCACAGCATAGTAGTGGAATAGGTATTTGTAAAATTCTGTAAAATAGCTGGAACATAGTTAATCTCAATGTACCGCAGTATATCTGGTTCTAATATCCCGTGGGATACTTTATTAAAATTTTTGGTAGCATAGCTGATGCTAACAGCTGGTACAATAGTTGATTCTAATGTGCAGTTGCATAGGTAATTGTAGTCTGTAGTTTCTGTAATAGTTTTTAATGTGTGGTAGTACAGCCGATTGTAATGTCCTGTACCACAAGTGAGTATTATGTCTCATAACACAATTTATTCCGATATCCCAGAATTGTCTCACTTTGTCATGTAAATAATACAAACGACGTTATAAACCACAGCAACTGCGCCATCAGAAAGACATACCGCTGCCTTAAGATAAAAAAAAAAAAAAAAAGATCTTTTTATTTTCATGCAGCAGGTTTGTACGGGAGTTTGACATTTTAACGGTCATCTCCTCATGCATAATAGATGGAGTCATAAACATAAATAAGCGCTTGTCTGACAGGTGTTTAAAGTCCCCCCGCCCCTCCTCATTTGACCGTGAATCAAAGTGACTCCAAGTCCCCGGGAAGACTGAGGTGAAATTATTTACTTGAACGTGTCTCAGGCGTCATTTAGGCTTTACCGTCCCCCTGCTGACGTTTGCACTAAAGTGGAAAATGAGCCCCTGTGAAGGTAACTTACACGTGACTGCATAATTCTTAATTGCACATCCACCATTTTAACGCACTAGCTTGACAAATTTAAAATGGATGTCTTTCATGTCAAACGTTCATCGTCATCATCTTCGGATAATTGATTCTATTTGATTCAAACCTCGTCTGCTCGGAGTTAAGGTATATGCATTTTTTCCAACATTAATTAAAATAAAACGAGAATCTTTGACCATACAGCAAAAACGTGTCTGTTTCATATTCATTTCCATGCATTACTTTTTGTTCAAAATCCTACAACACCCTCATAAAAACAAGCTGTAAGATGCTACAGTTAAGTGTGTTTATTTCCCCACTAAAAAAATATTTAAATAGGAAGGAAATAAAAGTTTTATCACTGAAAATCACTGAACCTCCCCCCTATTCGGTATCTCATTTTGCAAAGATTACTTTTTGCCCAAAACTCAACTAAATTCTCGTTTGGACTGGCTGGGTGGGGACAACCCCCCCCAATGGGATAGAATGAATATCTATCTATCTATCTATCTATCTATCTATCTATCTATCTATCTATCTATCTATCTATCTATCTATCTATCTATCTATCTATCTATCTATCTATCTATCTATCTATCTATCTATCTATCTATCTATCTACTATCTATCTATCTATCTATCTGTCTATCTGTCTATCTGTCTATCTGTCTATCTATCTATCTATCTATCTATCTATCTATCTATCTGTCTATCTATCTATCTATCTATCTATCTATCTATCTATCTATCCTTTTATTTATTTATTTATCCATCCACCTATCTATCTATCTATCTATTTATCCATTTTACATACTGCTTTTCCTCACTAGGTGTCCAGTTATTTTCCCAATGTTCACTAAAATTATTTACAAAACCAAAGATGGAACTCTTTTGTACAAAACCTTGCTATTGTTTTTTAAATAAAACAACA
Organism: Syngnathoides biaculeatus; assembly: GCF_019802595.1. NCBI lineage: Eukaryota > Metazoa > Chordata > Actinopteri > Syngnathiformes > Syngnathidae > Syngnathoides > Syngnathoides biaculeatus. Next base: position 6,816,333 of record NC_084652.1, on the reverse strand, counting down.
AAATATATATATAACGGGTCAGGAGCTGAGAGTGAGGGATATAATTTTTTTTCCTGAAAGTACATTTATTGAAATAAGTAAAATATCAAGCTTCAGCAATTAGCCCAAAAAAAGATTGCTTCCCACTAATTTAAATGCATTAGTTTTTTACAAAATCCTTAAAAACACGTTTAAAAATGAAAGCATATTGGATATTGACAAAAAAAGGTGGGAGGAGGTTGAAGTTGAGGCTACATATTTTCCCCTAGGACAAATCATTCAAATAAGAAGACAATAAAGTTTGTCCCATCAATCCGAAAGATGATTTTTTTTTTTTTGTCCGACTAATTCCTCATATTAATGTGCTGACCCGGCATCCGAAGCCCGTCATATGATGAACGTATGACGCAACGCGGAGATTAAAGTATCTTCCGGTACACCTCCCTCATTAACCCGAAAGTTGTGATGGATTCCCTCCGTCAAACGTGCGCATAATCACATCACCTTAAATTGAATATTTATTGAAATAAAACATCTAATGCATCACTTCGAGGGCCAGCTGCGACTTTCGCGCGCGGCAAAGTGCGACTTGACCGCGATTCGTCACGTAAATCAATGCAGCGGGCTTGTTTTCGCGCAGGATCTTCATAAAGAACGACGCCCACGGTGTCACTTTTGTTGTCAAATTAGCCCCGGCTCGTCCGCAGATCCTTTAATTAGAATCCCCAGCGGGTGTCGGGGGGTGCACCGCGTCTTCCCCCACCCCGGGGATGGCGAGACCTCCTTCCGTCACGTCGCGTTGTGATTGATGGTTGTGCAGGTTACGAGAATCAATCACCTGCCGAAAGGGCCTCAAGATGAGCCGCATCGCCATCCATTTGTCATTTTATCTCCTGCAATATTACACCCAAGACTATAAATATATTCAACCTTTATTCATCTAGTAAGGCACTTAAAAACAAATTCTAATCTGCAGCACACGCGGAGTAAGTACGAATAATAATGACGTCGTTAAATATAAATCGGTAAATAAATGCGTACGAAGTGAACAGATTTTACATAAAAAAACGCCTTTGATGGGAAATGAGTATGATAAATAAATTTTAAAATATTTAATAAAGTCAAAATGACATTTCAGACACTAAAATGCCATTGTACAACATTTTCAAATTTTTTAAGCAAAAAAAGCCAATATTGTGGCAGGTGATATTTCATCAATTCTCAAAGGAAAAAATGTAATTTCCATGAATTATCTTTTTTTTTTCTTAATTTATTTTTGAAAAGGAATTCTTTTGCAATAACTTTAGTAATATTCAGGATTTGTTTTGGTATTTTTTTCCATGCCGCCATATCATTTCTATCCATCCATCCATCCATCCATTTTCTTAGCTGCTTATCCTCATGAAGGTCGTAGGGAGTGCTGGAACCTATTCCAGTTGTCAACAGGCAGGAGGCGGGGTTACACCCTGAACTGGTCGCCAGCCAATCGCACTGAGAGACAAACGACCAATCACATTCACAATCACACCTAGGGGCAATTTAGAGTGTACAATTAATGTTGGATGTTTTTGGGATGTGGGAGGAAACCGGAGTGCCCGGAGAAAACCCACGCAGGCACGGGGAGAACATGAAAACTCCACACAGGCGGGATCGGGATTGAACCCGGGACCTCAGAACTGTGAGGCCAACGCTTTACCAACTGATCCACCGTGCCCCCATCATTTCTATCCACTTTTTATTTCTTATTAAGGAAATTTTGAAGTTGTAACGTGACTCAAAAAAAACTTTGTCGCAGAGCGCATCCAGCATCGCGACGTGCTTTAATGTGAATTCTTTCCATTTTAAACGAGCAATCCATATTTTTCCCATTTTGATCCCCCCACGGAAAGAAATGACATCCAAATAAATGACACGTCGCCACGTATGCAACTCGACTGCGTTTTCCCGCTGGAAAGTTGTCTCCATTCTGCCACACCGCCGGTCAACGTTATTGATCAACGTTTGCCACCGTAATTGCATCGCCGCCTATTTAATTTGCCGTGAAGCTTCCTCGTTAATTACTCGGCCTTCCGCGGGGGCAGATTCTATTCATCCGGGATCGTTTAATAAGCCGTGCATCCACCGTACTGTCATAGATGCTGGGGGTGGGAAACCCCGACAACATGACTGATAGGAGCCAGTTGTCTTTACTTAAAGAGACAGTTTTTGGTTATAAGGTTATACTTGACAAATATTGTGATGTCACTGCCCCAATCCTGGGAAAAAAATGTTTTTTAAAAAAGATTCTTATCGTGAAGACAGCGGCTCACAGTTCTGAGGTCCCGGGTTCGATCCCTGTGTGGCGTTTTCATGTTCTCACCGTGCCTGTGTGGGTTTTCTCCGGGCACTCTTGGTTGTTTGTCTCTCCCTGCGATTGGCTGGCAACCAGTTCAGGGTCTACCCTGGCTCTAGCCTGTTGACAGCCGGGGTATGCTCCAGCACTCCTGTGACTTTTGTGAGGATAAGCAGCTAAGAAAATTAATGGATTTATCGTCTAGAATGGAGCTGATCACCATTTGTATAATATCATATAATAGATCTCATTGCTGTATCGTGATATCATTATCATTGCCAAAACGTTATCACTTGTGGATATTATAAAATATTTTGTTTTATTTGTTGTTTCTACAAATGTTTGATGAGACAGATATGGTGTCCTTTTTCTATAATTTTGGAAAAAAATACCGTGATATTGTATCATTCATCGCTATATTAATTTGCCGTTACTTTGATGTGATGAAATCAATGTTTCTACAGTTTTTACAGTCACATAGAGTAGATATTGTGGTCTTATTACTTATTATCATGAAGAATGAAATGTGAATATCCTAAAGAACGGAAACAGTTTTACATTGAAAAAAAAGCACGACTTCTACAACTTCTTATGAATGTCGAAAATGCACACACCCTCATATACTAATATATAATAAAATATATATAATAATATATATATGTATGTCGATGTACGTATATATATATTGTGTGTATGTATATATATATAAAATCCACGATCGTTGTGAGGATAAGCGCCAAATAAAATGTGTGCGTCTATTATATATATATATATATATATATATACATATATAATCAGGGTGTGTAAATATATATATATGTGTGTGTGTGTGTGAGTGTGTATATATATATATATATATATATATATATATATATATATATATACACATTTTCTTTGCTGCTTTTCCTCACGAGGGGCGTGGGTTTATATATATATATTATATATATATATATATAAGGAAATGGATGGCTGGATGGATGGATGGATGGATGGATGGATGGATGGATATATATCTTGAATCCATAAGTACATCTTCTGCTTTGCCGTGAACCAACATTTCATTAAAAAAAAAAAAAAGCATGCAAGCATGAAATTCATTGCAAGGTGAGTGCTGAATGTTTTTACACTTGAAGGAGGACAACACAAGTGAACTTGGTCTCCATCCGGACCTTTCCGAGGACCAAAACATAACGGAAAATCTGACTATAATTTCCCACTTGCACCCGACCACCCTTAAAAAACAAAAAACGGCGATCTTCATCGGCGGCGAGGACTTCCTCTTCATCACTCATCCATTGCGAGACCCCCAAAAAAGCATTTCAATGTCTGTTAGCTGTTAGCTTTGTCAGGAACGAACCATTATGAAAGCCGAACGGGGCGTGGGTGCAATTTAGGCGCCCTCGCTCCAGCGAAATAATTACTGCCGATTGTCCAAATACGTGACCCCGTCGTCCGCTCTCCGATTGGCCCGTCCGGGATGGGCAGGTGCGCCTCAAAGGAGATCAGTGGTCAGAAATGCTTATCAGACTGCGCGTTAATAATGCATGGGCAGCCTGTGGCGGGTGTATAATTGATCAGGCTCTCTTAGAAGTTATGCCTATAAATATTTCAGGGGTCACTCAAAGAGAAAGTAGAAGCTTATCCGCCAACCAGCGTCATCTCCCACTTCTACCCTCCTTTCGAAATTGCGCAGTAATCTTTTTTTTTTTTTTTTTCACACAATAACTCATGAGGACATAGACGGCTCTTTTATCGATCGATTGTCGACGTCCCCGGAGGGCTTTGGATTGTTTGCGCGGGGGGGGGGGGGGGCGTGGGGGTGAGCTTGGGTGTCATTGGTGCTTATTGTTGGCCAAGACGAGGGCGACGCAAGCCCCGTGTCGCCATGGAAACATAACCCGTTATCGAAAATGACCGCTGTTGCATCTGTCGAGGTGGAACGGTGGGGTAACCTGGTTAGAACATTCGCCTCACAGTTCTGAGGAATAGGGTTCAAATCCCGGCCTGTGTGGAGTTTGCACGTTCTCCCCGTGCCTGCGTGGGCTTTTTTTGGGGACGCCGGTTTCCTCCCACATCTCAAAAAAATATGCAACAATTAATGGACACTCTAAATTGCCCCTAGGTGCGACTGTTTGTTTCGATGTGCCCTGCGATTGGCTGTCAACCAGTCCAGGGTGTACACCTGTGTCCTACCTGTTCACATCTGGGATAGGCTCCAGCACTCCCCGCGACCCTCGTGAGGATAAGCGGCTGGTTGGATGATTTGCTAAACCGTCAACTACTTTTTTCAGTCACTATCACCCAAATCGATATTCTCATTGCTGTTTTGTGTGAGTGCTATTACCATAAAAAATATTGCGAAGAATGGAGCTAATTGTCTAATTGACTGTTTTTAACAAGCCAAATGTTTCACGCTATTCCAATTTCTTACATACAATGAAATTGATCCAAAATTGTGATATTGACAAAGTATTGTTATAATAATTTACCGTGAATTGAGATCATGAATAATGTAGCCGATCAATGTTACTTAATCATTGTGTTTACAATGACATGATGGATCGTTGGCCTCACAGTTGTGAGGACCCGGTTCGATCCCGGTCCCGACTGTGTGGAGTTTGCACGTTCTCCCCGTGCCTGTGTGGCTTTTCTCCGGGCACTCAGTTTTCCTCCCACATCCCAAAAAACATGCAACATTAATTGGACGCTCTCAATTGCCCCTAGGTCTGATTGTCAGTGCGATTGGTTCCTTGTCTCTATGTGCCCTGAGATTGGCTGGCGACCAGTTCAGGGTGTACCCCGTCTGGGATAGGCTCCGGCACTCCCCGCGACCCTCGTGAGGATAAGTGGCTAAGAAAATGGATGGATGATGTGTCATAAATGCCCTTCCTCAAATACATTGGTTATTACATAATTGTTACATCGGGAAAAGAGTGTGATAACCTGGATTGCAAGTCGTGTTCAATCTCGGTTTGAATATCTCGACAGTCCCCAAAGACATCACGCGGCATTTAATGTAAAATAGTTGAAGAAGAGATTAGATCATTGTTGATGAGTTCTGCAGCGGCGCTTTAAATGATAATTTCTCACGGTGGTTTCGGGTGCTTTGACTGTGCGATTACATACATGGGATTATCGTGACATTTCGACACTGTACCCCGATGGGTGATTCTAATTTTTGGACAGTTTGAAATATTGAGTTTTGTCAGCACTCTTGCGTAGTAAATGACACCGTCGTCCGAGTTGAAATTTTACCCCTCGAGTATGAGTTTCCTGCGTAGACACGACACAAGTCGGGTCGGCCTTTGTGCTTTAATTGTTGCCGCAAACGATGATTTTAATAACTAAATCCACAAAGCCACCCCCTCGCATACTTAATGACTCATCTGTCATGAATGAAGTAAACATAAAACAAGCGCTTGTAATTAGCCACCTGAATAACCACCGATTGAACCTGAAAGTCAATTTATGTTTGTTTTTTTTTTGTTTGTTTTTTTTTTCATTTCATTAGCATACATTATCTGTTGCTTTAGCATGATTCCTCCAGAGGCCCCGAGGGTGGTCGGCAGCGTGAAATAGCAATCAGGACGACCGTTTTCATTACAGAACACACCACAAGACCTGGCTCGAATGTTGCATGTGCGGTTTAGCTAATACCGGCACCAAAACAATATTTATTACTATGTAATTAAGCGCAAGATGAGTCATTTCCTGTTCGGAGTATCTGTGCATTGTTAGTGGGACATTCATCATTGGAACATTGTGGAGCTGAATTATGTTTGAATATGAAGGACCCGCACGGTGGATCAGCTGGGAAGCCTTGGCCTCACAATTCTGGGGTCCCGAGTTCGATCACGGCCCCGCCTGTGTTGAATTTGCATGTTCTCCCCGTGCCTGGTTGGGTTTCCTCCGGGCACTCCAATTTCCTCCCACATCACCAAAAACATGCAACATTAATTGGACACTCTAAATTGCCCCTAGGTGTGATTGTGAGTGCGTCTATTTGTCTCAATGTACCCTGCAATTGGGTGGCAACCAGTTCAGGGTGTACCCCACCTCCTGCCCGTTGCCAGCTGGGATAGGCTCCAGCATTCCCCACTACCCTCGTGAGGATAAGCGGCTAAGAAAATGGATGGATATGAAGGACCCTTGGAATTGTCCACCATGACCCGAAACGGGTCAATTCAAACCAAAATGGTAGAATTGTGTGTTTTTGGGGTACATGTTCTTTTTTTTTGTTGGACGACTCATCAGAGACATGCCAACTGAATTTTATGCCACAAACTTTTTCCCAAAATATTCCACGGGACGTTTCAAAAAAACAATCCAAGACCAGGATAAACTGTAAAATTGAGGGAGTTTTTGGATATGAAAAGGCCTTCAATACAGGAATGTATTTAGACTCAATAATAAAAAGCAAAGCAACGCAAATTTATTGGTATAGCGCACTTCATACGCGAGGTAACTCATTGTCCTTTACGTGATGAAAGGCATTTGAAAACAAAGAGATAAAACATTTAAAACGGGATAAAAAGAATAAAAATGTCAAACAAAATATTGAAAAAAAGACTAAAAAACGCATACAGTGCAAGTAATGTGATCAAAAAGTGGATGTATTCTAAAAAGCATGAGAAAAACAAAGAATTTTCAACCTAGATTTAAAAACATTCAAGCTTGGGCCTCACCATTATTATTATTATTATTATTATTATTCCATTTGTGTGCACCAGAATAGCTAAATGCTGCTTCACCATGTTTGCTTCAGACTCTGCACTCCACTATTTGACCTGAATCAGTCGATCTCAGATCTTGACTGGGTTAGGCTTCCGTAAGCATTTCTTTCATGTATTCAGGACTTAAATCATTTAGTGATTTGTAGACCAGGAACAGAACTTTAAAATTTATTCTAAAGCTGACTGGAAGCTAGTGCAAGGACTTTAGGATTGGAGTTATACGCTCTGATCGCTTAGTTTTGGTCAGAACGCGAGCTGTAGCATTCTCAATGAGCTGCAGCTGTTTAATATTGTTTTTTGGGGGAGTCCAGTCAGAAGACCATTACAGTAGTCAAGTCTACTTGAGATAAGGAGCACAAAGTCTCGAGATTCGTTTTCCAAAATTATCTGTGAATGGCCTCTTCAAACTATCCATCCATCTTAGCATCTGGCATCTTAGCCACTTATCCTCACAAGAGTCGCGGGAGTGTTGGAGCCTATCCCAGTGATCAACGGGCAGGAGGCGGGGTACACCCCGAACTGGTCGCCAGCCAATCGCAGGGCACATAGAGACACAAGAGCCGCACTCACAATCACACCTAGGGGCAATTTAGAGTGTCCAATTTATGTTGCATGTTTTTGGGATGTGGGAGGAAACCGGAGTTCCCGGAGAAAACCCAACCAGGCACGGGGAGAACATGCAAACTCCACACAGGCGGGTCCGGGATTGAACCCGGGACCTCAGAACTGTGGGGAAATTCTTTTCCATTATGGGTTCTTCAAAATTTTTTGTGGGTCAACTCATGTTACAAAAGCCAAATTCCAGGGTGGTAAGACTCTCCAGGATGAACACCACAAAATGTGATGAGTACATTTTTAAGTCTGGGAAAGTCTTCGAAACCGAGGTGAAGTTGACCTCAAAATTTCAAAAGGATAAACTTTGCTCCCGTGCTGTACTCACATGCAAGGGCAAATAGTTTTTCCATATTTTTTTTAATCTTCAATCTGAGGCTTGTAAAAGCTTCAGATTTGTTAGTAATCTGTCAAAATCTCTCGAAAAAGTTTGTCTTCTTTTTCCTCCTTTTTTAGGACACCTTGGAAGGTAGCAAAATAGCCGATTTCTGTCTTATTTAGGTGTGGGTACTTGGAAAAAAATTTTTTGGGGTGTGATACATATTCCTACCAAATGTTATGATGATAAATTTGTGGCTGCATCTTTTCAAATTCTTGGGGATCATTAATTATTTTCTCCAGGACGAACCCTCACATTTGGCCAATTTTTCAGTCTCAAAATATGGATTTAGTAGAGTATTTTTCCTCAGAATAGTGAGAAGCAGAATAATTGCAAAGCACAGTGATAAAGTGCCTGGAAAAGGTCCTTGAATGTTCTTAAAACACTTGTAACATCCAATTACAATATTGTTCTGATAAATATGTGTCTAAATGTTGGCAAAGCACCCCATGCCAGGATCTTTTTTTCCCTTCAGACCTTCCACGCTCCGCAGTGTTTCGGCTTTCAATCAAAGTGCGATAGTGGGAGATTTGAATAAAGATAAAGAAGTTCTCAGCCTGACTGTATAAATCACTAGTGCGCATTCGCTACTTTCAAAGTCTGTCGCAGAAGAGAAACTCAGCACCGCTGTCGGATTAATATCATATCCTAATCTGTGGCGCCGAAGACTCTGAATGGTCGAACTCGCTGCCGACGCCCTGGTGCGAGGGTCGGGGCGGCAGGATTAAACTGCAATTTAAATCCTTTTCTTCTCTCTTTCTTTCATTTTTTTTTTAGTCGCTATGACTCAATCGAGGGGCCTACCTGGTTAAAACTTTTATGTGCGCTCATAATTAAGAGATCATAACTCCGAGATGACCTGACTGCAAGGGAAGCCTATTGATACACTGTGAGCGCGCCACGTTGAATTAGAGCTTTGGAATTTTGTCACGCTGCCATCCGATTCTGTGCAGCCGCAACATGTTCATAAAGGCCTGGAATATGGAGAAATACTAAAATAATAAATAATGCAGCTTGACTTGGAAAAAACAAAACCAAAATATCAATTAAATTAATCCACTCTAGGGGCCTACCATCACATAACCTTTCCCAAATGGCAATATATTATCCATCTATCCATTATCTGAGCCGCATATCCTCACAAGGGTCATGGTAGCGCTGGAGCCTATCCCAAATAACTTTGGCCGAAACCCTGAACTGGCCGCTAGAAATTTATTGAGTAAATAAGGGCTGGATTATCCATCCATCCATTTTCTCAGCCCGCTTATCCTCACGAGGGTCACGCGGAGTGCTGGAGACTGTCCCAGCTGTCAACGGGCAGGAGGGGTGGGGGGGTGGTGCACCCTGAACTGGTTGCCAGCCAATCCCAGGGCTCATAGAGACACAACAGCCGCACTCCCAATCACACCTATGGGCAATTTAGACTGTCCAATTAATGTTGCATGTTTTTGGGATGTGGGAGGAAACCGGAGTGCCCGGAGAAAACCCACCCAGGCACGGGGAGAACATGCAAACTCCAGACAGGCGGGTCCAGGACTGAACCCTGATCTGAGCCACCTTGCCGCCAGGGCTGGATTAGTTACTGGAAATCTGTGATGATGGAAAGTAGAAATATTTCCCTGTTTTAGTTCTGTGATAATGAGCAGTTCTGGAATGTATTTTATTTTTAGTTCTGTGCAAATGATTATAGACATTTCCAACTTTCCCTCATTTAGACAGTTCCACCTTTCCCTCATGTATTTTTTATTTTTTTTTAATTCTGTTTTTTTTTAAATACAATTTCATGTTTTACTTGTGTGGTGACAATAAAATGGCAGCATGTCAAATTTGTTTAGGTTTTGGTTGATAATGATATTTTGGACCCTCGTGAGGATAAGCGTTGCAAGAAATGGATCTATGGATGGATGACATTTTTGATAATTTTATACGTTTTTTTTTCCATTCCAAATGGTTGGACCCGAGGTAGAGCAACCACGCCGCCATCAGCCGAGTTCTGCATCTGAACTGCCAGGTGTCCGCGTGGGGATGGGAATCAATAACTATCCAAAGAGGGCGCCTCACATAATCATACGGGCTAATTATGAGCGCCGGGCGATGATGGCGATCATCACCACTCGGATTTCACCTTCAGAAAAAAAAGTGGCCTCTCGTTGAATAATGCAAGAGAATGCCCCCTAAATGGCAGGAGTGGAAAATAATATTGACCTGATAAAATGTAATAGAAACCCTGCCCCAAAGTCCAAACCTAACCATCACCCAAAAAATTACTGTGATTTTATTCTTTAACGTGTGTTGTTTTGTAGGGAATCGTCATAGAACATTATTATTACCCCCAAAAATATTCTGAATGCTTAAAAAACATTTTGGTCTGCTAAATGTTTGTTTTTACAAAAGACAAGTTCATTAAAATTACAGCAGGAGTCACACCAGGCAGTTTTTTTTAATTACATATTTATTATGAACACATTGCTTTAATGTTCATTCTGGTGTGGGTTAAAATATTTCCAATTTATTTTTATGTATGTTGTTATCCTCTTTTTTTAAAGAACATTATGTTACTGTTCTTGAAATATCCATCCATCTATCCATTTTCCAAGCCACTTATCCTCATAAGGGTCAGAGGAGTGCTGGAGCCTATCCTAGCTAAATTCGGGCGAAAGGCAGACCAGACCCTGAACTGTCCGCCAGTCAGTCGCCATCGCTGAGCGAGAATCGATCCCACGCTCCCTCCACCAAAGTCAGGTGTGCGTACCACGACACCGTCAGCGACTGTTCTTGAAGTGAACGCAAACCGCCACACTACGAGGGCAATCATGAAGCTATTGCTAAATTAATAGCTCATAAGTGTACCCCTGACTGGCGAGAGAAACAGAGACGCCCAAATTAAACCCTGCATCGTTTTGCCAATAAATGTCCTCGTGCAGAGGGTAATTGCATATTTATTGAGTATTATGTTGATAGCGAGGCGAAAGTGCGGGTGAGGTGCGACTGTAAATCTCGAAACTGGCAGCGGCCAACGTGGCTGAGAGCCTGATACGTGCTTGTATTAAGTTTGTGTTGAGGTGTCCAATAAAATATAATGGCTTTGCAGTTTGGGGTAGTACATTTCAACCAGGGCCCAAGAAATGCGGATGTTCATGTTGAAGGCTTTATGTAATTGGTTTGGTGCGAGTCTTGTACTTTAGAATTTGATTCACTTCCAATTGTTGCTGTCCAATGAAAATTAGGAAAGTTCAAATGATCTCGACTTGGTTTGGGTATCCATAGATGGGTAATGAGCCACAGTCTGTTTCAACTCGTCATTATTATCTGATCAGACGGCAAAACCTGTTGTCTTGTCTGTCTTTATGTCCAGCTTTTGAGTAGTCGACCACTATAGTGGCTGACAAGTTAGCATTAGCTTTATTGGCCGAGTGTCAGGGGCGTGGCCAGGCCACTGCATGGGCGGAGCCGCCGCCGGCAGCACTCCCACACCTGCACCGTATAGACTCTAATGGACCTTTCCGACCTGTCAATCACTCGTACAATAACAGCCAATCAGACAGCCGGATTGTCCCACAGGCAATGCTGGTTGTCAGTAGCGTGCGCTTGGAAAAGTTAATGTTACGAAGGAAATGGTCGTCAGATGCGCTCGGGGAACGTGCAATTCTGATGAAAGATATCCTGCGAGGTTACAATCATTTTGCAAAGCCTAAAACACAGGTGACGAAGTGTCTACGATGGATTAAGGCTTGCGGAAGAGCGCACGTACAATTAAATGTGGACAATATCAACAAACGCAAGGCTGTATGCTCGACGGTTTGAGTTTGATTGAATTATTTTCAGTGCAGGAGAACAACTTTGACTTTGTTAGCGTATCACTGACCTGCTGAATGAAGTGTGTCACGTTTTATGCCGAAGAGTCGGGTTAGGGATACGTAAATGCGCCATGTCATGCAAGAGGAATGTCTATTTGCCTATTTGTATCGCATCGGACTTTTAAGACAGAGCACTGGGTTCCATTACGAGCCAAGTCAAATGAATCCACCCACTCACTTCTAAAGACAACAATGATATTACTCGTGATCTTTCCAAGTAAAAAGTACTCACCCTGCTTTACATGCGCAGTACGATTCCACTATTTCATCCTGTTGGATTTCAATATGAAGTTTGTGAGGCGTCAAACTTTTTTGCATCAATCGCCAACGTTTCGCGGTAACTCTTACATTGCGTCCTGCTCCGTCCAAAATCCAAAATGTTAATTCAGTGTACATACCCTTGCATGAAATAGTTGTGACCTCTCTGTAGAACTCTCTTGGACAAGTCTGACGCATTTGGCAAAAAAAAAAAGCCATACCACAATATTATATGGAATACGCGATAGAGAATCGACTTCAAACATGTTCTGTTCAATCGCCATTTTGAAAGCTTGTGGGACATGGCTAAGGGGGCGGAGCTTAAGATTGCCATCGGAAAGGTCCATTGGGCCAGGCATACAAGCCTTGAGTTAGTCACTCTTGTTTGCCAGTTGGTTGGGCTTGAGACTACATTAGTCTGCGTGAGTATACGAGCCTCTTCTTGTGGTTTCGCCTCGTTGTCACGACCAGCGTTTCTGTGGCACCACGGCGAAGTCAAATCTTGTTTTTTTTTTCCCTAGTAGTAATCCGACCTTGCTTTCATGTTTTTGGACCTTTCCTGTTGCCACGTGTTTTTGTACCTCTGCCTTTTTTGGACTGCTTATCGGTGTATGACTTCTGCCTGGAATAAAACCACCCTCAACATCATGTCCCTGCCTCGGAGTCCTGCGTTTAGGTCCTACTCCATGACCCATGCGCGTGACAGCCAAGTATATAACAAAACACAGGGAATTTGTCTCCGGTAGTCGGCGCCGCCCTCGTACGACGTGCATGTTGAGTACGAAGACCAGAATAAATGAGCTAGCAAGAATGAAATAACTTTCTGAGGTTGTGTGACAATAAAAAGTGTCCCTTTCTATTTGTCGACCATCAGGAAGCCTGCCCGTGTAATGAGGACATCGGTCCCAATTGGAAGGTTAATGGCTACCTACACAGAGGAGCCGCCCCCAGACGGATCACGAGAACGTGACTCCTCGGGCAATTTCACATCGAATCTGCGCTTTTTGTGTCCATTCTCCGTGTGAATGGGTCGGAGCAAAATCCAATTCCGAAAAGGCAATGGGATTCGAGATGGGGCGGGGAAAGCAAATTGCGCCAAGGTGACGCCGGACCCGGTCGAGAGGACCTCGAGTAAGGAGAAAAAGGAAGCGGGGGAGGGGGGGGGGGAGTGAGTTCCAACACAAAAGAGGATAAAGCTGTTATCTTTTGCTGTTGTTCGTGTTTTTATAATTGATTTGCCCCCACGGCACAATGGTCGGGCAATCGCGAGAATCCCGTCACTCCTCTTCTTTTGTGCTGTACACTGATGAGGTCATTGGCTCAAGGTGGCCCCGGCTACTTGGTGCTCGGAGGGGCGGAGGACATGCCGGACTGCTTCGGACTAGTTTGGCTCTACGTTCGCACGGATAGCGTCATGCGTTCTAATATATTAATGAAGAATCCCTGTATCCTGATATTATACATGAGAGTAAGAAATTGGCTGGGTAGCCCATTGTGGGAATCGTTTTTTCAAAATTCAACCCTCAACATGATTATAGGGTTTTTTTTTTTTTTTTTTTTGGTAAAGTCCATCAAATTCAAAGATTTAAAAAAAAAAACGTGTGTGGAGTTTGCATGTTCTCCCCGTGCCTTGCGTGGGTTTCCTCCGGGGCACTCCGGTTTCCTCCAACATCCCAAAAACACGCAACATTAATTGGGCACTCTAAATTGCCCCTAGGTGTGATTGTGAGTGGGGCTATTTGTCTGTATGTGACCTGCGATTGGCTGGCGACCAGTTCAGGGTGTACCCCGCCTCCTGCCCGTTGACAGCTGGGATTAGGCTCCAGCATTCCCTGCGACCCTCGTGAGGATAAGCGGCAAGAGAATATGGATGGAAGCATGCTGGTGATGTTTTGATGACTCTTAACTTTTTCAACTCCACGAGGTCTGAACCTGAAGCGTATAGTCCTTTCCTGGCACTGGAATTTCTTGCAAACCAGTCAACAAAATGGAAATTATTGAAAAGAAGAAAAAAAAAAGATTGCCAAGTCCATTTCACACCAAAATGAGCAAGACATACTGTATGATGTTATAACTTGACTTGACGGAGAGTGTGACTCGACTCCAACAAGCAGCCTTCTGAGAGTCCTCGCAGACTTCATTAGCACCATCTGGAGGGAAAAAAAAAAAAAAAAATGCCCTCAACCCGCTTCGACGGACCTCCTCTCACATCGCCACCGCCGGGCCACCTCCGCCGAATTCGTTCGCGCGTCGAGTGCGTGTAATTAGTGCGAGTGAGAAGTGTGTGTGTGTGTGTGTGTGGTGTGTGTGTGTGTGTGTGTGTGTGTGTGTGTTTCAACAAGAAGGTGCTGCGAAGCATAAAAAAGAGTCCCCAACGGATTGCGTCGCATTTCCATACGCAAACATTCAATTAGTGTCAGAAATGCTGCAAATTTGTCTCAATGCACTTGACTTGGAGAGGAGCCAATTGGATTAAAAAATAATAATAAAAAAAAAAAAAACACTCGGCGATGAAGATTGCATTTCATTTCTCATTAGTTTACATTAGAAAATAAAGTAGCAAGAACGCAAACAAGCTCCGTTGCGCAACAAGTCCCCCCCCTCCCCCTCCTCCAATCACATCCCGATCAATTATATATGATTGACAGATGGACTAAACATTACGGAGCAGACGGAACGGCAGGCGGCCACGCTCGGTGAGCAAGATGTCTTGACACAAATGACATGGACATTGTTTGCGCTGTATGGACAGGGACGATTTCCCAGATGACGGACAGCTCAATAGTGTTTGTGTCATGCTATGTTTTGCGCGTGCGTGTGCGTTGATAAGCCGACCCTCCCTACAGGCACAGCCGGCTTCTCGGCTTGCCCTTGTTAGCCCGTCAATATGGAATCAAAAAGAAGAACCGCAGTACAATCAAGTGCATCTCGATTTACATTCTGTAATACAAACTCCGTGGTGACACTTGCGTTTTATTACGGACACTTACAAAATAAAACACCGGATCGTGGCGAGGAACCTATCTCATATCACAGCAAGCAACAGGTTAGCAAAGTGTGAATAATTTTTTTTTTTTTTTTTTAATGGTTCACTGT
Organism: Syngnathoides biaculeatus; assembly: GCF_019802595.1. Classification (NCBI taxonomy): domain Eukaryota; kingdom Metazoa; phylum Chordata; class Actinopteri; order Syngnathiformes; family Syngnathidae; genus Syngnathoides; species Syngnathoides biaculeatus. The sequence goes on along the minus strand of NC_084652.1, from coordinate 6,801,087 downwards.
GCTCCTGGTTGAAGTTTACTGTCAAAACAAACATCAAACAAATGGAATTGCATGTATTTTAAAAACAACTACAACTTTGCCTTTTAGACAGCTACTTTAATGCTATTGTATAGACGGGCGTTGGCTGTTTCAACACCCACAAATACTTACCAGCACGTGCAGATAATGCAACAATGCTCACTCGCATATGTTATCCATCCTTTGGGGAAAAAGAAGTGATATAAGTGCAGTTTACAGACACTGACAGCCTGCGAGGCACTGTCGAAAAATGAGTAACAATAAAACCAGCAGGCGTTCCAATAACAGCTTCCCTCTTTCCACTAACTTTTTAAACAGTCGACATGTAACATGTTGCGAATTTTGCACATCTTTGTTGAAATACCAATATTTAAATAAATGACCCCTGGTTTTACACAAACTCGCAATCATTAACTATAATTGGGGGGGGGGGAGACAGCAAGTCGGCTCCTCGTACACGGAAACGCGTTGCGGCCACACGTTGAACTTCGGTAAACTTGTGTGACAGACTTTTTTTTTTTTTTTTAAATATGCTTTGTTCTCAAATGAGTCCAATGCGTGTTTAAAAAAAAAAAAAACAAAAACGCTGGTATAGGCTTCAGCCACCGTACACGGAAGCGTGTTGCGGCCACACGTTAACCTACGTAAACACCACAGTGACTGACGGGTTATTTTCTTTTTTTAAATACACATTGGGCTCATTTGAGAACAATGCATGTTTAAAAAAAAAACATCTGTTGGGGAGAGGTTTAACGTGTGGCCGCAACACGCTTCTGTGTACATTGGAGACGACTCCCTGTCATTTTCTTTTTTCTTCGCATTGTTCTCAAATGAGCCAACTTGGCATTTTAAATACGTCATGGTAATTCGAGATTGATAAGAACAATTCCTCAGGCGTGTGTGTGTTTCCGTTAGGCACCACCCATCACGTTTAATTGCCGAAATCTTTCGATCTTTTCTCGTCTTTTCAGCTGATCTTCCATAGAATGATCTCTTTGAAGAATTGTCTACTGTATGTCGTCTGTTATGACAACCAACAGCAAAACAGGTCTCGGGTATTGTAAATATTTTCCAGCGGTTCAATGTCACCCACAATGTCAAGCGGCTCTGTTTAACTGGCAATATGGCGCCGTGAAAATGGTGATGTCGTGAATTATGTCCAGCTAGGACATAATTCGCCTTCACATTACTGCATTTAAGTTGGATCAAAACATGTTGTTGTTGTACCATAAACAGCAGTAATAGTAATAAAACATATTATTGCTGTAGTGTCACAGCAGTAAAGGTATTTTTCGACTTGGAAACTGCGATTTCATTCTTTGCTTACAGTTCCTAAAGGTATTAATGATGGTGATTTCACGGTTTAGCTCGCAGCGCCGATAGAAACACACGGCGGCAAACGCTAACGCGCCAAGATGTGCCCGACGGTGTAAAAGCCACAGCGGCCGCGCATTTTCTCATTTCTACGTCGGTGCTCTCGCAATCACAGCAATTACGCCGCCGTAAATGAAAACGTTCGTCAAGCGTTGCCGGTACGGTTAATAACCGTCCTGTGATGGAGACACCGTTGGCACTGGAAAGCGTTATTATATCTCCATTATTCTTGATGAATATTTGTTTTTCTTTTAAATCCTAACCACAGATTGTGTTTGACCTCAGAGGTTCCACAGTGTATGTGGAATGCCGTCGTTTCTTGGGATTACAAAGTATTTTCATTCTTTGGAATGAAATGATCACATGATGATGATAATGATGATTGATGATCCCCAGACTAGCCCACCAAATTTCATGTTAATAATTGATACTGACTATTGAGGCCCCAGAGCTCAGTGGTTAGAGCACTGGTTTGGTAAACCAGGGGTTGTGGGTTCATATCCCACCGGGGCCTCCACTCCACTCCCTGAGAAGGGTTGCGTCAGGAAGGTCATCCGGCGTAAAAATTGTGCCAAACAGATATGTGCAATCGTTCATCTGAGATGACATGCTGTGGCGACCCCGAAAGGGACAAACCGAAAGAAACTTTTAATTGATACTGACTATAGAGGGGTAACGCATTGCTGGGTTTTCAGGTGCTGGGATTTGAACCCCGGTCTTCAGAACCCTCTAACCAGTTGTTCCCCCGTGCAGCCAGACCATAAACATTAATTTTCATCCAATTTTTTGGGCGTGTTACCGAGTCAAGTTTTAAGCAAAAGAATCATATGAGGTGGATGATGTGCTAATTTCTTCCTCCCTCCGTCTCGCCTTCACGCGGTTGCTACGCGACGGCAAAAGTAATCAGGCAAAACGTCCTCCTGACCGTGCGGCGTCTCTTGCGATGACGCCGCACGGAATATATTTTGTCAATGCGCCGTGACAAAAAAAAAAAAAAACATATCTTCAGAAAGAATTCTATTCACGCCGTGAAGTGTTTGACTTTGGAAGGAAGAGCTTTCAAATTTAACTGATTCGGCCACTAAAATGATTTTTTTTTTTTTTTTTATTATATCGTGGTCTATGTAATAAAATTGTAAATAGTATTTATTTTAGTTTTATAATACAATGAATACCTTTCAAATGGTGAAGGTGAAAGTAGTTCACTTGTGTCTCCAAAGTATGAGTACTTTGGTTTTGGTAGTTTTTGGTTTTATTGGTTTTTATTTAGATTTATTGTATAGTAGTGGGTGGCACGGTGGATCAGCTGGTAAAGCGTTGGCCTCACGGTTCTGAGGTCTCGGGTTCAATCCCGGCCCCACCTGTGTGGAGCTTGCATGTTCTCCCCGTGCCTGCGTGGGATTAATTGGACACTCTAAATTGCCCCTAGGTGTGATTGTGAGTGCGGCTGTTTGTCCCTGTCCCATGTGCCCTGCGATTGGCTGACAACCAGTTCAGGGTGTACCCCGCCTCTTGCCCGTTGACAGCTGGGATTGGCTCCGGCACTCCCTGTGACTCTCATGAGGATAAGCGACAAAGAAAATGGATGGATGGGTGTATTGTAGTGGCGGCATGGTGGATCAGCTGGAAAGAGTTGGCCTCGCAGTTCTGAGGTTCAATCCCGGACCCTCCTGTGTGGAGTTTGCATGTTCTCCCCGTGCCTGCGTGGGTTTTCTCCGGGCACTCCGGTGTCCTCCCACATCCCAAAAACACGCAACATTAATTGGACACTCTAAATTGCCCCTAGGTGTGATTGTGAGTGTGGCTGTTTGTCTCTATGTGCCCTGCGATTTGGCTGGCGACCAGTTCAGGGTGTACCCCGCCTCCTGCCCATTGACAGCTGGCATTAGGCTCCAGTACTCCCTGCGACCCTTGTGAGGATAAGCGGCTAAGACAATAGACGGGTGGATGTATAACAGTCAACATTTAACCCTTTTAAGGGTGAGTTGTTTGTCTTTTTAATCTAGTGTTCAGCTTGTAATACTTGAAAGGGTGCAATTTTTGTCTTTGTTTGAATTTTCTTTCCTTCATTTTTCATACCTTATTCATCAGACGCCGAAAAAAGTGAGAAAACAAACTAGCAGCATCTCACTTTTGGACCGTCACCGAGAGATAAAAATAGTGAAATAGAAGCGGCGTGACAACGTGCCAGACGGGTGGCGTTGCGTTCGCACCTGGTGCCCGTCCACCTGAGCTTATTATAGTGCCGCTGTCATTAATATCGGCTATGTTGTTTCTGTTATTAATGGCGGGGGGGGGATTGCTGTCTCCACTCGAGTGAAATCCTGCATGTGCTGCGGCGTCACCCCTCCGACTGCCGCTGTTGGGGTCCGCAGGGACAAAATAAACAATGCGACGCAGGATTTGTGCTTACTAGACCAGGTGTCGCCACACACCTCGGACCCAGGTGGTCATTAGTTTTGACACGGTGCCAGTAGAAATAAACTATTGCACACTCTCACACTCACAAAAAAAAAACCACGTAGTTATTTTGATACCTGCGACCCTTTTGCAGGTCTGCTTAGACATTTCCATTAAGAGACACGTTTGAAAAAATGTGATTTTCTTCATTTGAGTGCAACAATGGGTCAATTCACTGAATGTGAATGATATGGGGGGGGGGGGGGGGCTCATTGTAAGAGTTAATGCTTCAGGACATTTGTGGTAGAATAGAAGTAATAAGAAGATTTATAAAAGCTTTTGAGTCCCTTTCAGGGCGGGACCTTCGGCATACTGTACACAAGAAAATGTGGTCAAGCGCTTACTTTGGGAAGTTGAGTTAGTTTTATGGCGAGTCATCAGAAGTTGTTGCCATATTTCACCCACACGCAATGGAAGTGATGTGATTTACTGCCACCCGCCTAGTGTGCCCGGTTCAAATTAAAATCTGCTAAATCCCCCACAAAAGCGTCTGTAAGTTGTTTTTAAGACACTATTAGATGCGTCGTCTGTATGTAATATGACGTATGAGTGAGTCAGCAATGGGTAATTTTGTTCTCTCAAATTCTGTACAGTTTACATCATACACTCAGGAACAACACGTGTAGTTCGCAGCATTAACATGTAGTTGCTGAGAACCATCGGTGCAGGGCTGGACCCAAATGCAGGACTCCGAGACGCGACCATGGTGTTAGGCGTGGTTACTTCGAGGAAACAGGGTCATATACGGTGTAAGCAGTCCAAGAAGGCAGAGGCACAGAACGCGAAGCAAAGGCAGGATCCGAAAACCTGAAGCGATGTCTGATGACTAGGAGATAAACTAGGAAACATGAACTAGGACTTGACTATGACTATGAAACATAAACTAAGACAGGACTAAACTGTGGTGGCACAGAAACGCTGTGACAACTATAGCTAACACTACAATATTCTCAGTGGTGGAGATTCCTACTGTCAGGGAATGCAACTCACTAACTCAGGGCAACGAACTGGCAATGCCAGTGACAAAGACTCCAAATTAAAGGTCGAGTGTCATCCCTATAAACATACTAAAATAGATATTGTAATGAAAAATACATATAACATTATTCATGTCAATGTCTATACGAAAAAATAAATGTGAGCGGAGAGCGCAGAGTGGCGGAAGTCTCATTTGACATTCAAGTGGTCGCCATATTGCCTGCATCGTCCGTCCGTGACGTCACCCTGGACATTCGCCATTGAAAACACGCGGTGCCACCTACTATGGGACACGGAAGCTCTTTTCGAAGAAGAGAACGTCTCACAATCGAGTGAAGTGACCGGGGCAATATTACCTATCGTTTCGAGCCATATTTAGATGATATGCGGATCACTTCTAACTAACAACAGACTCCCAGACAGTATGTATGAGCCAGCCCGGCCGAACCAGTGCCTCGTCCGCGACGGGTCCATCGACACATTTAGCACCCCTGACTTACGTGCGCGGCTCTTTTGTTACATTCTGAGAGGATTACGCCCCCACACCCCCAAACTATTATTATTTTTAATAGCTGTATACACACCTACCTGTATTGGAACCCACGAAGCTCTCGTCCTTTCCGTTTTTCACGACAAACCCTATCTTTTTGAAAAGTATGAAGAATGAATCCATCCTCCCGAGTGTTCGAACAATATCCAGCAATACAACGAGCCGTCATTTTGGCTAACACGAAGGAACAAAGAGCTACCTTTCAGCCGGAAAAGAACTAGTAGAAACATTTGAGACCGCTTGAATGGACGTCACTTCCTGCTTCTTCTCCAAAACAAATCCCTCGAGAGGATTTTCATGGCGGGAGTGACAAAAAGCCATATAGGTCAAAATCATGTTTTGTGGTGAAAAAAATGGATGATTCCGGCTGCCTTTTTTTCATTAATAATGTACTAAAAATCATGCATTTCATGACAGTGGCACTTTAAACCCAAAATGGCAGACATCTTGTTTTTGTTTTGTTTTTTGGGGGGTCTACTGATGATAGAGATGCCGGGAATCCCACCAAATGTACATTTTCAACAAAATCCCCCCTTAATGTTACCACAATTAAAGTGACTTTCGACCTGTAAAATGACATTTTTCAGAAAGGGGAAGTATAAATAAACAGCCTAGATAATATTGGTTCCACATGCGCTTTTGTAACTGGTGATGTGGCGAAGTTCCAAATTGACCAATCACTTTTGAACTTATCATAAATAGGAAACGGCACACATCTGCTATAATTCAACGTGCCGCTCATGAGAACCCCAGATCAAGTTCACCTGTAAGAAATAGTAGCTAAAACTGAAAACTGCTATTTGGAACTGATCCTAATTTCCTCCACCTTGTCTCATGCCCCAGGTCCAGAAGAACAAAAACAGGCCCAAACCCGGATTCTGTCACCACCGTGCTTGACTGTAGGTAAGGTTTTTTTCTTTGGTTTCTTTAAACCACTTGAGGAACCATGGCTAAAAAGTTCAATACTGGTGTCAACATTTTGCAAAACAAAAATCACTTCACCTTCTCCTAAACAAATGTGGGAAAATGTGTTGTGTTCCAATGAAACCAAGGTTGACCTTATTTTATTTTTCATTTTTTTTTTTAACTTCACAAAACCGCTTTTGAGTACGGTAAAGCCCTCAAAGCGACGGAATAATATCGAAAAAGAAGCAAATCAATTTCAAGAGGGGCCTTTGTGCGGAATGCTCAGAACCTAATTAAATCGAGACACAGGCGCTTTTGCGAACGGCGAAAAGCGTCTCGAGAAGAAACGCCGCTCATAGATACAGGCGACGCTAATTGCTTTTGGGATGTTAATCCGCTAAGTGGCTAACGTGTTGGACGTGTGAAACGCTGTCGCCGATTTCGACAACCGGATTTTGACTCTGATAATGTAATTGACATGCTGAAGAAATGAGGAAGCCGCTGAATGCTAATAAACGAACCGCGAGAGATGTGACGCAACACGTGTTCTTGATTGTATTTGTGAGGTGCTGAACTTTGTTACGGAGGTGTGACGTGAAATCATAGCGCAGTAAAAGAGAAAAGAGTATAAGGAAATAAACTAGTTGTATGATGTAATTACAGTACTGTAGTGATTGTGTATGAGATCCTTTAAGGGTTTTTAAGGCCTACTAGGGACAGTATCATGCAGACGTGTGGATGTAGTCAACACTCCTTCGTAAGCCATTGTAATATTCGTGGTTCTTCAAAGAGGTTTCTCTGAGTATTATTTGTCTGCGTGCGTTTTGTGTTGAAATGTCTGTTGCTTAAAGGGTTATAACATAGATGTTATTTGATAGCCGTCTAAAGCATTTTGCATTGTTTTGTTAGCATCAAGCTAAACGGACTATCTGAAACACAGCCGTGTGGTTGTTTGTCTTTATACTCGAGCGCAAATCACACGCTTTGAAAATGTGCTGCAGTTCTTCTCCAAGTCAGAGGTATTTGCCAGTTTGTTGAGTGTGCTTTCCCGCATCCAGGGTTACGCCGCCACTGCGCCATTATAGTCAAGTCACGCTTTCTATGTTCTTTAGTTGACTCATAGTTATCGGACATCGTTTCTTGTTTTTTTGGATCCTGCCTTCTTGGACTGTGTTGTCGTGCACAACTTTCGTTGATAATAAAACCCATTGAACGTCATGTCCTCGTCTTGGGGTCCTGCATTTGGGTCTGCCCCTGCGCCGTTGGTTCGTGACACCCAGTATATTTGTAAAGGAAATAGCATTTGGTACATACATACGCCGCAGCTGTGTAAAAGCCGCAAGTGGCCACATTGAAACACGCGATATTTATAAAGAAAGACGGTACACAGAGAGTTTAACGCTAGCACTGCCGTGCTAATGCTAATGGTTTTCCAATACTACATCCCGACGTGTGAAGTTTAGCGTGGCAATGGTAATTCATCTAGATTTCTGGAAATATTTTGTATATTTATATGATGTGCTCAAGGGCCTAATTTGGTTTTTAAAAAGAACCTAAGGGCCAAGTCATTCATAATTGAGGTTTTTTAAAAAAAAGTCAATATTTGTATGTTAAATATTTTTTTAATTAAATGGGAAATTCAATTGAATCTCATTTTATGTGAATCATTTATTTTTTATATAGTAATATTAAAGCAATTATCGAATAAAATACATTTAAAAACAGTTTTATTTTGAAAAATTTAGGGGGGAAAAAAGCAAAATTCAAGCAATAAATTCCACAGGAGTTCTGTTACTAATGTAAAAAAAAAAAGTAAATGCTCGGTGGGGCGGATCAAAGAACGGAGCCCACACAGGAAATATTGTGCCCCCTCGCCAACGACCTCATCACACGATGAAAACGAAGCGAATTTGAAAGGTTTTCTCGACGCGTTATTCTTGAGCATCTGTTGTCATTGCGGAACATGAAGTACCCTACCTGTTCTCGTGCACGTCATGTTGCACCATCTATCCCCCCCCCCCCCCCCAAGTCCCCCAGCCCCCAGTGTTTTATGGTAGGTGGAAGGTGCGTGTGTATGTGTGTTTGTGTATTTTACAGCCTGCAGACAGATTGCTCCGACTTTTGGTTGGCTGAGGATGTTAGAGACCTGAATTCGTCTCCGTGCCCTTATGTCAGCGGCCATAACATTTGCCATTACTTCTGATCCAAGCGCCCCCTTTGTGAGATTGAATCAGCAACACACAAAGCTGTCCCTTATATACACACACACACACACACACACACATGCGCACACAATGAGCACCGGCTGCTTTTTTTTTTTTTTGTTTTGTTTTTCATCCGCCATTCACAACAGAGTGACTCGCATGGAGAGTGAATGTGAGATAGCATTGTTTCTAGAGGGGGAGGGGGAGGAAAAAAAGCAAATCTAATCTTTATAATCTTCCCTCCCTCAGAGGTGGCGACGATGGGAAAGATTTCGTCAAACCGAAAGGGGCCCCCGCTCGCCTCCTCGCCGAGCCGCGGATGTAGGAAATTGCCGGCGGCACAGGATATTAAACTTCAATTTGAGAACACTCGCAGGCGCGGAATCGGTGATTTATTTAGGCGCGTTTGTCAACTAAATCACTCCTAAGCGTTGGCCGCCACTATATTTAGGGAAAAAAAAAAAAAAAAGCTCCAGCATACGTTGCAGCTGCAAAAAAAAAAAGAAATAAAAAAAAGAAAGAAAGAAAAACTCCCTTTATGACACGTTTTGCCTATCGCCTACTAGGAACTTACTGTTACTGTTGCTCTGAACGGCACTAATCATTAAATTAACAGACTATAAAAGGCAGAGGCGCCCGTGGCGGGCCGTGCCCTTCACTGGGGACTTAATCCACTTCTACCACTACTTATTGCAATTATAGAAACTATCAATAACGTACAAAAAATGCAACATGACAGCACTGATCTGTGCTACGTACAGTATACCATCTGGAGCAGTACAGATATATCTTATAACCCAACGTCCATCCATTTATTTTCTTAGCCGCTTATCCTCACAAGGGTCGCAGGGAGTGCTGGAGCCTCTCCCGGCTGTCAACGGGCAGGAGGCGAGGTACTCCTTGAACTGGTTGGCAGACAATCGCAGGGCATGTAAGAGATAAACCGGCGCACTCACGATCACACCTAGGGGCAATTTAGAGTGTCCAATTAATGTTGCATGTTTTTGGGATGTGGGAGGAAACCGGAGTGACCGGAGGAAACCCACGCAGGCACGGGGAGAACATGCAAACTCCACACAGGAAGGGCCGGGATTTGAACCCTGGTCCTCAGAACTGTGAAGCCAACGCTTTCCAGCTGCTCCACTGTGCTGCCTTATAATCCAACAAAGCCTACAAAACCTTTAATGTAAATACACCATACTCAACCAATCAGTCAAAATGCTGATATTATTGTGAATTCAAGGGCGAATTTGAGATCTGATTGGTTTTCCATTTAAATAACAATAACTGCTGCATTGCAGACTTCAGCAGGCAATCAGCAGCTCTTTCAATCCACCAAAAACTGGAGGCATCCATCTCTGCCTGCTCTTTTGCTTCAACATTGCAGATCATGGCCGACGGAACTCATCGTGGTGGGCTTATTATGTACGGTAATTTTTTTCACAGGCTTTTGACCCTGCGGTTTGTGTGGTGATGTGGCTAATTTGTGCGTTTTTTTTCTAACGGCCGCAAGGGTGCACTCGAGCCGAAAAAGTAAGAATGAGACCGGTGGAATGTATGTGCCGAGGAAGTTACTTTTACCGGTCCTGCTAGCGCTGCGCTAACGTTAGCGGTGTGCGAGTGTGTTCCTGCTGTGTTACTTGCGTGACTCAGTGATATTTACTGGCAAGTTGTATTTTAAACGGCACTGTTAGCGCTAGCGTTAAGCTCTTTCTCCTTGTATGTACCAAATGGTATTTCCTTTACAAATGTACTGGGTCAGGCTTGTAACCAGGTGCGCTCCGTAGGCCGGGAATTACGGTAGATTAATTGTCACAAATCAATATTCAGAATGATGAGCTCGCTGTCCCATTTAGGGAAATTTTGTTAGAGGCTTCAAAAAATAGTATTTTAAATCTTACATTTTGTACAAAAATGTACTGAACATTCCAACTCAAAGCGGCTGGAAAAGGAGTTTGAATAAACAATTATATAAGTTGTCATTATTCGCTTAAATATGATCCAATATCTGTTTTCACCGTTTGAGGTAAGGAGGCGCTTCAGCGTGTCATTATCCAATCAGTTCCACTTCTTCCCACATGGTCCTTTTCTCACGTGTGCCACACAGTTGCGCATTTTTCCGGCCGCGCGGATTCTCTCGCCCACTTAAGTCCGTCACGCCTGCCCCTTCACGGCAGTTACGCGCTGTGGGTGGAGCAACCCAAAAATGTGGACGTATTCTCCCGTCGTCTCCATCACTTCTCCTCGAACGGGTTTCAGAGGCCGCCACAATATACAGTTCGCCACACATAATAATAATAATAATATTTTCAAATTAATTATAAGAAACCTATCAAGCGTATTCTAAACTGCCACTCTCACAATTGTTTTCCTTTTTCGTGCACTTCAAAACAATACAGTCTCAAAATACTTGATTAATTTAACAACCGATTAATCGACTAATAGTGGCAGCCATAGTGCGATGCCATTACATCAGGCGGTCCTGAGCGAATTTTGTGAGGGGTCATGTTTGGGACTGCAAAACAAGAGACAGTACACAGACTTGCAAAAATTGATGTACCCCAATTTCCGGACTATAAGCCGCACTTGATTATAAGCCTCACCCAGTACATTTTTAAAGGAAAAAAACATTTTGTACATACATAAGCCGCACCTGTGTATAAGCCGCATGTGCCCACATTGGAAAAATTATACATTTACAAAGAAGTTCGGGCTACCTGCTTTTATTACCTCTGAATGGTTTTTTTTTTGTCTTTTTACATTGCTCCGGTTCTTCCCGCTGCCGTTTCCAGCACCTCACCATCGATTCATCCCTGCCAAGTTTATAACTTGAAAGCTGCGTCATATTCATTTCTTCTTGCATTCTCCACGTTTAGGGTCGGTCCATGCTAATTTTGTTCATGCACAAAGCGCGAAGGTACATTGAACTTGCGTCTTCCTCGACACCTATATTCCACCTGTCTCACTCTTACCCTTTCTGCTCGATTGCCCCCGGCGGGCGTTGGGAAAAAAATGCATAAATTACCCGCATCATTGCATAATCCGCAGGGTTGAAAGCGTGTGGCAAAAGTTGCGGCTATTTGTCTGGAAATTACGGTAATTGGGCATGTTGACCACTCTCCAAAACGGTGATTTATTCATCTGAAGAAGAATAAAAATGATTCGAAAAGGCTCTAAAAAAAAACAACGTGTCTATGTTTTTTCTTTGGACAGCCGCTCTACTTCAACCACGTGAAGTAGTGAGAACCAGTTCACGAACGGCGTCAGCCATTTTATAAAAGTCATTGTCTTGAGCCCGAAGCTTGCGATTATTATTCCCTAAATCCAAGAGAGTTCATTACTTCAAAGCGTGAAACCTCATTAATTAAGAGTTGCCTTTCAACTTAGCCTTTTTTCCCTCTCTCAGTTCCCAGACTTTGAAAAGCGTTAATTACTGTTTCAATTAATTACAAGGGAAACGCTACCTCCGAGGCAGGTGCTGATACGGTGTCAAAATGATCGGCCTGTGTTTCCGTCATCCCGGAGATGCTCCGCCTCCCTCACTGGAAGAAGAAAACAAAGGCCGGAGACTGCCTTGCGATATTCCCTCAGCATTCCCGCTGTTTGATGTAAAGCTTGATTAAACATCATAGTTATTAATTTTCAAACCAGACCTCAATTAAGAGTGCGCTGGCAGTTAATCAAGGCTCTCACAAAGCGGGACGTTTAACAGCGATTCCAACTTTTTTTGACCGCCGTCGAGCCGCATTTTTAATTAGTCTGGGACGGGAATCACAGTGCGGGTCATCCATCCGTTTTCCTTGTCGCTTATCCTCACAAGGGTTACGAGTGTGCCTGGAGCTGTCTTCTGGCAGGAGGCAGGGTCGGGGTCTAAATCTTGCTGTGTTCTCCCTGTGGTAGTGGTAGTCCGGCCCCCTTTCCCCTCCCTTTGTGATCAGTCGAGGGGCTTCAGTTGGGGTTTTGGGACCGTCCTCAGGGGTGGGTGGCGCCTCCCAGGCTAGATCCCCAACGGGATGTGCCCAGTTTCTTATTACCCCCTTGTGGAGGCAGGGTCGGGGTCTAAATCTTGCTGTGTTCTCCCTGTGGTAGTGGTAGTCCGGCCCCCTTTCCCCTCCCTTTGTGATCAGTCGAGGGGCTTCAGTTGGGGTTTTGGGACCGTCCTCAGGGGTGGGTGGCGCCTCCCAGGCTAGATCCCCAACGGGATGTGCCCAGTTTCTTATTACCCCCTTGTGGAGGCAGGGTCGGGGTCTAAATCTTGCTGTGTTCTCCCTGTGGTAGTGGTAGTCCGGCCCCCTTTCCCCTCCCTTTGTGATCATTCGAGGGGCTTCGGTTGGGGTTTTGGGACCGTCCTCAGGGGTGGGTGGCGCCTCCCAGGCTAGATCCCCAACGGGATGTGCCCAGTTTCTTATTACCCCCTTGTGGAGGCAGGGTCAGGGTCTAAATCTTGCTGTGTTCTCCCTGTGGTAGTGGTAGTCCGGTCCCCTTTCCCCTCCCTTTGTGATCAGTCGAGGGGCTTCGGTTGGGGTTTTGGGACCATCCTCAGGGGTGGGTGGCGCCTCCCAGGCTAGATCCCCAACGGGATGTGCCCAGTTTCTTATTCCCCCCTTGTAGGTGTGTTTACCAGTTGACTCAAATGCGTGTGATATGGTGTTCGTACACTAATAAGTTCCATAGACACGCACATGGTTTAATTGCTTGTCCTTAGACCGCTACTAGTAACTCATGTTATATGAAGATATCAGTCCGTCCCCTAAAACTGTTTTTCTATCGGGCTACATTTTCAATAAACATCAGAATGATTAAAATAGATAAATATAAACAAGCAGAAGTATTTCAAACTTCCCTGCAAAACTGTTCCAGGTCAAAAAAAGAACGCTGATCCACCCGTTCTGCACGGCCATGTAGCTGAAGAAGACAGGTAGGGAGATGGTGGGGGGGGTGGTTGGGTGGGGGTGTGGAATCATCAGATTGACTCACCAGCCTCCATCAAATCATAGAAAAGGCTCGCACATTCTTCTCAGTTTTCTTCAAATCTTCTGGCAGCAGATTTGCAAATTCCGGCAGATAGGAGGTGAACACAAGTTCAGCTGCAGCATTTTTTACTCCCCCCCCCCCCCCCCCATTTCAAATGTGTGTCCTCGCTAAAGCTGTGTCACACTTGATGCGTGAGATTTGATCAACTGCTGGATAGGGACAGTATCAAATTTGGAAGCCTACGGGACGACAAAGAGGATCTTGTCACTGTTATTCTGACACACTTCATTTAAAGTAGAGAGAAAATACGATTCAGTAAAGACAAAATTCATCCTAAGAGAACAAAATTGCAAACTATGCCGCTCTATTTCGACCTCCTGGAGTCGAGAGACGTTCTTGTGCGAGTTCTTTCGGGTGAGACCTGGCTGACGGACATTAAACAAAAGCACTAAACCGGCGCTATTGTGTGAAGTAAAGCCTTGAAAAAAAATCCAAGTAAGTTAGCGGGCTAGCTAATTACCGAACAAAGTAAGTACGTGATTAAAATCCACCCGCCAGAAAAAAAAAACAAATCGCCTATATTATAAAAGAAAAAGTTTTCACGACTAAAATAGTTCAAACCTCTCTCTGGAAACAGTAACGTTCCAATTGCTGCAATAAAGGCAAACTCCAGGCGAGTTGCCATGTGGCTTATTTTTTTAAGGAGAAGCTTCCGTCTGGGCGCTCCGTCTGATTGGTGGCTCGTTTGTGATTGCTGTCCTTTTGGAAGATTCTCCTCTTTCCTCAAAAGAAAAAGGAGATCGCCTGGAGTGGTTTTGCGATGGCGGAGGGGTCCATGGCTCCACCTGTTGTGCGTTGAGGACATTGACATGCTTTCATGTCTCCAAAACACCCCAAAACGTTCATGAAAAGTCTTCAAATTTGCCGAGAAAGTCAAGTTAACCACACTGTACTCGCTCTTTTCACTGTCCTTGGTCGCATTGGTACTCATCCATCCAGTCACATTCAGACACCCGCTCATCCAATCGCCTTCAGACACACGCTCATCCAATCGCATTTGGACACCCACTCATCCAATTGCAATTAGAGACTCGCTCGTCCGATCGCCCTCAGACACGTGCACATCCAATCGCCTTCAGACACACGCTCATCCAATCGCATCCAGACACCCGCCCATCCAATCGCATTCAGACAGTTGCTCATCCAATCACATCCAGACACGCGCTCATCCAATCGCCTTCAGACACACGCTCATCCGATCGCATCCAGACACTCGCTCGTCCGATCGCCCTCAGACACTTGCTCAGCCAATCGCCTTCAGACACCTGCTCATCCAATCGAATCCAGACACCCACCCATCCAATCGCATTCAGACACCTGCTCATCTGATCTCCTTCAGACACTCGCTCGTCCGATCGCCCTCAGACACTTGCTCAGCCAATCGCCTTCAGACACCTGCTCATCCAATCGAATCCAGACACCCGCCCATCCAATCGCATTCAGACAGTTGCTCATCCAATCACATCCAGACACCCGCTCATCCAATCGCCTTCAGACACACGCTCATCCGATCGCATCCAGACACTCGCTCGTCCGATCGCCCTCAGACACTTGCTCAGCCAATCGCCTTCAGACACCTGCTCATCCAATCGCATCCAGACACCCGCCCATCCAATCGCATTCAGACAGTTGCTCATTCAATCACATCCAGACACCCGCTCATCCAATCGCCTTCAGACAGTTGCTCATCCAATCGCATCCAGACACCCGCCCATCCAATCACATTCAGACACCTGCTCATCTGATCTCCTTCAGACACACGCTCATCCAATCGCATTCAGACACCTGCTCATCTGATCTCCTTCAGACACTCGCTCGTCCGATCGCATTCAGACACCCGTTCATCCAATTGCAATTAGACACTAGCTCATCCAATCACATTCAGACACGTGCACATCCAATCGCCTTCAGACACCTGCTCATCTGATCTCCTTCAGACACACGCTCATCCAATTGCATCCAGACACCCGCCCATCCAATCGCATTCAGACAGTTGCTCATCCAATCACATCCAGACACTCGCTCATCCAATCGTATTCAGACAGTTGCTCATCCAATCGCCTTCAGACACTTGCTCATCCAATCGTATTCGGACACCAGCTCATCCAATCGCATCCTGACACTCGCTCATCCAATCGCATCCAGACAGTTGCTCATCCAATCACATCCAGAAACCCGCTCATCCAATCGCCTTCAGACACACGCTCATCCGATCGCATCCAGACACTCGCTCGTCCGATCGCCTTCAGACACCTGCTCATCCAATCGCATCCAGACACCCGCCCATCCAATCGCCTTCAGACACTTGCTCATCCAATCGTATTCGGACACCAGCTCATCCAATCGCATCCTGACACTCGCTCATCCAATCGCATCCAGACAGTTGCTCATCCAATCGCATCCAGACACCGGCTCATCCAATCAGATTCAGACACCCGCTCATCCAATCGCATTCATAAAAGAGACGCGACTGCCCCCTCCAAACAGGCTGAGTGCGAGGTGGGCAGATGTCCTTAAAACACCTGGCAGCTGTTATGAAACACGCAAAAATAGATTTGCAACAATTCTTGAACTTTTTCCATCTTTCCCTTCCCACTTCTCAAACATTTCAAGACAACCGAATTGGACGCCTCAAACGCAGCCTTTCGGTCGAACGCATCATTAGCCTCATCTGCGCGGGCGCGTCGAAAGAGCTTCACTTGTTTAAGTCTTTTTTTTTTTTTTTCCCATGCCAGGCTTGAGGCGTTCATCTGATCGATTTGTATTCAACCTGCAATTAGAGGGGGAAAAAAAAAGAAAAAAGTAGCGTATGATACAAATTATTATATTCTGATAAGCCGCATTAGTTGTGCGTTGACTATGTGTCCCCCCTTTTGAGCTCCGTCTTTTAATGTTGCCTTTTCATCAAGACTTTGGATGGGAACACGTCAATTGGGTCGTTCACTTCGCTTTGCGTTGAGTCAACCGGATGTGAGCGCCTTTCATGAAGAAAATAACTCAAAGGGTCAAAGGTGTAATTCCTTCGGCGATCGTCCGGCGTGTCGCAAAGTCCGCTCGTGCTGTCGCGTGATCGGAAATGCCATAGGTGGGCGAATGGATGGCATCCAGGCAGTTATGTTATGCTAAAACTGTGCAGCAACACGCGTATAAACGTGTATTGTAACAATACTCGTAGGCATATATTCTTTAGCTTCTGCAAAAATATGAATTATTATTAATGCATCTGGCGGCACGGTGAATCAGAGGGTAAAGCGTTGGCCTCACAGTTCTGAGGACCCGGGTTCGATTCTGGCCCCGCCTGTGTGGAGTTTGCATGTTCTCCTCGTGCCCGCGTGGGTTTCCTCCGGGCACTCTGGTTTCCTCCCACATCCTACAAACACGCAACATTATTTGGACACTCTAAATTGCCCCAAGGTGTGATCGTGAGTGCGGCTGTTTGTCTCTATGTGCCTGCCCTGCGATTGGGTGGCAACCAGTTCAGGGTGTACCTCGCCTCCTGCCCGTTGACAGCTGGGATAGGCTCCAGCACTCCCCGCGACCCTCGTGAGGATAAGCGGTGAAGAAAATGGATGGATGGATTAATTGGACACTCTAAATTGGCCCAAGGTATGATTGTGAGTGCCGCTGTTTGTCTCCATGTGCCCTGCAATTGGCTGGCAACCAATTCAGGGTGTAACCCCGCCTCCTGCCCGTTGACAGCTGGGACCCTCGTGAGGATAAGCGGTGAAGAAAATGGATGGATGGATTAATGCATCTTAAAGTATTTGTTCATCTCTTTCGCAGTTGTCTGTAGGACTGTATTGCAGTCACCTGGTAGCCAAGTCCCCAGAAGTACTCACAGTTAATTCCTAATGATGCACCCAGTTTTTTCACACGCATTCAACCCTGCGGTTTATGCGGCTAATATATGCATTTTATCGAATGCCCGTAAGCGAGCACTCAAGCAGAAAAGGTAAGAGTGAGACCGGTGGAATACATGTGCCGAGGAAGTGACTTTTACCGGTCCGGCCCTGTTAGCGCTGCGCTAGCGTGTTACCGCCGTGACTCAGTGATTTTGGCCAGTATGCTTTTTTTTTTTTAAACCGGCCCTATTAGCACGACGCTAGCGTTAGCGTTAAACTCTGTGTACCGTCTTTCTTTGTAAATATCTCGTGTTTCAATGTGGACGGCAGTAATGGGCACTCGAGCGAAAAAGGTAAGAGTGAGACCGGAATACATGTGCCGAGGAAGTGACTTTTACCGGCCATGTTAGTGCTGCGCTAGCGTTAGCACTGTGCTAGCATGTTGCTGCTGTGTTACTGGCGTGTCTCTGTCATTTTTACCTGTAATTTTTTTTTTTTTTAACCGGCCCTGTCAATGCCGCACTAGCGTTAGCGCCACACTAGCACCGTTACCATCAATGTGGGCACTTTCCACAGCTGCGGCGTATGTATGTACCAAATGGTATTTCCTTTCCAAATGGACTGGGTGAGGCTTATAACCAGGTGCGTTCTGCAGGCTGGGAATCACGGTAATTCCTTATATGCTCTTGTATTATGTTGTGACTATTTACTAAGTATAATTTCATAGAGCTGTGTTTTATCCGTAAAAACTATGACAAAATTGTTTTTTTTTTTTAGGTGTGACAGAAACACAGAATAATTGCATTTCCATTCATTTTTATTGGAAAATGCTTTGAGATATTGAAGTTTTGAGTTGGAAGGCTGTTCTTAAAGTGGATTAAATCCAATGGTACCATTGTGCAGTACGTATCGTGTGGATGTTAAACATATTTTGTGACCACAAATTGGCGTTTGGCACAGACATTATATATAGATATATATGTCCATCCATTTCACTTGCTTATCCTCACAAGGGTCGCAGGAATGTTGGAGCCAATCCCAGCCGTCATCGGCCAGAAAGCAGGGTACGCCTGAACTGGTTGCCAGCCAATCGAAGGGCACGTAGAGACAGACAACAGTCACCTAGGGGCAATTTAGAGTCTCCAATTAATGGGCACCAATCCTGTTGCTTGCTGAAAAACATATTGGCAAAGAACTGTGTTGAAGTGAGTTGCGGTACTTTGCTGCCATTTTTGTTATACCTCGGAAATAACAGAACTATGTATAAAGGGATGTAGGAGCTTCATGTTGTTTCATCCATCCATCCATTTTCTTTGCCGCTTATCCTCACAAGGGCCGCGGAGAGTGCTGGAGCCTATCCCAGCTGGCAACAGGCAGGAGGTGGGGTACACCCTGAACTGGTTGCCACCCAATTGCAGGGTACATTGAGACAAATAGACGCACTCACAATCACACCTAGGGGCAATTTAGAGTGTCCAATTAATGTTGCGTGTTTTTGGGGATGTGGGAGGAAATTGGAGTGCCCGGAGGAAACCCAGACAGGCACGGGGAGAACATGCAAACTACACACAGGCGGGTCTGGGATTGAACCCGGGACCTCAGAACTCTGAGGCCAACTCTTTACCAGCTGTTCCACCGTGCCGCCCATGTTGTTTCATTTCAAACCAAAAGAAAAATTGCACAATAAATGAAGACATTTCCAAACTGAGGTTTTTTTTTTGAAGTAATAATTTCTCAAATTCTTAATATTAGTGACAGCTTTCACTGGAGTTCTATACGTACAACAATCAATTAATTTCTTTTTAATAGCATCTCTGTAAACGGCGACTCTCGCTTTCTCCCCGTCGAGAAACACGGTCACGTGACGCGGCCTCTCCTTTTTTAAAATTGATCCGCGTCGGCTTCCCTCGGCGTGGCCGGGGGGGGGCTCGGCGGCCCGCCCCGGTCTGAACAGAAAGCGTCACGAGGCGCGGCGGGCGCTGAGCGGTGACCATCAACTCGGAGTGACAGCGCGTCATCTCTCCTCTTTCGGCTTGAGCGAGCAAGCGCAACACCAAGCGAGCGAGCGGGGAACGCTTTTCCCTTTGACCGCCGCTCTTAATAACAACAAAAACACGGCGCATCCTCATACCCCCCCCCCCCCACCCGAGTGGAGACCCCCGTGGTGGCGGAGCTGCGAGGCTTTTTGTTTTTGGAGTAACTTATTGACTCCAATATGATCTCTCTCTCTCTCTCTCTCTCACTCACACACGCACACAAATGCACGATAGCTTTATTAAACTTGCAATATTCCCAAGAGAATCCCCTGGATAAAAGCATCCAACGCTCGGGAGACTCGCGTCCGCGACAGGAAATACCAACATCTCCCAGCACCGCCACCGACCCGAGAGGTTTAATAGCGGTTTATTTTTGGGGCCACCGCGTGGAACATGCATAGGAGCTCTTTGTCCCGAGCGTCCATTCTTGAGGAAGGTCAACGCCGCCGACGGCTGCTTGGCTGAAAGCGCCAAACTGTGTGCGGCGACAAGCGTCGGCATTGTTGAAGCGCCATCGTGCCCCGACTGGGATGAAGCCAAAAAATCGAAACATGCAGAGGCTAGCAGCTAGAGGTAGCATCCAAAAACATTTATTTTTCTTCTTTAACTGTACCGATTTTTTTACATGATGTTTTTCACAATTTTTCACAGTAATATCTGTGAAAATTTATTTATTTATTTATTATTACGTATTTACTTTATTTAAAAATTATTTATCATGACATTATAATGACATTGAGCGCCACGGCCGGATTAGCTGGTAAAGTGTTGGCCTCAAAGTTCTGAGGACTCAGGTTCGATCCCGGCCCCGCCTGTGTGGAGTTTGCATGTTCTCCCCAGTCCCTGGTTGGGTTTTCTCCGGGCACTCCGGTTTCCTCCCGCATCCCAAAAACGTGCGACATTATTTGTACGCTCTAAATTGCCCCAAGGTGTGGTTGTCTCTATGTGCCCTGCGATTGGCTGGTGACCAGTTCAGGGTGTACCCCGCCTCCTGCCCGTTGACAGCTGGGATAGGCTCCAGCACTCCCCACGACCCTCGTGAGGATAAGCGGTGAAGAAAATGGATGGATGGATGGATGGACTCTAAATTGCCCATAGGTGTAATTGTGTGTTTGGCTGTTTGTCTCGATGTGCCCTGCGATTGGCTGGGTGTACCTCTCCTCCACCCGTTTCCAGCTGGGATAAGCTCCAGCACTCCCCGCGACAGTTGTGAGGATAAGCGGCGAAGAAAATGGATATATCAACTCTAAATTGCCCCTAGGTGTGATTGAGAATGTGGCTGTTTGTCTCGATGTGCCCTGCGATTGGCTGGCGACCAGTTCAGGGTGTACGCTCCAGACCGCCTGTGACCCTCGTGAGGATAAGCGGCTAAGAAAAAGAATGGATGGATGAAACAACATGAAGCTCCGACATCCCTTTATACATAGTTCGGTAATATTATACATAGTTCTGTTATTACCGAGGTATAACAAAAATGGCACACATATAGATTAAGGCTAACGCTTGCTAATGCTAGGAGACACGCTGGGGCAGCGCGAACCGGTAAAAGTCACTTCCTCGGCACTTATATTCCACCGGTCTCACTCTTACCTTTTCCCCTCGCGGCCATTAGAAAAAATGCGCAAATTAGAAAATGAATGGATGGGCAGATAAATGCATGGCAACCATTTAAGACTGTACCCGACTCCCGCGACCATTGTGAGAATAAGCGGCTCAGATAATGGATGGATGGACGGCTAATGATATGCACAGCATCAAAATCAGAGAAAGGCTTGGTGTTTTTTTCTTGTTTGTTTGTATTGTTTTGTTCTCCACCATCTGGACTTTTTATCAAGGGGTCTTTTGCTGGAAATCTTTGTTTTTCGCAACACCTCCACATTGGATGATTTGCTCATTCTCACAAGCGCGCACACATGATGTCACATTTTCCCGGAACGAGACTTTTTTTTTTTTTTTTTTCTCAATTTCAAGCAGCGTTCCTCGACCGCGCCGGTGGAGGACGTGTAAACTTTGCAGTTTGAAACCGGGGAGAAACTTTTTGCAGCGTTACCGCGGGCTGCAAAGTCGGAGCCGCCGCGTCGAGAATGCGGAATTAAAAGAAATGTTTTTTTTTACAGGTGTGCCATTTCCCCCCTGCGGAGAACAAAGTCGGGCCCCGCTAATGAATCCATCCAGCCGGTTCCCCCGAGAGTGTTTTTCTTAATAGAAATTACTCAAGGTGTCAGTCCAATTTAGACTCATTTCATTTTAGCGCCCCTTAAAACGCCACTCTTCGGAGGAAGAACTATTTCGTTGTCATTGTATTTTATTATTATTTTTTTACATTTCTTTATTTGTGAGTGTGAGGGGAAAAAAAATAAACATTTCAATGTAAAATATTTTTTGAGGGAAAAAAATTAATTCATGATGATCAAGAAAGATATAGAATAAGTTTTAATAATTTTGAAAACAATATATATATATATATAAATATATATATTTTTTTAAATAAGCATTTTTACAAATTTTGATTTTAAAAATTTCAATTTAAAATATTTTTGGAGGGAAAAAAATCATTAATGATTGATCAAGAATGATATCGAATAATTTTTCATAATTTTGAAATATATATATATACATATATATATTTAAAATAAGCATTCGTACAAGTTTAGATTAAAACAAATTTCAATGTAAAATATTTTTGAAGGGAAAAAAATAATTAATGATGATCAAGAAATATATAGAATAATTTTTTATAATTTTAAATATATATATATATATACATATATTTAAAATACGCATTTTAATAAGTTTGGATTAAAAACATTTCAATGTAAAATATTTTTTGAGGAAAAAAATAATGATGATCAAGAAAGATATTGAATAATTTTTAATAATTTTGATTTATATATTTCATGTGTGTATATTTTATCTTCAAGAATTACATCTTAATCTTTATTTTTTTCTGTTTTTGGGATGGATGAAATGTCATAATTGTGCAAAAAATTTTTAAAGCTGTTTTATTTATTTATGTAATTATTTTACAAACAAATGAATATTTTAGAGAGAAAAACGTTTTAGGTTAACAATAAATTTTCAAAATTAAAAATCTTGGTAATTTTGTAGTTAGACATAATTGCGCATTGACAAGGTGTTTTTTTTTTTTTTAATCCAAAATTCCTGGAAAAAATATTTAAAAATAAATGAAACAATTATTTTACAAGAATTGTTTTTTTTTTCCAACAAAAATTTAATTCAGGAAAAAAAGTAATAATCTCAGGAGAGTTAAGTCATAATTATTTTAGATAAAATATTGTAATGTTAACAAAATGGAGATACATTTATGCATTTCTTAATACTACAAGAACTAGAAAATGGTCTTGCGTCTCCCCACTCCGCCGGTGAACACGGTCCCCCCCCCCCCCCCCACACAAAACAATTTGTTTTTGCACGGCGATTGGACGCTTTAGAAAACGTGTCGTCGCCGACTGGATTCAAAGAAATTCCCGAATCCACATCAGCGTCGCGATATTTTTCTCTCTTGATGCGCCCCAGAAAAGACATCAATTCTGAATTCATCCAGCACAAGACGGACAATCAATGCCTCCATTGTGTCGCCCGCATCTTTTGGCAACCGCGAACCTTCGCTCCCCCCCCCCACCTTTTTTTTTTTTTTTTTTTTTTTTCAGTTCCCCATGGTTGAGCGCCCCAATTTGAATTTTTTTAATAACACTCTCCGAGAGTGAAAAGTGGGGGTTCTGCCCGGAGGATTTACAAGGCATTTACATTCCCGGAGAGAATGGACACTCCCGCCGCTCTCTTTTGTGAGGGAAAGGACGGCGGCGGGATGAAATTGGGCGTAAATGAAGGTCGGGGGTCGCACACCTCGGAGGAGCAGTTGTGGAGAATCCGAGGGGATTCCAAATGGGGCTCGCTGGACCGGGCGGGCGCCGAACGCTATTTCTGTTTACTGGCAGACAGCCGGCTCGAATCGGAGCTCGAGGACAATATATGCCGCGTAGCTAACTAATACTTACTTCGCATTGGCATCTGCAGCACTTCACAAAGTATGCACCCTATATGCAGCGCATATAAAAAGTCGACACACCCTGGCCAGATATGCCAGATTTGAGTCATGCTGAAAAAAAGACAAGAGATGAATCATTTTTGTCGGTTCCCCACGGAGGAAACCATAAAAATCTTTAACCGCCTCATCACATTCACGTATGAAATTCATGACATCGTTTTGGAATCAGAAATCGCGAGTAATGGGTTTTTCAAATGTTGTTGTTTGGTAACAATAAAAATGCTTGGAACATCACAACGTTATCATTTATGATGTGACAATTTGAAATTTGGGTACACATTTTAACAAAAATCCTGAAAGTTGATACATATGATTTGCCCTCGCGGGCCATATAAAGTCATGCAGCGGGCCGGATCTGGCTCCCGGGCCTTGAGTTTGACACCTGTGATTTAAAAACTCTACACGCAATGAATGTACGCTAGAATCCATCCATCCATTTTCTTAGCCGCTTATCCTCACGAGAGTCGCGGGGAGTGCTGGAGCCTATCCCAGCTGTCAACGGGCAGGAGGCGGGGTTACACCCTGAACTGGTTGCCAGCCAATCGCAGGGCACATCGAAACAAACAGCTGCACTCACAATCGCACGTAGGGGCAATTTAAAGTGTCCAATTAATGTTGCATGCTTTTGGGATGTGGGAGGAAACTGGAGTGCCCGGAGAAAACCCACGCAGGCACGGGGAGAACATGCAAACTCCACACAGGTAGGGCTGGGATCGAACCTGAGTCCTCGGAACTGTGAGGCCAGCACTTTCCAGCTGACCCACCGTGCCGCCTGCACTCTATAATCTATATCTCAAATTAAAAAAAAATATTTTCAAGAGGGCATATAAATAAAAAATGCAGCAAATGAGGTTGCACAAGTGTGCACACCCTCACAACTGGGATGGGTTGTGTTCAGAATGAACTACCGTAATACCCGGCCTACAGAGCACACCTGGTTATAAGCCTCACCCAGCACATTTGTAATGGAAATACCAATTGGTACGTACACATGCCGCAGGTGTGTCAAAGCCGCAAGTGCCCACATTGAAACGCACATTGAAACACGAGATATTTACAAAGAAAGATGGTAGCTAACACTTGCGGCGCACTAACAGGGCCGTTTTAAAAAAAAAAACAGACCGGTAAAAATCACTGAGACACGGCAGTAACACGCTCACGCAGCGCTAACTGGACCGGACCGGTAAAAGTCACTTCTTCGGCACATATATTCCACCGGTCTCATTCTTACCTTTTCCGCTCGAGTGCCCCCTTGCGGCCGTTAGAAAAAATGCACAAATTAGCCGCATGAACCGCAGGGTTGAAAGCGTGTGGGGGAGAAAGTCGCGGCTTACGGGCCGGAAATTGCGGTAATCAGTTTTTAAACAAATATTTGATATAGAGTGTCAGCACGCAACTGCCACCACTTAGCATGGCTCCGATTAACCCCAAATAAAGTTCCGCAGTTTATACGAAGAAGATGCAAGACTGTTGTGGCTCAGACTAAAAAATCAGTCCTACATTTGTATTAATTTTGTGTGGGGATCTGATTCTCGATAATGTCACAATTGTGCCACATTTGATCCTTTTAAAAAAAAACAAAAAAAAAAACAGTTCCACTCATCTGGTAGCTCATACATAATGGAGGATGTGTATTTCTTTTGAGCCGGAAGAGTTTTTCCTCTCCTGCAGTGAAGTTTATTTGTTATACTGCCACTCTGGTTCTTTGTATCATTATATATTTATCAAAGATTTCGGTTGGACAGAACGAGGTTTGAAAAGGGAGCAACAGAAAAGAAAAAAAGAAGAAGAAGAAGAGGACGGAGTTAAAAACAAAACAAGAAACTGTAAAATGAATAAAATGCGATATATGAATACTACAGTGCCACATGGAAGCCAAGTTTTAGTCGTGCGACACGTTTTGAGCAGACATCCCAAGAAGTTTGCACAGTCATGAGACAGATCACAAAGACACATCCCCACTTGTAAGAGGGTGTGTACACTTGTACTAGTCTATCTCACCGGTCCATTTTGAGTTCCCTCTCAAAAATATTTCATATTTTGTCACTTGACTTCTGCAGGTTACATGTGACATTCACGGTGGAAAACATTTTGAACGGATTCATCTTGGTCCTTCTTGGCAGGGGTGTGTACACTTAACACCGTACGGGAAACATATTTCATTCTCAACTGTTTATGTCTTCATATTTGTAGAGTTTTGTTGCGACAATTCTGCGGACTATTTTTGCCGCCATTGAGTGACTTCTGGATACACATCTACGTACCGTAATTTCCGGCCTAGAAGCCGCGACTTTTTTCACACGCTTTCAACCCTGCGGTTTACGTGGTGATGCGGCTAATTTGTGCTACTTTTTATCGAACGGCCGCAAGGGGGCGCTCGAGCGGAAAAGGTAAGAATGAGACCGGTGGAATATATGTGCCGAGGATGTGACTTTTACCGGGCCGATTGGCGCTGCGCTAGCGTTAGCACTATGCTAGCGTGTTGCTAAGTGTGAAAAGTGATTTTTACTGGCATGTTTTTTTTTTCTTTTTTTTACTGCCACTGTTAGCGAAGTGACTTTTACCGGCCTGTTAGCGTTTCGCTAGCGTTAGCGCTGATGTAGCGTGTTGCTGCTGTGTCTCAAAGATATTTACCAGTAAGTTTTATTTTAACCGGCCCTTTTAGCGCTAGCTTTAGCGTTAGTGCTAGCTATTGTTTGTGTGGCGTTAGCATTAGCGTTAGCGCTAGCTAGTGTTAGCGTGGCGTTAGCATTAAACTCTTTCTGTATACCGTCTTTCTTTGTAAATATCTCGTGTTTGAATGCGGGTTTCAATGTAGGCACTTGCGGCTTTTCCACAATCATATTATGTATTCGTTCACAGTCAAATCTATAAGAGATTTTATTGATCAACACATCTCAATTTATTCACGTAAAGTTTGCCGTTCACATCCGGATACGTACTGTGCTATCACTGTGCTGGGCTATTCTTGCCGCTGATATAAATAATCGACTTGAGAAGTTCTAAAGGATCAAAACACCGAAGGTGGCGCGGTGAAGAGTAAACAACGACTTATGTGTGCGGAGAAACGGTTTGCACTTTATCTGTCATTGTTAGCGCGAAAACTGAGCGAACGTCCCAGGTAATGGGGCTGCGTCCCGATGCTAATCTACAAAAGCGCACCCGTTGCGCGGGCTGACACGCGCCCCGGCGCCTGCTTGTTTACTCTGAAGGACAATTTGGTCCAAAATGTCACGTCGCATCTCGCTCACGAGAGACGGGAGGTAGCGACGTGTCACCGCGTGTCGTTTGATCAGCGCTTGACGGCCGCGCGGTAGCGTCGTCGTGACCTTCTCCGCAGTTTCTCGTGGCTATGGGAAATTTGTGTGCTAGCTAAGCCCATCCCCCCCTATGTCACCTCGAGAATATTGAATGCTGGTGACACATGAGGATCAAATGAGTCTCGTCTGTCTCCGCTCAGGTGGGGCCACGGCTTGTGATGCCTGCATATTGTTTTTTCCCCAAAGAATACGCAACGTACTTAATGAATTTGCTCTGACTGTCATTTTCCAGCAGTGTCAACCCGATATCTGGCAACCTTCCTCGTAGGCTTACTGCATCTGCTGGATCCTGAAGTAAAATCCATCAAAGTAATAATAAGTAGGAAGGAAATCAGAGTCAAGAGTCGTTTGCCGTTGACTTTTCCAAGTGTGGTCTTCATCAGATAAAAGATATTTGCGCAACCTCGTCAAATTTTGTGCCTTAAAGAGCTTTGTCCAATACCGTTAAACATTTAGAAGGTGATAATAAACGAAGGCATGGAGGACCCATATTTAATGGCGAAGTCGATGTTTTCGCCGATAAGAAATTGGACTGTTGACCCGCTTCCGCTTGTCTTGGACAACTGGATCCACACACGGATCTGGTGAGTAAGTCGTCGAGATTTACACGGAAAAGTTTGAAAGCGTGGAAAAGTCTGGACGCAGACAAATACTTTGTTGCTAAATCTCTTCTCAATCAGGACTAAATCCCAAATAGTGATGGAGCCACTCAGATTTTTTTCAACACAAATACCAATATTTAAATAAATGAGCCCTGATTTTACACAAACTCGCATTCATTAACTATGATTGGAAAAAAAACAAGACAGTGAGTCGTCTCCTCAGTACACGGAAGCGTGTTGCGGCCACACGTTAAACTTCGGTAAACCTCCCCTTGACAAACTTATTTTTTTTAAAATATCCATTGTTCTCAAATGAGTCCAATACGTATTTAAAAAAGAAAATAAACCGCTGGGATAGGCTTCAGCCCCCGCACACGGAAGCGGGTTGCAGCCACACGTTAACCTACGTAAACATCACTGCGATCGACGGTTTATTTTCTTTTTTTAAATACGGATTGGACTCATTTGAGAACAATGCAAATTTTTAAAAAGAGGTCTGTCGGGGAGAGGTTTACTGAAGTTAAACTTGTAGCCACAACACGCTTCCGTGTACGTTGGAGACGACTCCCTGTCTTTTTTTTTTTTTCTTAACGCGTTGTTCTCAAATGAGCCAACTTGGCATTATAAATAGTTCTTGGGAATTTGAGATCGAGGAGATTAATTCCTCCCTGAAATGAAGCGATCGCTACACAGTCGTGTGTATTTGTTGGGCACCATCCATCACGTTTAATTGCCAAAATCCATCCATCTTTTATCATCTTTTAAGATGGTATTCCATAGAATGACCTTTCGTCTGTTGTAACAACCCACAGCACAACAAGTCTCGGGCATTGTGAATATTCTGCTCCGGTTCAATGTCGCCCGCAATGTCGAGCAGCTCTTTTTGACCGGCAATATGGCGGCGTGAAAATGATGACGTCACGTGCATAAGCACTACAGCAAGTCATCAAATTTTGCCACATGCAAAGGAAAAGACTCAAATATTTCATTTTGGTCTTTCCCATCTGTCTACCGTGTGTGTGCGTTCAATTTGGTAACGGGCCAACGACGTTTCACGGGCAAGTTTTGTCGATAGAAATGGAAATGTCCAAAATGACCCAAAGTGGGCGCTTTGGAACAAAATGGCAGACTTCCCGAGTCTTTTCAAGCGTCTACTCATGAAAGCTCTGCCGACCAACTTTCATGTTGCCGAGTGAAATTACCTCAGGGGGTGCATTTTCAAAGAGCTCCAGGGGAGCGAGGGGGGGGGGTCTTTTTTTTTTTTATTATTCCACAAAGGATATTTTCATCAATGGTCACTATCTGTTGCATTAATTGGGGTAACACATAAGCTAATTAAATGCCATTTTTTTATGAACGGAAGGAAAAGTAGTTCAAAGAGAACAATTACACTTCACACTGCCGCGCCCCCCCCCCCTTTTCCCTCCCCCGCATCTTGAGAAAATGTAAATGAGGATGAGTAACCGGTACGCTTTTAGGTTGACCCGTGAGGCGAGCTCTCACGTACGGTCGTCGAGTGAGAAGGCCGGCAGCTGCGAAGAGAAGCTCGAAGAAGCGATGTTAGGCGCACGAAAAAAAAGAGAAAAAGAAACGAAAAGAACAAGAACACCATATGCAGCAACGGAAGACAGGAGCGATTGGCTCGTTGCCTTGGTTACGAACAGCTGGACACCTCCGGGGGTTTCACCTTGGACACAAAACTACCAACAAACGTGGAGCTAGTTTGTTGTTAGACAATAAAGTCACGTGTGCTTGCATGGAATAAATGTGCTAGCATCATTAGCTGTCACTTATTATAATTGATATGTTCACTTCTGGTGCATGCAGTATTTTTAGTATGTTATGAATGAAAAAGCAGCAGCCGGTATGGACCCATCTGTTTTTTTCACCACAAAACATGATTTTGACGTCTGTGGCTTCTAGTAACTCCCGCCATGAGAATCCTCTCGAGGGATTTGTTTTCGAGAAGAAGCAGGAAGTGACGTACAGGACAGAGGTGTACTCGTTTGTTTCCATTAGTTTTACCTCCGGGAAGGTAGCTCGTTCTTCCTTCGTGTTAGCCAAAATGCCGGCTCCTTGCATTGCCGGACATTGCTTGAACACTCGGGAGAATGGATTTACCCTTCATAAGTTTCCAAGAGACCAGGTTCGTTGTGAAAAATGGATTGCACGGGTGCGAACGACGAGAGCTCCGTGGGTTCCAAATGACAAAAAAATTGTTTGGGGCGGACTATGTATTCGATCTCTCATAACGTAACAAAAGATCCGCGTACGTATGACAGGCGTGCTAAATGTGTCGATGGGCACGTCGGACGGCGGCGGGCTCGCCGGCGAAGGCTGCTGCGTCGCCTCGCGGACGCCGGCGGCTATGAACAACGCTGCCGACAATGCGCCGTAAAGCGTCGGCAGCGTTGTTCGGACCGCGACGGCTCATCTCCGCCGCGGAGGTGGATCGGACGGTGAGGCAGGTTGGCCGTGATCGCATATCATCTGAATATGGCTCGAAACAATAACAACTTCACTCGGTTGTGAGATGTTCGAAAAGAGCTTCCGTGTCAGAAGGGGCGTGTTCGCCTCCCACAGTCGGGTCCACCGCGTGTTTTCAATGGCGAATGTCCGGGTTGACGCCACGGACAGGAGATGCAGCCAATATGGCGACCACTTGGATGTCGTCGAATGACACTTCCGCAACTTTGCGCACGGATGACGCGCTCTCCGCTCGTATTTAGTTTTTTTTGTATAGACATTGAAGTGAATAATGTTATATGTATTTTTCATTACAGTATCTATTTTTGAATGATTACAGGGATTACACTTGACCTTTAATGATAATTGCCACAGTGCACAATAGAAATGAACAATAGCAAGAAATAATACTCAAGAGTAATTGAATGGCCCAGGGCCATGTGCGCAGTCGCAATGTATATCATATCATTTTCACAATTGCTCCTCTCTCCAGTTATTCATGATATCTTCTGCCTTTTCACGATTGAAATAAACAAAACAACGAGAAATAATCCCTTGTCAAAAGGTAAAGTTTACGGTTGAGAAGGTACACAGTTATGCCCGCAGTGTACATATCACGAATAATGTAGTAGCGCGTCTTGTCATTTATTCATGATAACCACCACGGTGCACATTATAAATAAATAATGAGTACAGTTAAAATACAATAATGCTGCTATTGCGCGCGCACCAGAAGGAGCAGCACAATGTCCATTGAACTGTGGCAAAAATCATTCTATACATAGTGTCATCACTGTATGTTTTGCTTAAGTTAAATATAATTAAAAATGAAAAATATATTATTTTGGGGCGGCACCGTGGCTCAGCTGGTAAAGCGTTGCCTTCACAGTTCTGAGGACCCCGGTTGAATCCCGGCCCCGCATGTGTGGAGTTTGCATTTTCTCCCCGTGCCTGTGTGGGTTTTCTCCGGGCACTCCGGTTTCCTCCAACATCCCAAAAACATGCAACATTAATTGGACACTCTAAATTGCCCCTAGGTGTGCATGTGAGTGCAACTGTTTGGCTGTACGTGCCCTGCGATTGCCTGGGAACCAGTTCAGGGTGGACTCCGCCTTCTCCTGCCCGTTGACAGCTGGGATAGGCTCCAGCACTCCCAGGACCCTTGTGAGGATAAGCAGCTAAGAAAATGGATGGCTTAATGGATGGATGGATGGATGGATGGATATTATGTGGGATTTAGGGGGAGGTCAAAATGGAGTAAGGGCATTTCTGTTCGTTTTATCAGTGATAGATGATATGAAATATGATTGTTTTGATTTGCAAGCACCACCTTTCACAATAGAAATAAACACAAGAAGCATTAAAAAAAAAAAATCTACTGTGCTAAAAATAAATAAAATTCCAGGGTGTGGTCAGTTACGCCAAGTGAGTAATGCAATCAGTCCTCTTGCCAGTTATTTATGATAACCGTCACAGTGCGAAATTTGTAGAAATGACTTCCAAATAATTCCCAGCCGTCGCCCTCTGCAGTATTCTCAGAATGCAAATCTCGGATGAAATCGGCGCTAGTAACACCTCTTTCGATCGTTGCCCTCGCAATGCTTTTTTTTTTTTTTTTTTGTCGCGTCCCGTCTCGAAATGTTTGCATTTGTAGCGAGACAACCGCAGAGGCACGCGAGCCTTGAACTGCCTTTTCGGTCGTCAGCGGAGGATTTCACAGGAGCAGATGGCGGAACGGGGGAATAACAACATAGTTGGGGGGGGGGGGGGAGTGAGGAAATGGGCGTACTGCCACGTTATTGGCGAGGGACGAGGCCTCGAAATGCACTGATCGTGTTAGCCGACTGTTTGATATTTGGGTTTTTGGCGGGGCCGCCTAATAAAAGCTTTCATCAACTATTTAAGACGCGGCCTCAGATTACTCCACAATCTATGGTCGGGTGGACCTGAAAGGGAAGGGAAGGAAAGGCCTGGATAAACAAAAAAAAAAAAAACAACAACAATACGCCACAAAAAGCAGCTTTGGTGATTCATTAAAATAAAAAATTTAAAAAAACGGCAACTTCCACTGGAGTCAGGCAACGTTCACTTGCTGTCTGCTGGAGTTAGTTGGAGTTCGTGGTTATTAGTCAATCGTGCGCATTATATGTATGTATCGGAGAAAATTGATTTTATAAAAGTATGTCGCCATCGAGAGGTGAAACAATGCTGTAGACTTTCCTTCCAATATTATACACGGGTGTGCGTTATACATGAGTACGGTGATTTATTTTGTTTTGTGTCTCATAGGCCACTGCAACTTTTTCACTACAGACGAGTGACGATTACATATTCACCAAATAGATTATGAAATGTATACATTTTGTTGCCGATTGTAATTGACTGAAACAGTTTTACTCAGATCAACCAATCAGAGAACGTAAAACTGCTGACAGCTATGTGGGCCAGCGAGTGAGGTGAATTTGATTGGTCGAAGAAACAGCCACATTTTTTATACGGTTTATACTTCCAACGACCGTGTAGACATGTTCACACTGAACTAACCGTGTGGTAAAATGCTAACCCTCTATCACTGACTAGGCCACGCCCTTTAAAGGCACACATTAACATATGAACACGACAGAATACATCGATGCCTCGGTTCTCGACCACAATCCGTTCCAGAAAACGGTCCGAGAAGTGATTTCTTTGAAAACCGAATTGATGTTTGCCATTACAATGAATGGAAAAAAAATAATGCGTTCCAAGCCTAAAACAATTAGGCTTTTTAAAGCTTTTTTTTTTTTTTTTGCTTTTCCTGATTATAAACTTCATAGTAGAAATACATGTATACTTTAAATACTTTACATCATAAAATAATTACAGAAATATATTTATTTTTTTGCTTCAAATGCATGCTTTAGTAGTAGAGTACGCTAGGCTGGGAGCGCATTGCCGTATCTGTAGCGACTCGGCCCTCAGCCTTGTAAACTTTTTTTATTAACAAAAGTGCAAAATAACTTTAATCGAGCAACTTGCCTTCTTTGGGGGCCATGATCGGGGTTAATACGGTGGTCCTCCATAAGAAGAAAAACAACAGTCGCTATCGAGACACGTCTGTGTACAGAGGCTGCGTTAAACAGAATAACAAAAGTGCGCTAGTTGCGCCGCGCCCGTTATGTCATTTCTGGGTTTTTCCGGCGGCGAATGAATTCACCACAAAGCTCGTCGTGGGTCAGCTGGTCTGGCCACGCGCAATATGTTATTTCCGGGGGCGTACGAGTACCCATTTTCGTTCGAAAACAGAAGCAAAATAAAAAATCTCGAAATTTTCATTCGAAAACCGATTTGTTCAAAAACGGGGACGTTTCGAGAATCGAGGCTTTACTAGATGTCCGGTTCATAGAAGACTGTAATTTGTCTGTAGATGTGAATGTGAACGACACATTAATACATAGACATACACAGATGAGTTCATAGATTTAGCCAGAGAAAAAGGACGAAAAGTTTTTTTTCTTGTTGTTGAAAAAGTTGAGCAAAGCCTGCTTTTCCCTCCAAGGAAATACACGGAACACAGGGCCAGTCAGGTGTGTGTGTGTGTGTGTGTGTGTGAGATCTTCCTACACAAACACACACACACACGCATACAAAGCGCTGAAGGCTGAAACGTACTTTCATTGACCTTTCATCTGTACTAGCAACACACACGCTGAGCTTTAGTTGCTTATTCATGTGTAACTTTGCAGTGTGTGTGTGTGTGTGTTCGCAGCCATGATGTCGTCACTCACTATAACTCGGCGGCATGCGCGTCGGCGCTGTCGTGAGCAATATCGGCGAGGCCGCGGGCGTGCTATCCCAAATGACACGGGGCGTTCAAACGACCGACTCGTGCAATAAACGCGGCTAATTGCACTTGTCGGAAGTGGCGGGTCGGCCGGGCGGGCCTGGTGGCGAGGGAGGAAAAGGTCAGTGAACCCCGAAGACGACGTCGGCTTCAGTGCGCGCGTCGCTGCGAAGGAGCAGGCAGGAAACATACAAATGAATGTAGCGCTCCCATGGTATCCATCCATTTTCTTTGCCGCTTATCCTCACGAGGGTCGCGGGGAGTGCAGGAGCCTATCCCGGCTGTCAACGGGCAGGTGGCGGGGTACACCCCGAGCTGCCAGCCAATCGCAGGGCACATAGAGACAAACAACCAATCGCATTGATAATCACACCTTGGGGCAATTTAGAATGTCCGATTAATGTTGCGTGTTTTTGGGATGTGGGAGGAAACCGGAGTGCCCGGAGAAAACCCACGCAGGCACAAGGAGAACATGCAAACTCCACACAGGCGGGTCTGGGATCGAACCAGGGTCCTCAGAACTGTGAGGCCAACGCTTTCCAGCTGACCCACCATGCTTCCCAATTTCCCATGTTATTAATCCTTTATAAAAACCAGTTCTTCGCGACAACAACGAGCAATGCAATGGAACACAAAAGGAGACCAACCTGTTTGTTGAAGAGAAACATACACCAGACTCCTACTAAGTAATAACATTTTTATATATATATTTTTTAATTATTTGTTTTCATTAGGGTGGCACGGTGGAGCAGCTGGTAAAGCGTTGGCCTCACAGTTCTGAGGTCCCAGGTTCAATCCTGGACCTGCCTGTGTGGAGTTTGCATGTTCTCCACGTGCCATCCAACAAACATGCAACATTAATCGGACACTCTAAATTGCCCATAGGTGTGGGTGTGAGTGCGACTGTTTGTCTCTATGTGCCCTGCGATTGCCTGGCAACCAGCTCAGGGTGTACCCTGCCTCCTACCCGTTGAGAGCTGTGATAGGCTCCAGCACTCCCCCCGACCCTCGTGAGCATAAGCGGCAAAGAAAATGGATGGATACTATGGGAACGTTCTCAGTATTTTCTCGAGCGCTACAATCCCGGACCCGCCTGTGTGGAGTTTGCATGTTGTCCCCTTGCCTGTGTGGGTTTTCTCCGGCTCCGGTTTCCTCCCACATCCCAAAAACATGCAACATTAATTGGACACTCTAAATTGCCCCTAGGTGTGATTGTGAGTGCAATTGTTTGTCTCCATGTGCCCTGCGATTGGCTGGCAACCAGTTCAAGGTCTACCCCGCCTCCTGTCCGTTGACAGTTGGGATAGGCTACAGCACTCTCCGCGGAACCTCGTGAGGATAAGCGGCAAAGAAAATGGATGGATGTGAAAGTGGTCCGTGGCCCCAAAAAAGGTTGTCAGAATGTAGTAGTTGTACTGTGGTGAAAAAATACCAAATGATGTTCTCGATTAATCAACTTCAAGTCAATTTTCATCACAAAAACATCATTCAAACTCTTGTCCACTAATGTGTGGACTCATCGCTCGCTAATTAGTCACGTAAACTGCCATATTGCGCAATACAAGCGGAATTAAGTGGCTAATTTGGATCAAGTCTAACTTTTATTCAAAATGTCTTGAAAGATATCTTTGATGTCATTTGACACCCCCCCCCCCAAAAAAAAAAAACATTAAAACACCGAGAACATGATTTCATTAAAAAGCCCAAATCCGAAATGTACGCTGCCTCTTGTAGAAAGTCAGCTTCGAAAGACTCTCGGGTCAGGGCCATAGATAACGCACTGATAGATAGACCATAAGTAATTCATAGGGTTTAAAAAAAAAAAAAAAAAAGTCCTTCAGTCATATTCGTGTGTGTTGTCGGCTGTCCATCAATACCTCACGGCTGATTACCGGCGCCGTTCTTCACTCTCCGCACAGTAAAGCTATAAAGGCTATAATGGCAAACTCAACATGGAGCCACGGGGAGAAATAGCCGACGACCGGCCCCGGGAATTGCAAGTCCATAGTGCTATAGTGGAGCAAATTATCCCCGCGGCGACGGCGGCTATAGGTGGGTAATTGATGTTGCCGGGCGGCCGGCAGAGGGGGGAGCAGGCATGTAAACCCCCCTGCCCCCGCCCTCACCGCCAACCCCTCTCTTAATAGACCCTGCCAGGGGTCACGGCCCACGCTCAAACCTGATCAGGGCTCCGGTGTCTGCTGCAACCCACTTTGGAAGCGGACGTTAACCTTTAGACTTACCTGTGGAGTAGGACTGGTCGTAGTTAGGTGATAAACCCAAACATTTTCGCCGTCCTCGTTACTTTTCACGGAATTGAATCGTGACCTATACAGACGAGTCCGTCCTCGTTACGGTCCACGGAATTTAAGCGCACACGAGTCCGCCATCGTTTATTACCTTTTAATGTACATACGAGTCCGCCCCCGTTACCTTTCACGGAATTTAACCGTGACCGATACAGACAAGTCCGCCCTCGTTACACGGAATTTAACTGGTACCTATACACACAAGTCCGCCCTCGTTACCTTTCACGGAATTTAACTGTGACCGATACAGACGAGCCCGCACTCGTTACACGGAATTTAACTGCAACCTATACAGATGAGTCCACCTTTGTTACGGTCCACGGAATTTAAGCGCACACGAGTCCGCCCTCATTACCTTTCACAGAATTTAACTGTGACCTATACAGACCAGTCCGCCCTCGTTACGGTCCACGGAATTGAAGCGTGACCGATCCAGACGAGTCCGCCCTCGTTACGCGGAATTTAACTGTACCTCCGACACGTTACCTTGGTGTAGACTGCGACACACCTCCGCGCCGATTTCCCGTCGACAATCACTCTTTTTATACATCGTAAGAAAATTGTTCTTACCAAGACGTCTTCTTGTCAGTTGGATTTCCGTCAACCCTCAGATCCCAGTTAGAGAGTTCGAGGACCAGTCCCTTAATGGGGTCTGTGTTGCTGTGGCCACGGTCTTCCTGGAGGTCGACTCTTTAGCTGGGATCCTCAGATATCTTGGAATCTGGCTCGCAGGACCGAGAAAATGTTCGGTTTATCACCGAACTTGCTGGAATAATTGCAGAAATAACAGACAACAAGTCGTCTTTCTTATGATCAGGAGGACGTGAGAGCCCGGCCAGTTACGGTCTCCGAACTCGTTCTCAACCAGCCTCTCACGTACTCTTTTTTTTAAATTTGAAAACACACGACGTCAAAAGGAGGGGTGACCTGATGAAATGAACAACGGTACAGTTTTTGGTGATGATGTGGCACATTCTTTGGTTATGATGGCGTTGTCCTTGGCCACTTCTCGGAAGGTACTCTTGCATCTGTGTGTAGGGGCTCGTCCCGCGAACAAGACTCTTTGAAGCAAGGATGATACTTTTGGCTTTGTCGCAAGTCCATATTACATATATCAACGATAATTCTAACAGACGTCGTCCTAAAATTCTTCGTGAGGTCCATGTTGGCAGTACGTCGGCAGGCGACGACGATTTCCTTTGTCGCGCCTGTCAAAGCGGGAAAAAAATAGTTACCTGGCTGAACTGTGGTTGTAGGTAAAAACGGGGGCTTCAGTCTTCCTCGGTATAAGCGTTAAGATAAATATAAGCGTTAGCTACTAGAGCTAATGCTAACAGGAGACCAGAAGTATCATGGTTGGTCAGCCGGTAACATAGCTAGCTAAAATTAGATGCTCTGGGGAGCGACATTTTGCTTTACAAGCCAACGTACCGTTACTATCTTGTTAAAGCAGGTTTTTACCGATTTCTGCTTTAAATCCCGATAGCATCTCGCGTTCCTCTGCAGGTCAAACAATGTCCAAGAGTCCCGTTCCAGGGTTATGATAACTGAATGAAATAGCGATTCGATTGGAAGTTGCCGTCACCGCCAGACATCATAGAAGGGTCGATGACCCGTCCCCCGCGGGGTTCGGCTGGCGAATGGGAGGAAACGAGACTTCTTCAGCCACTTTATTTCTTTTGGCTTTTTTGGCCTCTGGAACAGCTCTACGCGGCGCAATTCCGCGCACAAATCCCAGAGTGTGCCGGGAAAGCTTTCAGTTTCAATTAGTCGCCGTCGCAGCGTTGCAGAGGCGGCGCGGAGGGGGTCAACGGTAATTTGCTTGTTTTCATACGGAGGTATGTGGGTCACGGCGAAATGATTCCAATATCCGACTGCGGGGGACGGAAGGTTCCTGGCCGGTTCCCTCGTAGACTGGAGACTGCGCCGTCATCTCCGCCTCGCACTCCCTGAAAATAACAACTTTCTAGGAGGCGTACGTCTGGGGAAACGGAGAGAATGAGGCGCCTGTGCCGGGATGCCAAATCCCGGAGCGCCGCCGCAGTGCCAAAGCAAACCGGGGTAGGATGTCGGTCGAGAGTACCGCCGAGGACCGGGAGACGGCGTCCAGATGGTCAGCTCGGTGGCTTTCCATAAATTATTGATCGACTTCGTCCATTTTTATGGCACCCGAGGCGTAAAACTTTTATTCATGAGACCAACACGTGAGGGGGGCCGAGTGTGACTGAGAACACTTGTTCTTTTTGGACAAAATTGTCGCCGCATTATTGTAAATTACACATGAGGACGCGATGATTGCACACGAGACCCTCCAACGAGTGAAGAGCTTTTGCAGGGTGAGATGGGAGTTGGGGGGGGGGGGGGGCTAGAATATAATATATTGAAGTTGGACAATGAAGGAGTTTTTGGGTCAAGAATTTTAGAAGCAGCTGCTTATAATAAATGACCTTGAAGGACGATTGCGGAGAGGAATTTAAAAAAAAGCACACGATTAAGTCCCTGAAGACGAATTGGTCTTTTGCCATCTTTTGATATTCTACTGTACAAATGTGCTTTATTCAGTAGGCACGAGCACATGAAAATCATAGTAATAAAAAGAATCGTCCTCAATGACGCGGTTTGTACATCCAAGGTCTCCATTTTTAGAGTTCCGGTGTTGCTTTGTGCCTGCGAGAACTTTTACATAGATTGGACATCGTCGGAACTAGAAGAAATTGCCTGGACGATACCCAAAATGTCTCAAAACGTGACGTGATTCATCTTCGTCGGGCACAGGTCACGATGACCGACCGCTCCCCCCTCCCCTCCCGGTGACAATAGAAATAAACAGAACAGCAAGAAATAATTTACAGTCACAATGCTGCCCACGCGAGGAGTAAACCGCCGTCGTCCGGGGCGCTAATGACTTCACCTCGACAACAAAGTCCGAATTACAAGTGATGCGAACTCGCCAGGCAAAGGAAGGGCAAGTTAAGGAGAAGTAATAACCATACCGGAACTTTCCAAAAGCTTAATTGAAACCATCGCTATGGCGCAAGCGCCGCTTTATATTGCAAAGTGTTTGCCCTTTTGTGCTCAACTCCAACTTCTTTTCCCCGCATAATTCAACTTTTTTTTTTTCTACAACAGACCGTTTAAGCGTTTCTTAATATTCAGTCGGTGCCAACGAGTTCCTGGATCGGCACTTGAGAGCTGAAAAGTGACGACGGCACGGGCCGCTGATAAATCCGCCGCTCGCGTCCAAGTCTGAAGCCTTTGCCAAAAAGCTCAGCAAGTGCCTCCTCGCCATCCCAGAGTCCGATGCCAGCGTTTAATATCCTTCTAATTACTGCTCTTCCTCTTATTTCAAGCCAAACATCTCTCCGCCTCACGGATTCTTTTCATTTCAAGTTTGCGGTTACACTTATTGGAGTTTTATGACAGGGGTACGTCATCCGTCTAGGCAGCCATTTTATAATTTTTTTTTTTATTCCACTCAGGGTCAGGGAAAAGACGGCGCCTGTCAGGCGGGCGCACCTCCTGTGACAGATCACACATCAGTCACAGGGACTGTCGTGTAAAGGGGCCGAGTTTACACGTCGCCCTCCGGTTGAAACGCGAAGACGACGCCGTGTCATTCAGTTGAAAGGAATCTTTTTTTTTTTTTTTTTTTTTTTGAAAACGGTCCGAGAATTCCATCAAAAACACCAAGACGACGCCTCGGCGTTCTGTCGCCACAAGAAGGCAACGTAGTCGGAATTCGTTTGAAACAAAAACGTCTCATCAGTCAGTTGAAACGAGATGAGAGCGTCAGCGATCGGTTCGACGAGGCAACTCCCGAAAGACAACGTCGCGGCGTTCGTTTGAAGCGGTTGTCGGCGTCGAGATGAAATCGGAAGAAAACGTCTCAGTCGAAGACGCGACGACAATTTCTCAGCCATGTGTTAAGAAATGAAGCCCATTTGAGTAAAAATACCGAGACAATGTCTCTGCATTCAGTGGTCCTCTCCTCAAATCATCATCAGTCTGGTTCATTTTCCCTGGCGGTGTAACGACCCTCATTGGCGACAGCCCCCCCACCCTTCCCTCCGTGTCTCCTGGCCGCCCTCGGTAGAGGCGAGCCGTGTGTTTCCATGGAAACAAACCCGTCGGGGCCCGGCCGTCGGAACCGGATCAGGCCCCGCCGGACAGGGGAGCGGCCGGCGACCCGGCAGATCAAGGTTTGCGTTGACCGGGGCCACAAAAAACCCTTTGGGAAGAAATCTGGTTAATTGGTTAAGTAAGTGCAATTCCCTCTTCTTTCTCCACACTAATTGTAATTTAGAGGCTACAAAGAAAAATAATTTTGCCTTCGGGAGGAAATGAGTATGTTTGTAAAAGCAAACCGCCGTTGAGTTAATGGTACCTTTTTACTTCGAAAGCTCCCGTTTGAGGTTTCAATTTGAGCGCCGTGTCATTATTTAGTGAGCGAGCTCACGCGCCTTGTTGCCGTTCTTGGCACAATTTTAAGCCACTGGAACATATTTCTGGAGCTTTGTGTTACGTCGATGCGAAATCGACATGACGCTGTGTGAAATACAACTTTTGGATTTTCTGCGGAGGGGAATGGACTTTGGGAAGGTAGACTGTGATTGGTTCAATTTGCCTTTTCCCAGAAATGACTTTCTTCAGGTTGCTGATTGGCTTTTTAATTTCAAATTTTGTACGATTTTGGACTGCGGAGGCTAGCAGCTAGAGGTAGCATCCAAAAACATTTATTTTTATTCTTTAACTGTATCTATTTATTTATTTGATGTTTTTTTACAATTTTTTGTAATATCTGTGAAAAAAATCTATTTATTATTATTATTATTATTATTATTATGGTATTATTATTATGATGTTGTTGTTATTATTATTATTTATTTTATTTTAAAATTATTTATGATGACTATTAAATATGAAAAGCTTTGTTTAACATTGGGCAGCACGGTGGAGCAGCTGGTTAAGTGTTGGCCTCACAGTTCTGAGGACCCAGGTTCGATCCCGGCCCCGCCAGTGTGGAGTTCGCATGTTCTCCCCGCCTGTGCCTGCGTTGGCTTTCTCCGGGGCACTCTGGTTTCCTCCCACATCCCCTAAAAAAAAAAAAAAAACATGCAACATTAATTGGACACTCTAAATTGCCCCAAGGTGCGATTGTAAGAGCGATTGGTCGTTTGTCTCCATGTGCGCTACGATTGGCCGGCAACCAGTTCAGGGTGTACCTCGCCCCCTGCCCCTTGAGAGGTGAGATAGCCTCCAGTACTCCCTGTGACCCCTCGTGAGGATAAGCGGCAAAGAAAATGGATGGATGGACTTTCTGTACAGTTACAAGATCAGACAACACAAGTGTTGCTTTGATGCATTGTAGAGCAAATATGCAAATTCAAGCATTTCAATTTATTAGGCGCACCACCACCACACACACACACTCACACACACACACACACACTCACAAACACACGCTCTTGATTTCAGTCTGTGGGCGCCTCGCGTTAATACAGCCGCACGC
Source organism: Syngnathoides biaculeatus (assembly GCF_019802595.1). Lineage (NCBI taxonomy): Eukaryota > Metazoa > Chordata > Actinopteri > Syngnathiformes > Syngnathidae > Syngnathoides > Syngnathoides biaculeatus. The sequence goes on along the minus strand of NC_084652.1, from coordinate 6,759,587 downwards.
AGCGCTTGAGTACCCCAACGGCGTGCGGCGCACGCAGGCCTCCGCCAATCGATGCCGATTGTTTGCACACGCTAGTTCCTGCATCTGGACTCCCTCGAGCTTCGTCTTCATCACAAACAGCGGGCAAGAAATACCCGATGGGACGCCAAAACCGCATCCGTCGTCTCGCAAACGGAGACCAAACGGGGAGTTTTCGAAAACACGTACAGCGGAACCCAGTCAGGGAATATGTTTAAACCATGAGAAGCTTGTACATGAACTCCATCCATCCATTTTCTTTTGCCGCTTAACCTCATAAGGGTCTCTGGGAGTGGTGGAGCCTATCCTAGGTGTCAACGGGCAGAAGGCGGGGTACATTCTGAACTGGTTGCCAGCCAACCGCAGGGCACATAGAGACAAACGGCCGCACTCACAATCACACCTTGGGGCAATTTAGTGTCCAATTAATGTCGCATGTTTTGTTCAGCGCACTTCACTTAGTTCCCCTCTTTTTCCCAAATTCTTGATCAAAAAGAGAAGCGTCTTCACATCGAAAACGGGAAGAATAGCGCCCAAATGTGGACTGCGGGGCGATGATCGAGTGACGAGATCAGGCGGAAACGGCTGAGACGGTGCAGAAAACGCGTGGGAGGATTTTCGCCTTCAGGATTTCTGCCAGGCAAATTTCCCGACAATCGGCCCGCTGTTCTCGTCGCCCCAGAAACGTGCGTGTGATTACGCGTCACGATAATCACGTCAGTTACATTGATTGAAGACTTGAAAATTGTTTACAAAACCCGCGTTTTAGATTAACTAAAGGCGAGACTATCTTCCGTGTAGGGTTCGTTGAATCAAAATTGTCTTTGATCCCTGTAACCGCTTCTTCAATAATCTTCATACTGATACCATACAACTTTGATAACATTAATAACATTTCCATGAAGGCTCAATTGGATTCGTTTACAAAAAAAGATGCGGGGATGTTTCATTCTATTAGAATCGTGTCAAAAGCTTTATTTAGTTAGGTCCTTCAATTAAAATGGAAAAATATTATGGATAGGCAGTACACACATGGGACTCAAACATTTCATTATTTAAAAAAAAAATAGTTTCAAATAGATATACAAGACTGCAATTTTGATGATTACAGAGTTCAGCAAACAAAAACCCTAAATGCGCCGTCTCGAAAAAGTAGAATAGTATGCAACAATGAAGAAATAATGGAAATGATTTTTGATGAAGAAATTAGGTGGCGCAGCTATGAAGCGTCGGCCTCACGGTTCTGAGGTCCGAGGTTCCAATCCCAGCCTCGCCTGCGTGGGTTTCCTCCGGGCACTCCGGTTTCCTCCCACAACCCCAAAACATGCGACGTTAATTGGACACTCTAAATTGCCCCTGCGATTGGCTGGCAACCAGTTCACGGCGTACTCCGCCTCCTGCCTGTTGACAGCTGGGATAGGCTCCAGCACTCCTGCGACCCTTGTGAGGATAAGCGGCAAAGAAAATGGATGGATGAAATTGTTCCCTGAAAAAATCCTTTCGACTGATGAATGAATCCACCGTTGTCAGTGTTTTTGTTTCAATTAAGGTGGCTGGGGCATCTGAGTCGGATGCCTCCCGGACGCCTTCCCCGGTGAGGTGTTCCGGGCACGTCCCACCGGAAAGAGACTCCGAGGACGACCCAGGACACGCCGGAGAGACTATGTCTCTCGGCCGCCTTGGGAACGCCTCGGGATCCCTCCGGAAGAGCTGGAAGAAGTGGCTGGGGAAAGGGAAGTCTGGGGGTCCCTGCTGAAGCCACTTTCCCCGCGGCCCGACCCAGAAAAGCGGTAGAAAATGGATGGATGAATGGATTTAGTTTAGTTTGACATGTTCACATGTTACTCGTTACGTTTTGGTTCCCACGCGATTTCGTTAGTCCTGTTCCTCGTGTCTACCAATCGGCTCCTTCGAGCCACTCGGGCAAGTCTTGTCCAGGTGTGTCTCGTTGTCTCGACAGTTAGTTTGCAGGGTGGACTTGACGAAAGGTGGCGGAAGGAAGGAAGGGAGGGAGGGAGGGATGGAGTTCTGCACTCTCAAGAAGATTTTTTTTTTCAAAGACAAAAACCAAAGCAAGCAAGTAAAAAGAATCCAAATACTAAATCATCAAATCATCCGAGACAAGGAACGCGGCTAACAAGAACAGCGGGAAGTGAAAACCAAACCAACGAGCCAAGACGAAACATGAACCAGAACTAAATATTAGCAAAACAAAAACACAGACAAAGACTGCAAAAAGAACAAACTTATTGTTTTTAATATGATAAAATATTGATGACTAAATTATATTGAGGGTCCGTGAAGAATTGTCTATGGTTGACAAAAAATGTTGACTCGAAATATTTATGATAGCTACCCTGTCAATGGCTGTGATAATACCCAAAACCCATACATTAGTTTTTATTCGAAATAGTCTTACGTTAGCTGAAGACTGAACTCTCTTTGTGTTCAGAAAACATATTTGAAGTCAGGGTTAGGGTTAGGGTTAGGGTTAGTTGTCTTTGAAGGTTCAACGTATACTCGCGCCACACCGGGGACGCTTAATGGCGTCCCGACAAGCCCGTCAACGTTCCGAACGAGAGCGACAGAAGTTCAACAGGCGGTCGGGATCAATAATGCATGTGCTGTAAGCGCCTTGCATCCTTGCGGCTCCTGCCTCATAATGAACCGATTAGCAATATTCAGACTGAATTATTAATGTGACACGCGTGTATGACAAGTCGGAATATTCGAGAGGTCGTAAAACGCGAGGAGTTCAGACGGGCAAACGGGTTTCAACGTCTGCTCGGAAAGGGAACATCGACTTAACCGGGATGAATTTGTACGGAGGGATGTGTCCCAAGTTATCGTGCAAATATTTTGGAGTTTTCCAAAGTAGTTGATAGAAATGACAGCAGAATTTTTAAATGGACAATGAAAATAGAATTCAAATGTTTTAGAACGAATCTTCCAATGGCAACTTTATTTTGGGGGGGAATGATTGAATAAAACTTCAAATCCATTGGTGGATTTAAAGAAGTGAAAGTATTCATTTGTCAAATTTGCCGCAATAGATGAAATCAGGCGGCACAGTGGAGCAGCTGGTAGAGCGTTGGCCTCACAGTTCTGAGGTTCTGGGTTAAATCCCGGCCACACCTGTGTGGAGTTTGCATGTGCGAGTGTGGGTTTCCATCCCCAAAACATGCAACATTAATTGGACACTCTAAATTGCCCCAAGGTGTGATTGTGAGTGCGGCTATTTGTCTCTATGTGCCCTGTGATTTGGCTGCCAACCAATTCAGGGCGTACCCCGCCTCCTGCCCGTTGACAGTTGGGATAAGCTCCAGCACTACACGACCCTTGTGAGGATAAGCGGCTAAGAAAATGGATGGATGGATAGATGAAATCAAAAGCAAGTTGCATTTTGATATAAGCAGCCCTTTTTCTTTAGCGTCACGATTGTTACAATAATTAAACGTTTCTTTCCGGTATGTGGCATCATCGTGCTCGAGGATGATTGTGTTGATAAAAGTATGATTTTTTTTTTTTTTTTTTTTTCCACGGGTACCACAGAAGAAAGCGGTCAGTCAGAAATTTCATTTCAGAGGTCATCGTCCCAACTTCAGGGAACCCAAAATGGCTGCCAAGCTCGCTCCCCGGCAGGTTTCCCCCAGTCCGCCGCCTTCTCGTTTACTTTTTTTGAAAATATGTTCGTCTTCCACCAATCATCCATTATTCATTCAAGAATTGAAATGGTGTTTGATTTTTTTTTTTTTTTTTTTTAAAAAAAAAAAAAAAAACATGTATGTTGATGCTTTTACTCAATCTTTGATGCGTACAATAATACGCCAGCTTCCTGGACCAGATTCCGCTCGGTCGTCTCAGATAGCTCGAGCGCTTCTGTGCTCTATTTTAGTTTTGTCTTTTGCATCCCCTGCGACTGGATAGCATCTGGCGCTAGGCTATGTTAGCGGGCACACAAAAGCGACGGCGCAAAATGATGGAAGACCCACAACGGAGCAACACATGGCTTTGCTTAATGACCGGTGACGACGGCGCATTTGTGATCTTCCTCCACTCCTCAAAGGAGGAGCCGTGGGGACGATCCCGTCTGAAAGCGGGGGCACCCGGATTGTCGCCATTCGTCTGCGGCTCGCCTACCGCGCTGAGGGTGGGGGGTTTTGGAGGTGGTGACGTATTCCTGGCTGGCCGCTTGGCAGCAGCCGACGCCAGCCGTGCGCTGCAATGTGGACGCGCGGGATCCGAACGGTGGCACGCGGGCCTCCACGCGGTTGGAGGGCGCTCATTGCAATGCACGGATGGTCACAATTTCAAACCTTGATACTTCCATCCTTCCATTTTCTTCGCCGCTTATCCTCACTAGGGTCGCGGGGAGTGCTGGAGCCTATCCCAGCTTTCAACGGGCAGGAGGCGGGGAACGCCCTGAATTGGTTGCCACCCAAATCGCAGGGCACATAGAGACAAATAGCCGCACTCACGATCACACCTTGGGGCAATTTAGAGTGTCCAATTAATGTTGCATGTTTTTTGGGATGTGGGAGGAAACCCACGCAGCCATGGGGGGAACATGCAAACTCCACACAGGCGGGGCCGGGATTGAACCCGGAACCTCAGAACTGTGAGGCCAACGCTTTACAGCTTAGCCCACCGTGCCGCCCACTTTGATCATTTTAGAAGCAAATCATAATGATGTAAAAATGACAGCTACATGATTGAAAGTATTTTATCATTTACAATAAAACTTGTTTTTCCTTATAGAAGTTAAAAAAAAGTTTAAGAATGGTGTAGTTTTTTTGAAAAAAAAAAATCCAAATACATTTTACGATACCTAAACTTTTCCGCAATATTTTTAAAATTCTATTTTGACCTACTTTTGTTAAATGTTTGAACATTGAATATTTGGGCTTTATTTAGATTTATTTGTAATTTTAATGATGTACTATAATCATTCAATATATTGACTTTATTTGTCATTATCCCTTTTTTTATGCCTGTGTCATATCATATCAGCTTCTCCCTAAACCATCTATTTGATCCTTTTCACTGTTTTTACTTTAGATGAATTGTTCATTATTGTTATTTGAACACGTTTGTAAAACTTTATATGATCTAAAAACTTTTTTAAAACTGTCTTCTAAAATCGTTTTTGCTTATTTATACTTTCAAGATGTTTAAAAAAATATTATTTCATTATGATAGAACAATTTAATTAATACATTGCATCACATTATTATTTTACTATATATTTTCTTTTATATTTTCTTTAATATTTTATATATATTTATTTTTTTTCTTGATTATTTTTGCAATTTCTTTAAAAAATATACTTTCAATGTCAGATTTTTCATTTAACTGAAACATTTTAAACAGGTTTCCTTGTATAAATATAATTTTCTCTTGTTTATTCTGACTTTTTCAAGATATAAAAATATTTTAAAGTGCAATGAATATTTATTCTTTCGTTTTCATTTTTTTAATAACATTCTTTTTTCTACTTTACAACTGCAACATTTTACTTAATCCTTTTTTGCATGCATTTTATATTTGACCTTTTTACTCATTTTTCACGTCAGGAAAGTAAAGAAATAACGATCAAGTGTATAATTGCGACGATCACAGCAGGGAATATATTTGCTTATTATTTTAAGCATAACTTTTTTTTCCTTGTGAAGATAAGCAGCTTGGAAAATTGATGGATGTATTATTTTTGTATTTACCATTTTATTCCTATTCTTAGAATATTTAATACACTCTATTTCACGATTTTGACAGATTTTTTTTTTTTTTTTTTCGTGTAGATTGTAAAAAGTGATTTTTCTAAATGGCTGCTTTTCTCCACTTCAAAAAAAAAAAAAAATATGATAGCGAGTGAGCATTTTTCAGCGTGAGGCTGTCATTATTTCTCTCGGGCTGAGTGACTCTTTTGTACCTCTGATTATTTTGACTGTTCTCTTTCATTACAACAAAAAAAACTGCATTTGAATTCCATTGAATTTAAGGCGCAATCAATCCACTTTGTGCGGCGTATTACATGTTGCTCGACTGATGCTATTCAATGCAAAGTGATTGACGCGACGACAGACGCGTCGTGTACCGGACCTATCGAAAAGAAAAAAAAAAAAAAACAGGAGCGAGCGCCGTCGATGCGTGTCGTGGGTCCCTCATAGCGCTCGGCCATTATGATTCATGGCGGCGTTCATCAGAATTAACCATTCAAACGCGTCGTCTCTCGCGTGCTTTGTCTTCATTAACCCAAAGATCAATATGTCATTGGCTCAATTACATTAGACGGCGATGACATTGAGCCCCTCCGTTCTATTTGTTCCGCGTCGCTTCATCTTCGAGTCTGGAAAGCGTCCCCCTTTCCGTCGTCGTGGGCCCCCGCCCGCCGCTTTCATCGGTGGGCTTACGGAGTAAACAGCCTCCCCGTGACGAATTCAAAATATTACCGCAGCACATGGAAGGAATCATCCAATGGAGGAACTGAAGAGGTTGCCTGCGGGGTGGGAGGCGGGGGGGCCGGGTTCAAAAATGGCTTATGATGGGTTAAGATGAGCTTTTCCGCCATCACAGCACTTTTCCAACGCTGTTGCTCCAAATTGTCCGTTTATACTAACACGTGTACTCTTGTTGAAACCTATAAATCGTCAAAACGGTTTGCCAAAACACTTATTAGGTTATTTGAAAATCGAGCACACGTTGAAGCCTCAAAATTGTTCCGCTTACATTCATGTTAGCTTTACTTAAAAATAAATCCTCAATGATGTTTGGATTCATCAAAAGGTATAAATTGCCTGAAAGTTCTGAGGACCCGGGTTCGATCCTGGCCCCGCCTGTGTGGAGTTTGCATGTTGTCCCCGTGCCTGCGTGCGTTTTCTCCGGGCGCTCCGGTTTCCCAAAAAACACGCAACAATAATTGGACACGAAATTGCCCCTTGGTGTGATTGTGAGTGCGGCTGTTTGTTTCTATGTGCCCTGCGATTGGCTGGCGACCAGTTCAGGGTGTACCCCGCCTCCTGCCTGTCGACAGCCGGGATAGGCTCCAGTACTCTCCGTGACCCTCATGAGGATAAGCGGTGAAGAAAATGGATGGATGGGTGGAAGATTGGAGGTGGTCTGTGATGCTTGCAAAAACTTGAGTTGGCTTCAACACAGTGATTCTTTATTGAAGATTCAACAATATCTCGATTATGAAACTGCGTATGTTGGGTTCAATGAAGAACCTCACGAAGAAAAACTGTTTTTAGATTCATTGACGATGAAAAGTCCTCTTTGAAGATGAAAAAATGTTTCAGACAGGAAAGACAAATCGCTATTTTTGTTTCAAAATGTTCCTCAAAAAGCGGCTAGTAAATCGTTGGCCTCACAGTTCTGAGGACCCGAGTTCAATCCCGGCCCCGCCTGTGTGGAGTTTGCAAGTTCTCTCCGTCCCTGCGTGGGCTTCCTCCGGGCAATCCGGTTTCCTCCCACATTCCAAAAAACGTGCACCATTAATTGGACACTCTAAATTGCCCCTAGGTGTGATTGTGAGTACGTCTGTTTATCTCAATCTGCCCTGCGCTTGGCTGTCAACCAGACAGCCGGGATAGGCTCCAGCAATCCCCGCGACCCTCGTGAGGATAAGCGGCAAAGAAAATGGATGGATGGTTCCTCAAAAAAATAAAATAAAAAAAACAGGTTCCTTGAGCGTTCACTCATCTTTGAGGTTTACAAAAATCTTCAGGAAACAAAAAAAAGTGTACCATATGTTGTATGTGACGTTTACATTATTAGCGCTCTCGCTATCTAGCGACATTGTTAGCGTTATTGCAGATTTCAAGTCTTTTCACATGGCAGGTAGTTTAGTTTAATCCAACAATGTCAATTCTACTGGGTCTATCTCTTTAACTCCCTTTCAAGGAGCCTCCGCAAGGGTCCGACACGTGTCCGCCGTCTCCTAACGTGGCTCTTCCTCTTCAATTTCGAGTGGGAGCGCGACAAAGATACAGGTCAGCGTAGCCGAGAGGAGCAGGTGTCACCGAGGCGCGTTTAATAGGATCTCCTCAAGCCTCTTACGCTCATTGCACGACTTGAGAGCCCGTGGCCCACTTTCCAAGTCTCATTGCTTCCTATATCTTGGGACCGCGCGGAACCAAAAATAGGATATAGTATATGGTACGCTGAGAAAGTAAAGCATTTTTATTCATGCATCTCCAGCAGTTAAATGGCTTCTGAGTCATAAATTATGCATATCATGTTTACAAAAACAACCTTTTTGTTCGGATCATTAGATACTCCGGTTCATCGTCGGTTTACGTGCGTTTATGTTCGTTGATGAGTCACGTGTCTTTTTTTTTTTTCCCCAGGTGCCTCCAAAAGTATTTCGGGTTTAATTTACAATCCGACGCTTTGTTTGCGAAATATGTTAGATTCATGGGAGATGTGGGGGGGGGGGGGGGGGATGTAAATACGCATTTTTCAGATTCACTTAAGACTCAAAGAAAGGTTTTTGATGTATTGCCAAAATAAGATCCCTCAAAGATTTGCTTATGTAATGTCCAAATTGTCTCGGATGCTTCCAGAAACCCGCACGAATAAGCAAGCTTTATTTAGAACGGCGAGGTCGTGTGTCAGCAGCAATTAGCAACCTTTTTTCCGCCCGCTCCGATGATCATGAACGCGCTCGTGTTGCACGTAACATATTTTTAAACGAAAGGTCGGGCCACCGCTTCGCACGGCGAAGACACTTTTGGAGGCGGACGTCGGCGCAGACGTGTCTGGCCGGCCCGTGACCCCCACGCGGCGGGCCGTCTGCCCGCTGTTTGCTCAGCTGCTCGTCACAAAGCCTCTTGACAGCTTTTGTCTTTATTTAGTCGCCGTCACTTTGCGGGTCTGCGCTCGTGCCGGGTTTGCAAGCGGGGCTTATTTTCTTACAGTGAGCAACAAACCCCACCCCCCCAGACCCCCACCCCCCAGGAGAAACAAAAGGCCATCAGCGGACTTTGTGTCTTCATCACTCGGCACGACACCTGCCGCGTTTGCACGGCTTTGGCTACCCTGCTAAGATGATGAGACCCGTTTTCTTTGGGGGGGGGGGGGGATTTTGGAGTTGCTTAGAAAGAAACCAAAACATGTAAGCTATCATCTAAGACTAAAAAGTCTTTATTTACAAAATCAGGACTTGCATTACTTTCTTTAGCTGAATTGGACTTAACGTTGTCTTGAACACAACCCGTACTGTATCGAAGCTTCATTGAAGACCAAATATTTGGTTAAAAAATAGATTTGTGTCATTCAAGACTAAAAGATCTTGTGTTTGATAACATTACCTTGGCAGGGATGGGTTTAACCCTTTCCGGGCAGGGGTTGCAAATTTGCATCCGGTTTAATATAATCGAAAATTTTACGTCCAGAGTATCATTTTTGTAAGTATCAGATTTTTCTCTGTGCAAAATTTTATTTGGTCCAGAGAAGGTTAAGGTGCAGTGGGGTGGGGTGCCCTCGGAATTCAATGATACACCCTTGTCACCTACTGATAGCGAGTGTTCACTATTTTGGGAGTCCTCCGGTTACGAACGAGTTCTGTTCCTATGCTGGTAATGTAACTCGTAATTCAGATTTCACCATTTAAGTCAAAATATCCGTCAAAATAGTACGTATAAAAAAATCAAATACATTAAAATAAAGAAAAAGGGTGCTGTACGTACCATTACTGCTGAGATGTGAATGGAGAAGAAGAAGGGGAGGCTGTGCTTGGCTATTGCGAAGGAATCTGGTCCTCAATCCATAACATAATTAAGCCTCTCCATCTCGACAACGATCAAAGAACGTTGTTTTGCAAATACTGCATCCGGCATAGGAACGGAACCCTTTACTTGTCCTAAAATACTGGCTTTGTCTTTAATAATAGTCACCACGGTCGACCGAATGAAGCCTCGCTCTTCACCGATGTTCGTCGGTATCTCTCCTTTCTCCGATCTTTTTATGATCTTGAGCTGCAGATAATGTCTAAAAAGGAGGGCGAAAAATGCGAAGATACTTCAGGCGCACAAACACGGACAAGCACTATGCACATTAGCTAGATAAGACTGGGGAATGACAGTTGTGAAGTCGGAACGTTTTAACCCGAGGACTCCCTGTATCGCCTTTGACGTAATTGCAGTGTCACACTTGACGTCTGATTTTCCCAATAAATTCCACGACAAAAATCTCCGGCGTCAAGAGGATCCTTTCACCTGTAAAAGGACTTTTCCCCCGTCATTCTCCAGCTCGCACCTACGCGGCGCAGTCCCGTCACGCTCGAACGCAGACGCGGCCTTGCTGTTCGACTCTAATGGAACCGACGGGCCGGGCCTTGCTTCACAATACCTGAGACAGATTGGAAACTTTTGTTGTTGTACTTCGCTCATCACCTTCGCCGTGTCGGGAGTGTCAGATGAGAAGATTGATTGCCCCGCGCATTCATTACGACAGCGGCGGTGTGAGGCGAATACCAATGACGCGTGCAGACGCGAGACGCTCCTGCGGGCAGTTGATGGAGAGAAAGAAAACAAAAGCTTTAATGCTGCGTTTTATTGATTTTCATCAGCGTGAGAGGATTTATGTTTGTTTAACTTTTGCCATCTTTATAACGAGGGAGCAGATCTGGCTGTGTCCAAAGTCTGGCTATTAACGGGTATTATGCGATATTTCACCCTCTTTTCCATGCTTGGCAGTTACCAAGCAATCAAAAAAAATGGAACATTGCCACACATAACCGATTTGCTACGAAATTTCATAGAGAGGTGGCTGGATTAATGCTTTGTGATATCATCAAACTCCTTTTTTTTTTTTTTTTTTTTCCTCGCTAACCTTATGCTAACTCCTATCCCCAACCCTACCAGGTAAGCTTATTTTAGTTGCAGATGGTATTTTAAAGAATATATTATCCTCATTTCGTGGTCATTTTTTGGCTGCCCATCTTCCAGTACTGGGTATTTTCTTTTGGCCAATCAGCTTTCAGCTTTTGTTTCCACGTTAATCTGCACAGGGGCTTCGGAATCAGGATTGCTGGCCCGTGATAAATTCACATGACAACCAGTGGCTGTTTGTTTTGAACCAATCGAATTTCAGATTGGCCACTCTGGCTTTTGCTTAGTGACGTCTGACTCTGATTGGTTTGACCTAAATACTCTTGCGATATGCACACCTTCGATTGGTTAAGATAAATGTTGCGATGCACACGATGAGTGACAGCAGACAATAAATGTCAGACGTTATTAACTGAACATTGTGAGGATATGTGAGCCTAAATCATCGCTGGTTTCAACCTAAGAAAGATTTTTGAGTACTTCCAGATTAGCATTTATGAACGCAACTAGCTGTCCAGCTCAACCTACACAGTTGACTAAATAGCTCTGAGGAGCAAAGAAAGTACGATGGATTTTATGATAGAACTAATCCACATCTATGGTTGGTACGATTTTAGTAAAATGTTGCATATTTTTGTGTGATTTGATAAATATTGTGAACTGTTCCACATGAAGTAGTTGAGAGGCTTGGTGTTGTTTTGGAGGAAGGCAAAGGGTTAATTCTCTTTCTTGCCGATCTCGGAAGCTAAGCGGGTTTTGGCCCTGGTCAGTACTTGGTTGGGAGACCGCTTGGGGATACCTGGTGCTGTAAGCTTGTTTCCCTTGTCTTGCGTCAGGAAGGGCATGCGGCGTAAAACTGTGCCAAACAAATCTGTGGCGACCCTTAATGGGACAAGCCGAAAGGAAAAGAAGAGAGTGGTAGTATGAATTGGTAAATTACCTCACTTCAGTCCCATCTGTAGACCCAGATCCCAATCGTACCACCCACTACTACCTAAACACAAAACCAAGAGCCAATCACGTTTTTAGGTCCAGGAACTACAAGTACCAAGAAGTTCCTTGAACTTTCCATGGGAATCAGATTATTGCAGGATTTTCTCCGCACATAAAAGCTAATTGTACTCCGCAGCAATCGAGTGGACATATAGCCGAACATACTCGGTAACACGTAACCTAATAGTTGCAAAAAGCTTCAGCGGTTCCAACAGTGCACTCACTGTAGAGGCGGCCCGACCTCTGCATTAACCCCGGCGTGCTCTACCGCCACCGGCGAACACAATTAAACCCGTGGGTTGAAACGCACTACAGACGGACGCGCGCAATCCGGAGCCCTGATTTTTTATTTATTTATTTATTTATTTATTTTTTCCGCCGCCCCCGCCCGACTCGCCCGCACCCACCGACACACTCCGCCGCCGAGACGTGGGAAGGGTTCACGGTCTTTTACAGCGGTGGGGTGACGCGGGGCGGATGTGCTCGCTTGCAAACACATTCATTATAGAATCAACACTGCACCCTGTTATGAATGTGTAATTTTGTCCGTCATATTTGCTAACTTACGCTGAACACGCTTCCATATGCGGTACGATATTTGATTTAACCTCGCTAGAAGTACAGCCGTGTGATTAGTAGCAAACGGTAAATAAAATAATAGATTTATAAAGTCGCTGATGTCTATAATGTACTCTTTTCAATTTAATCATTAATATATGACATGATAGGTTTATTGTTAAAGGAACCATAATGGTAAGTTAATACTTCACTATAAATAGAAGCATGTGATCCCTTCTCGCCAATCAGCAAAGTAATAATTCCAAGCTCCATGATTATCAATATGGTTCTCAAATTTTTTTTGTGGCTTTTGCAAAACGTTTCCGATATTGACTGAGTTTGGGTTTTGCTGAGCATTTTTGGAAAACGCGTAAAAACACGACAACACAATTAGCTCAGCCCGGCTGTAATTGTTTGTGAAATATGTAAATGACACTGGCAGGCCTGGATGTAAAATTACTTTGGGGTGTGAACTAAATGGTTAATGTTAGATACATCCTGGACTGGGTCGGGTGTTGGGGGAAAAATATACAACACCATCACAGCCGGTTTGTTTTTGTGTCTCTATGTCCTGTAAAGAGAATTTTGGAAACAGTTTCTGTGTCAGTCCTGCCCCAAAACAGCAGACATTACAATTAGAGCAAGGAATCCATATTTGATCTTAAAAAGGGGAAATCCAGTGCTTTGCATTAACAGTGGATCCAATAGATCATGTAATATGAATACTCGGAGGCCTACGCGTGACATAAGTGCGTAAACAAAGTTTAGCCTAGTTTCGGCGTCCGGGGCTAATGGCCTCCACCGCCTGGAACCTTGGCTCGCGGCCCCCACCGGAGCTCGCTCGTCAGACCCTGCGTCATTCCCGTCCGAAGAACCATCCGCTGTTGCCGGCCCGGAGCTCCCGGGGGCCTTTGTTTACGTATTTATGTCGCGCGTAGGCCTCCGAGTAGTCAGACTCCGAGCCATTTTGCCCCAAGAACCATCCGAATATTCAAAATTAATCACAGCCACAGGTTCAAATCCCTACGGAAGTATTCCTCCGTCTTCCCGATCAACCGATACTGCTATTTCTTCATCGGATGAGGATAAATGCGAGAAATCAGCACTGGGCATAACGGTGTCCCACGTTAATCCAGCGTTTGGAACGTTATGGTACACGTCACATACGCCCACGTCGATCACGTGACTCGCGAAAATGGCAGCGCCCCTGAAAATTCGGAATTGTCGATAAAAATCATCTCAAAACACTGAAATGAGAGAGGATTTAACATCACATTGTCAAAATATGGTACATATTACATGACCTATTGATACACTGTTCATGCAAAGCACTGGATTTCCCCTTTAACCTTGAGTCAAAATATCTTAAATGGAAGTTGACTGTCAGATTTTTTTTTTCCCTTTCTTTGGGCATTATGTCCCTCTTAATAAGGCAGTAAATAAAACACTTTGAAAATGTGATGAGCAAAGAGCTTTTTCCTGATTTCTCGAAGCATTGCGAACCGATAATGGCGTGTTTTTGGTTCCACTCCTGCCCAAAAATGGTAAACCGGTAATCTGATTTGCCAGTCACCTTCCACGCCTCAGGGACGCAGATGACAAATAACTTCCTGGGAGGCCTTGGCAACGTATTACTGAAGGGTCACCTTCAAACAGCTTCTCACTGCGGACAAGTACGTCCTTTATCTCGCTGTACTGTATATTTTAGCCAGGGGAGCATCGCGGGCTATTGCAATAAACATTTCGGCAAAATCGCCAACTCGAGTTGCGTTTCTCCTTTGAAATGGTCACAATTTCTTGCGTTTTTTTTTTTTTTTTTTTTTTGCCGATAAATAGACTGCAGTTTTGTACACAGATGCAGCGGCATATGTAAGGACAGGGCCATACGAGCAGACATGTAAGATTAAGTATTGATACATCACAGCAACATAGCCCGTGGTACGAAACCGACATCTGGCATCCATTAGAGTAAACACAAAAGACACACTTTTTGCAGAAAATACGCCTTCTGGTCGGGAGTGTGTTTTGCAGAAACTTTAGAGTAAAACCGTGCAGTATAAGAGATTAGAGTCGGCAGTTGATAAATTCTTGTTACCTAGCAACAAGTGTCTCGAAGTGGGAAATCCAAAGCGTAGCGGCAGTGTTCAGTGGGCAGTGTTGTGTATTTAAGATGGAAAGGCAATCAAACCTCTGCCAAGACTTAAGGATCCTAATTTGGATCACAACCGCATTGTACACCCACCGCCTGAACACGCCTGGATTACTTTTCATGCATTATTCACCAAGAAAGTAAAAAAAAAAAAAAAAAAAAGTCAGAATAATGCATTTTCTTGCGGCAATTAGTGAAAAAAGAAAATCTTGCAATGTGGACGTACACCAGAATTTAATGGGTTGCGGTATCTTGCGGTTTATGGCAAGTCATAAAAACTTGCTCCACGCACATGCGATGACAAAAATTAAAAGATTTCCTAATTTTTTATAGACAAGTCTGTCTCGTATACATGCTTCAAATTTCTGTTTTAGTCAGACAAAATTTCTATGACGAGTTTGTCTTTGAAGGATCCCTGAAAAATGGCCTACATGACCCTAAAATGGCTGCTTCAAACCAAAATGGCAGACTTCCTGTGTCCTTCCAATTTGGGATTCGTCCGACTTGTTTGTCGAGCTCCTCATGGTAGACGTGCCAACCAAATTCCACGTTGCTACGTGAAATCAGCTTTTGGGGTAGAATTTTCCCCAACTGCCTGGAACGCAACAGAGCCAATTTTGGGGGTTGGGTTAACTCTTCAGCACTTCTTTTAAAGCACAGAAACAAACTAAAATGATTCCTTATTATGGCATTGCCCATCGGCCGAGTATCTTCTTCTTCTCCTTTCGCCTTGTCCCGATTAGGGGTCGCCACAGCGTGTCATCTTTTGCCATCTCAGCCTATCTCCTGCATCTTCCTCTCAACTGCCCTCATGTCTTCCCTTATAACATCCATCAAACTTTTCTTTGGTCTTCCTCTGCCTCGTTTGCCTGGCAGCTCCCTCCTCAGCATCCTTCTACCAATATACTCACTCTCTCGCCTCTGAACATGTCCAAACCATCGAAGTCTGCTCTCTCGAATCTTGTCTCCAAAACATCCAGCTTTGGCTGTCCCTCTAATGAGCTCATTTCTAATCCTATCCAACCTGGTCACTCCGAGCGAGAACCTCAACATCTTCATTTCTGCCACCTCCAGTTCAGCTTCCTGTTGTTTCTTCAGTGCCACCGTCTCTAATCCGTACATCACTCCCAGCCTCACCACTGTTTTATAGACTTTGCCCTCCCTTCATCCTAGCGGAGACTCTTCTGTCACCTTAAAATGGCTGCTTCAAACCAAAATGAAAGATTTCCTCTCTACACCAAATGTCATTGTGGAAAGCAACATTGGCTTCGGGGGTTGAATTTTCCAAAAATGCAGGAAGCGCTCCCAAACGATTTTGTGGCATTAGACCATTCGTCCTATGCCATTTTCCACGACAGAGTGGGAAGCAATATTAAAAATTGTATTGCTTCGCAATCTGACGTCACCCATCTGCCTTGTAGCCCTGGTCAGAATTTAGTGGGACAATTGCAGCTTGAAGGACCCCTGAAAATATTTAAATGATGCTTAATGATTCAAAGAGCATTTTCATGATGGAAAGACTGGCTATCCGCTGTTTCCCATCCTCAAACTATGCCGCGTCATGTTCAAGTCCTCCCCCGGAAGACCTTCATAAAAATCGGCAGTAAATGCCCACTAGCTTGTCCAAATTGTAGCCTGTGGCGAGAAATGAATGTTGTTGACTGTGGCTCTAATGAGGAGATAAGTTGCTTAATGACCTCAACATTGATCAGCTCTCACGGGAATTTGTCCATCCAGTCAGAGCTGTTTATGTGAGCTCCGCATTAGCGGACTTGAATTCCAATAGGGCGCTTACTCATTGCACTTTCGGGAGAATTGTTGCACGAGGATTACAGACGCCACCGTTCGTCTCCGGGAATGGCGCGGTAGTCAATACGAGGTCCTCTGAAGGGATGTAAATACTCAAGGTGTGAATTTAGTAACTGATGGGTGTTCCCGTTTTGCGCCGTGTCTCACCCTGACACCGATAAATTCCCTCCCAGTGGAGAAGCCATGACTTCACTCAAAGCAGGATTCTGTTACCTTTTCCTCGCTACTTGAAAAGAAACAAGACCCTTGCTGCATAAAAGAACACTTTCCCTCCCACCGCCACCCACCCTCCCTTCCGTTTGGAAGTCGGCAATTCATTATTGGGTTTATTCGAATACATAGTCCGTTCCAGTCCATGATCTATATTTGTCTTCAATAGTGCCAGCCTCGTTTGGATATGAAGAGGTTACCTTCTGGGAATAGGTTGCGGGAGACTCACAAGGATGCAATCGGTAGTTGGGTGTTTATGGCCATGCTACCCTGAGAACGCCCGATCTCGTCAGATCTTGGAAGCTAAGCAGGTTTGGCCCTGGTTAGCACTTGGATGGGAACACCAGGTGCTGTAAGCTTCTCTCCCCGGCTAAATGCAGAGGGGTTGCGTCAGGAAGCGCATCTAGCGTAAAACTGTGCCAAACAAATATGCGTTCATTTAAGATGACACGCTGTTGCGACCCCTAACGGGACAAGCCAAGGAGTTGGGTAGTGGACGGGCCGGTTGGTGTAAAAGGATTCACCCACGGATACAATTGGGAGGTACGCAGTAATTCTGGGAGCAACATAATGAGCTGGACCAATGGATGTTAAGATCGTTGATGGGTAGGCAGGTCATCCGGTCGATCGGTATGTAGGTAGCTAGCTTGGTAGAAACAAGGCATGGATGAATGCGGAAAATAGATGCTCAAGTCATGACTACCATACGTAAGAACTGGGTCGGTAGATAGACAATTTGAAGAACTGAGAAATGTGTTTGTGTTAAAGCCAGGACGACAATCAGTTGGTACAAGATGGGAAACAAAGGTTAGGGGGTTGTACCACAAACCCTAAACTTATAATGACTCGGGTTTTACAATCAAACCATTATACTATGTACTAATAAAAAAAACTGAGCACTAATTCAGGTGAAAAAATAGATAATTGAGCACCTGTTTTTGTAGTTCTTGAGTTGACTTTCAACAGAAACTAAGAATTAAGAAATGTTACGATCCTGGCCGCAATTAAAAATGATTTATTTCTATATCTGTCAAGATCCACCAAAATTGTATAGATTAGTACTCAGCCCTGTAGAAAATGGTAAGGCTAACAATCAACCGAAAAATTTCACCTTTAAAAAATAATAATTTTGTTGGTCTTTAGTGTAATATCTTCGACGCAATCCCTCAACTTCACGAGGTAAAAATGAGTTCCAGAAAAAAAATGCAAAGCAAGGGATTACTGCAACATTTTTGGAGGAACATCCATGACTCCCAAATTTTGAGCAATTTCCGTCACAGCGTAGCCCTTAACCCTATAACAAGGGTTTGGTGTACATCCAAAGACACTGAGAGTTGGCCAAAGAATATCTCGAAAAGTCCGTCAAGGTCAATTTACATGTGGCCAAAAAAGCCGCCTCGGAGAATACACTTATTATAAACTTGGCGTGGTTTCGGATGTCGCCGACGGTCCCACCTGTGTGTGGCAGCACGACCGCCTGTGGTCGCAGATAGAGAAACGTTGTCACGGCGCAGTGATTAGAGGTCCGTGTTTCTAATCCCCCCCCCCCCCCAACTCCGTCCTCACTCCACACATCATTACAGTAATACGACAGGCTCTATTACCCCCTCAGCAGCTTTTTCAATGGCCGGCCTTCCTGCGGAGGGCTGATGAGGATGCTTGGCTCGAGTCGGGGCCCAGGGCCTTTTTTGCTGCAGCATGGCAGCTTTAATTTCACGCTTTGTTAATGCCCCCCCCCCCCCATGCATGCGCTTGTCCTATCCAATGCCCTCGACCACCACTCCTCCAACCCATGCCGGGAGGGGTCACGCCCATCCTGCTCCTCCTTCCCACCGCCATCTGTTTCTACCTCCGCCTCCCCCACCTGTCTTATGCACTCTGTCAATGCCTATTTCACTCCACCCCCCCCACCCCCACCCTCACCTTTATGATTAGCTCCCTTCTCTATTGCTTTTTGCCTTTCTCCTACCAGTACGCAGCTCTTTCCACCCTCTACTCAACACTTCATCCTCCCCGGTTACCACCTTGATTACCGCTCTCCATCTCTTTCCACCCCATCCTCCCATTCCCTCCCTTTTAATTCCAAACGTCTCATTGCATCCGCCCGCCCTCCCCCCTTAAGCCCCCCCACGTTTACACACTGTGCCGTCTGTGTTTGCTAAGCAGTGAAAATAGGCTGGGAATCATCATTCTGTCAGCCGGCTTCTCCGTGAGTCGGCACGCGGCCGTAAAAAATGCCACAGTCAGCACAAAGTTGTCGAACTGCACTTTTGGTTTTAAGAGGCTGTCTGATAACAGCCACCCTTACTTTGGCAGTAATGGGAGTGTACACTTATCCAAGGACGAATCTAATTATCAAATGACATATGGGCCTACCTGTCCTTGCCGGGACCAACATCTGTCTGTGCCCATCCAACATCGGTACCGGATATTGGCGGAATACATGAATGGTCGACATAAAGATGGAGGGATGGGCGATTATGATAAAGCTATGTATACTTTGTAGGAAGATGACAGGTTAATGTCTGTCTCTCTCTCTCCGCCGTCTCACACTTTGTCTAACTACTTATAGCCTCTGTCGTTGTCGTGGTTTAAACTTGCCTGCTGGTGATGACTCTCCCATTGTTTGCCTGCTATGTAGCAATGATTGTAGTCTCGGCTGTGATAGATGCACATAAAGTAATTTTGAACGAAATTATTAAATTTGTCTGTCCAGCCATTCCTACCTACATACTTACCAACCGAGCTATTGTACAAATCTATAGTAGTCCTAGCTTAACGTTTGTCTGTCCCTCCATTACCTAGCTAAATATTTACTTCTTGTTTGGTGTTATTCATGTATTTAATTTTTTTAGATTTTGCCTCATCAGACAAATCTAAAGAGTTTCATCAAATAACATTACATGCAATTTTAAGATTCTCCAATGGCATAAAAATATTACCTTAGTTTCCGGCCTATAAGCAGTGACTTTTTTTCACACGCTTTCAACCCTGCGGTTTATGGGGCGATGCGGCTAATTTGTGCATTTTTTTCTAACGGCTGCAAGGGGGCACTCTATCGGAAAAGGTAAAAGTGAGGCTGGTGGAATATATGTGCCGAGGAAGTGACTTTTACCAGTCCGGCCCTGTTATCACTGCCGTGTCTCAGTGATTTTTACCAGTGTTTTTTTTAACTGGCCCTGTTAGCGTGGCGCTAGCGGTGTTGTTAGCACCCTGCTAGCGGTAGTGTTAGCGTGCTTCTAGTGGTAGCATTACCAGGCCGGCGCTAGCGTTAAACTCTCTGTGTACTGTTTTTCTTTGTAAATATTTCGTTTCAATGTGGGCACTTGCGGCTATTACATAGCTGCAGTGTACGTATGTACCAAATGGTATTTCCTTTACAGGCTTATAACCAGGTGCGCTCTGTAGCCTGGGAATTACGGTAGTCTAAATGAAATTTGGATTAAAACGTTTTATGCCCCACCCACCTCATTTTGGGTTGATCGTGTGGACATAGCCGTAGCGTGTGAGCGAGACAATGCTAACAAAGTATGTATTCCATTGTGCATGCGGCACAATTTGAACAACTGTGTGCGCTTTATTGCTCACAGCATCGCACCTGCATTTCTATTGTCTCGAGAGAACCTGAGCTGACAGCACGGAGATGACATCACAGTCAACACGCTATTCAGCAGTTTGATTTATGCCTGACTCGAAATGGCACCGGTCCATCCGCTAGCACCGTCCTGTAGGTTCCCGGGCCCTCTGTCGCATTTCTGCGGGGTGAAAACTTTGTTCACTCATAGCATCACCACGCAAATGTCCTTGAAGCAACTCAGGGGAGGTGAAGACGGATAGGATAGTCGCCAGGAATCAATCAGTCCATTCATCAGGTTGTCAATTATTGGTCATGTAGATTGAAGCTTTTTAGCCAGCACTCAGATCAATCATTCGGTCTGATCCGTCATTCAAGCGCCTTTACCAAATCAATCTGTCGGCTAACAATTTTTTACAATGGGCAAGGTGCAGAAACACTGCGATAGATGTAGAATTTTTAATCATCCATGTAAAAAAAAAAAAAAAAGGTTAATGCTCACTGTCGAAAAGATTAGTATGCTATTTTAATGTCGTCACTGTCATTTACCGCAATATACATGACAAAGGTTTGCCACCGCGATATTGTGAACAGGTATGCTAAGAGCTTGCCGAGCTACTATTTTGCATTTCTATGGAATATATATATTTTAAACTTCCAAATGTTTTCATATTTTCAAGAGCCTGTTTATACAGTATAGCCCCATGATATCTTTTTTTATATATATTATGTATGGTATTTGGGCTTACGGCCACGTCATCCTGAGAACGCCTGATCTCGCCAGATCTCAGAAGCTAGCTAGCTGGTTGGTACTTGGATGGAAGACCGCCTGGGAATACCAGGTGCTGTAAACTTCTCTCCTCGGCTAAAATCCAGAGAGGTTGAAGGAAGGAAGGAAGGAAGGGCTTCTGGCGTAAAACTGTGCCAAATAAATATGCCTTCATCTGAGATGACACGCTGTGGTGACCCCTAACGGGACAAGCCGAAAGGAAAAGAAGAAGAAGATGATGTATGGTATTTGTATGTCTGGAGAAGCGAAGTTTCGCCTGAGATGTTAGTGTAAGTTCTAATTATTCATTCATTCATTCATCTATTTTCTATACCACACTTCCTCTTCTGGGTCAAAGGAGATTTGGAGCCAATCAAATCTGAGTTAGGGCAGAAGGAGACTCCGCCCTGGATTGGTTGCCAGTTAATGAGAGGGCACATAAAGTCAGCCAATCTTTCACATCTCGTGACCGAATGGAAGAATATTCAATGATCTGCAAGCTCATCAATCGGCAGTCTTGCAATCGCTTGCAGAGTAATCTTATGAGATAACTTTGAAACGTCAATTCCTCACACTTTCCCACTCCCTAGCCCTGTGAATACCGGGGGTTTACTGTACTTCAATAAGACATATATTGGTATACATCCATTTGTTAGTTTTTTGCTTTTAGTAAAATGCTCAAAAAAGTGCACTATTCTGTAGTGTCGACATCTTTTTCATGTCTGCCCTCGTTGTAAGTAAAGGAAACTCAAAACGGTGCCGCCTCGCCTTCAGTACCCGAGATCTTATTTAGTTTCCTCTCTCGCCGAGACGGAGTAAAGAAATGGAAGACGGCGTTATATTCGGTCGGCACATGTGTCACTGTCAGGGGGGGGGGCGTCGCCGACTGCCGAGCAGCCGGTTAATAATGGCCGTGCGAGGTCTGCTGATGGGACATCATCAGGCGTCTCCGTGCCGCTGTCGTCAGCCATTTACTTGCGAGGAGCTCCTCACCTTAATGGAATATCTGAGTCAATAAAAAAAAGAAAAGAAAAAGAAAACAATAACGGCTGCCACGTTTACGGAAAGCATGATGATTTCTTTTTTGTTTTTTAGTTGGTCAAAGGTTGAAGTGTCTCCACTTGACCTCAACAGTGACGTATCTGTGTTAATTTGACCTGGGATGAGTTTATTTACTTCAAATATGTCACGTGTAAAATGTCTTAAATGGCAAAAAAAAAAAAAACACCCATCATATCATTTTGAACTACATTACTAAAAATATAATTAAAAAAAGTGAAATTAAACATTTTCATGACATGTTAATTGCCCTCTTAATCTTGCAGGGTTTTTTTTCTTTCCAGTGGGACTTTGAGGACGCCCACAAATTCACCAATTTTTTATTTATTTATTTTTTAAGCACATGGATGCTGATGAAATTGTGTGCGTGTGTCCTGAACACAGCCCCCACAAAACAGCCGCTCTTTTTGGAACGTTAGAGAATATTGAGTGGGTGTGTCTATCAATTCACGACCCCCAAAAATGCCCCAAGCGTGAAATTGAAAAGGAAGTAGGCCGTTTTGATTTGAACCAGCTATTTTGGGACAAATTCGAAGGTTTGGGAAACTTCAGTGAGGGAATTTGACCAAATGTGTCCAAAGGCAGGAAAACGAGAGCGGTGATTCCCAAACAGTGAACTGCGGCACATTAGCGCGTCATGAGCGATCAATAGTTGCGCTGGGGGAAATGATCCAATTTTACTTAATATGTCAGAAAATGGGGCGGCACGGTGGGTCAGCTGGGAAGCTGAGGTTCCGGGTTCAATCCCGGCCCCGCTTGCGTGGAGTTTGCATGTTCTCCCCGTGCCTGGGTGGGTTTTCTCCGGGCACATTACGCCTTTGCCTGGGAGTGCTGCATTTGGGTCCACCTCCGCACCGCTGGGATCTGGCACTTGTTAACAATACTCTTGTTTGCTATGTGTCAAATTTATGAGACATTTATTTGGTCACAGCGGCATGATGGTGCAGCTGGAAAGAATTGGGCTCACAGTCCTCCAGACGGGGGGTCAAATCCCAGCCCTGCCTGTGTGGAGTTTGCATGTTCTCCCAGTGCCTGCGTGGGTTTCCTCCGGGCACTCCGGTTTCCTCCCACATCCCAAAAACATGCAACATTAATTAGACACTAAATTGCCCATAGGTGTGATTGTGAGTGCGGCTGTTTGTCTCAACGTGGCCTGTGATTGGCTGGCAACCGGTTCAGGATGTACCGCACTTCCTGCCTGTTCACAGCTGGGTTCGGCTCCAGCACTTGTGAGGAGAAGCGACTAAGAAAATGGATGGAGGTCAGAAAATTATTTAAGATGTCTTTTGTTTTTATGATCACAGTATAACAACTTTGGGTACAGCTACACGTACACAAACTAAATACATTTGAGAGTAAAAAGAGACACGAGCGTCTGTTTCAGTATATACTTCATACATAATGGGCGGTGGTGTCACGAAGATTTTCTGATGAAAATCTAAAATATATATATATTGTTAATTCGGGAAATGTGTAAACACATGGGTGAGGCTAAATATTGAAGCTTTATTGCGTATGCTGCTTTATGTGGGCAGAGAATGATTTTTGATGGCCCTTTCAAGGATTTTCTAATGAAAATTTGGGTGAGAAAAAAAAATTGTGCCGTCATCATCAGTTTCATGGTCGACATGAAATTGGGTGGACAGATCAATCATGTCAGGACGCATGAAAAATTGTGAAGGACCCATGCATGTAATTGAACCATTTTGAGTAAATTGCAGTACTTTGAAGAACTCCTACTAGGAACTGCGCTCAAATGAGTGTCAGTCAAAGGTGGGCGGGGTACGCTTGGCATATTGGCAGCGTTAAACTGCAAAGTTTATATGCCAACTCTGTTTTCACCATGCAAAAGGGGGTGTGGCGCCCTCTCCATTGGTGTTGGCAGATTTAATTTTGCTATGATGAATCACAATACCAACATGATGAGTTTTTCGAGATCTGAACCGTCGATTGACCAAATTTTTGCCTTGGCTTATGGCCCAAACATAAGATATGACTTGTTTGGCGGGAGGTGACTCCGCTCGGTCCACTACAAATGGCAGTTTGGCTGATATTAGTAAATATGCAAAAAAGAAGCTTCAAGCTTTTTATTGCCACTTTCTGTCAAATGCCCAAATGCAGGACTTTGAGGCACAGGCATAATGTTCAATGTAATTTATTCCGGAAACAGGGTCATACATGGTGTAGCAGTCCGACAAGGCAAAGGTACAGAAACGTTATGCTAGGCGGGATCCAAAAGACATACACTAAGGGTTCAATGACTCTGAAGCAAACTGATTAACTCAACAGGACAGGATCAAACAAAAGGGCACAGAATCGCTTTGAGTAGGGTTACTCTAAGTTGCGCGAAGAAGCGGAGAGTCCCACAGGCAGTGAATGCAACTCTAACTCTAACGCAAACGCCAGTGACAAAAACTCCAACTTAAATGCCAGTCTAATTGCAGTCCCAATGTGAAACAGCTCTGAGTGCTGACAGGTGCCACGCCCCTCTTGGCAGTGGCCAAGCCTTGCTCGTGAGACTTTCAGTTGGAGTTAAGCATCAAATTAATCTTAATTTGAAACAGCGACGTAGCTTGCGTCAAGCGTAGAGTGGAGAACACCACAGCCACTCAGGCTAACAATTAACATAATATTCATGCGCAAAAATGTTTTAAAAAATGATTTTAAGCTGTGGACAGGAGATCCATTACAGCGCTGTAGTTACAGAGCTACAGTGCCGAAAAGTGTTCTAGCTAATATATTGATCTTCTCCTCTGTTATGTTTTGATGAGTATATTTGGCAATTTGACAATGAGAAGCATTGATCTTGGACCTGACAGTGCCGCCGACTTTCTCAGCAGTACTCGAACAGACGTTTGGGTGGGAAAATGGATGGCGCATCCGGCTGTGTTTGCATGGGATACAAACTCTTATCGTTGTGTTTCCTCCCACCGACGGCTTAATGAACTGCTCTCAGTACACACTCAATATCTTTTCAGCCAAGACCTTCCACTGTGCCTCCAAAAAGGGTCAATAGTTGGCGAGTGTGTCTTCGAGAGGCTTTCTGCCTCACTCCAGGACTCTTAATGGTGTTCAACGGAGAAGCCCGGCACACAACGATCCCCGGGTGCCGTTCCCAGATATCCGCCCGTGATACTTAATCCGGGGGCCCATTAGCTCCCCTTCCCAGTCGCCAAAGAGCGCGGGGCTCCATCGCGTCTTAGGAATTAAAAATTAACCAGCTAATATCCATTTGTCTGACGGGAGGCGGCGCGGTTTGAAACGCCAGATTCCCCCGTGAGAGATGACTGCTGGAACCCAATCTGCCGGAGGGGGGCAAGGGGGGGGAGGGGGAAGAAACGCTGACAGGGACGACAGGAGGAAACAAGAGGGATCATGCCTGTCCGTCACATCCGTCACCTCCGCCGCCGCCGCCGACTTGTGCCTTTACTGAGCGATGACCTCCTTGATAAAGCCGCCGTCTATTCCCGAGGCATCACCTAACGGCATCAACACCTCGCGGGCCTCTACACTCGCCGCATCTGCAAACAGACAGACGTGACACGAACTCGACATGCTGTAGCAGGAAGGTTGGAAGAGAGACGGGCTACACTTTTGACTGGTCAACAGTCGCTTGTTGGGTGCACACCGACGTTCACATCTATGAATCTATCATCATCATCTATTAATGATATTTCAGATAGCCTAAAAAAATAGGGGTGGGGGTAAATAAAGTAGAGAAAACCCACAGAGTACACGGGGACTGCGGCGCCACTATGCACCACGCTGCCCCCAATGATGTATTTAAATACCCTACATTGGAGAAGTGAGACTTGATCTCTACACCGCAACCTGTCATCCATCCATCCATTTTCTGAGCCACTTATCCTCACAAGGGTCACGGGAGTGCTGGAGCCTAGCCCAGCTATCTTCGGGTAGGAGGCGGGGCACACCCTGAACTGGTTCCCGGCCAATTGCAGCGCTCTTAGAAACAACTTTGCGCTCACAATCACACCTAAGGGCAATTTTGAGCCTACAGGTAATGTGTGTTTTTGGGATGTGGGGAGAAACCGGAGTCCCCGGAGAAAACCACAACTTTTCATTGGTTCAG
Source organism: Syngnathoides biaculeatus (assembly GCF_019802595.1). Lineage (NCBI taxonomy): Eukaryota > Metazoa > Chordata > Actinopteri > Syngnathiformes > Syngnathidae > Syngnathoides > Syngnathoides biaculeatus. The sequence continues at coordinate 6,733,529 of NC_084652.1, read as the reverse complement.
ATCCATCCATCCATGCATTTTCTTTGCAGCTTATCCTCACAATTGTCGCAGGGCGTGCCGGAGCCTATCCCAGCTGTCAACGGGCATGAGGTTGGGTACATTCTGAACTGGTTGTCAGCCAATCGCAGGGCACATAGAGATAAACAGCCATGCTCACAATCACACCTAGGGGCAATTTAGGGATGTGGGCAAAAACAGCAGTGCCTGAAGAAAACCAAAACCTTAAATTTGTTCAGATTTTAAACACATTTTATAGGTAATGCAAGATACCAGCAGTGTTTATCAAATATTTTCCAGTACTTTGAATAACTCTTGCGTAACGGATCAAATATGCTGACCAGCTCATACATGAAAACAATTGTAAGTTTTAACAATATCACCAGTGGCCACTCGTAGTGGTGCAGTGCTATGACTTTAAGCCAAGTACTGTCAACGGTGGGAATTGAACCATGGGATTTGACCATAACATTTTGAGCAGATAATTGACTGTAAATGTAATTTTTAAGATGTGACATGATGGTGCAACTGGTTTGAATGCCTGGCTCACAGTTCTGAAGACCCCCTCCCCCCACCGTGTGGAGTATGGATGCTCTCCCCATGACTGCGTGGGTTTTCTCTGGGTACTCCAGTTTCCTCTCACGTTTTAAAAACACGCTTTAATTGGAGACTCCAAAATGCCCTTAAGTGTGATTGCGAGTGTGAATTGTTGTTTTTATGTGCCCTGCGATTGACTGGCAACCAGTTCAGGGCCTACCCATAGCTCATCCCCAAAGATAACTGGGATAAGCTCCAGCACTCCCGCGAGCCTCGTGAGGATAAGCGGCTCCGGATGGATCGACGTAATGTTAAGCAAGATCAGAATTTCTTCTTAATTTACTTAATTTTAATCAGTTCTAAAACGAGCACTGAATAGATTTTTATTTTATTTTTTTAGACTGTATACAAACTGACATGCAGAACTACTACGTCGCTGGCATTTGCAGTGTTTGTGGTCATTAGGCAACGCGCAAAACGCGAGTGCGAGGGCGGGGCTTTGCGGCATGTTGCCTCCTATTACGTCTTGGATCCCGGCGCTCAAGGGCTTCGCCGGCCTGCTGTTGCTGCACGGCCAACGGCGGTAGAGGAGAACAAAAACACCATGATGAGAGTGACAGCCCCGTTTCCTTGCCCTTCATGTCTCTGCAGGAATTTTCCTGCCTTTTGATTTCCTCTGTTTTTTTTTTTTTTTTTTGTATATTCAATTTTCATTCAATAACCAAGAGTTCTTTTCACTCTTGCCAACTCAATAGACGCCGCTTATGTGTCCTTCATCTAAATCCCAACCCGCCGCCCTTCTAGTTTTTGTCTTTGTTTCTCTGGATTGGCCCCTATTTAAAAATTCTGATCCTGAATTTATTCTTCGGAGCGATTGTTCCATCTCACTGCTCCACGTCTTGTTTTGGCTTCAGAGCAGGCGTCAGGTCGCGTTGCATTTATCAAAAGTACATTATTATGTGAGGAAAAGAATGAGCCTTTCAATTTCGGAAAAGGACTTTGCAGCTGAATTGTTGCCAAAAGACAAAGTGGGACCGAAGCAGAAATTCACAATCAAGCTCGAGTTATTTTATTACCTCCGACAATTGTACAAGTACAAAGGCGGGAGGTGACTTCCATGAAACCTTGTGACTCTCGTTAAAGCGATATGTTAATCTGCATATTAAATTAATCCGTCTCTCTATTAGCTGTAAAATAATGCGGTGTGGTTGCACAGCTATGGTTACACTACGGTATCGCCGGCCACGACAGCTCCGTTTGTCTGAAAGGTAGTCAGTCCGTCGTGGAGTCGTTTTTACCACGTTCAAATCTTCCCTCTCGGTATGTATCAGCTTCCATCTTGATTTGTGTTGTATACGTTGTTTGCTTTGCTATTGTGGTCACAACCTTCTGTATCAATTTGTCTTAGATGGACAAATTTTCATTTGTTCTAACTTGGCATGAAGATCCAGTTCAGGAGTCATGGGGAGATGGAGCCTACCGCACCGGTTGAAAGGCAGACTACACCAAAGAGTGGTCGCCAGTCACTTATAGGACATATTGAGACAGTCACTCACGCTCAAAGTCACACAGTTATTGAATGAGATTAGAAACCAGCCTGCCGACACTGAAGTCAGAAACAGTAAACTACTACACTGGGCATCCTAAGAAGGAGGACGGCTTTTCGATCCCACAGTCAATCGACCTTTCCGACTGGCAATCTTAAAAGTCCGGAGTTGGATAGAAGATAAGTTTAAGGCCGCCCGCTTAGCTACAGTTAACATGTCCCACAAGCTTCCAAAATGGCGACTGAACAGAACAGGTTTGAAGGCGATTCTCTATCGCGTATTCCAGATAATATTGCGTTATGTTTTTTGCCAAATGCATCAGACTTGTCCAAGAGAGTTCCACAGAGAGGTCACAACTATTTCATGCAAGGATATGTAAACGGAATTAAGATTTTTGACGGAGCAGCATGCAATGTCAAGGGTTACAGCGAAACTTTGGCGATCGGTGCAAAAAAAGTTTTGACGCCTCACAAACTTCAAGGAGATGTACACGGAATTAAGATTTTGGACAGAGCGGGACGCAATGTCAAAGTTTCAGCGAAATGTTGGCGATCGATGCAAAAAAAGTTTGACGCCTCACAGACTTCATATTGAAATCCAACTGGATAAAATAGTGGAATCGTACTGCGCATGTAAAGCAGGGTGAGTACTTTTTACTTGGAAAGATCACGAGTAATAGCATTGTTGTCTTTAGAAGTGAGTGGGTGGATTCATTTGACTTGGCTTGTAATGGAACCCAGTGCTCTGTCTTAAAAGTCTGATGTGATACAAAAAGGCAAATAGACATTCCTCTTGCATGACATGGCGCATTTACGTATCCCTAACTCGACTCTTCGGCATAAAACATGACAATTCATTGGGCAGGTCAGTGATATGGTAACAAAGTGCAAGTTGTTCTCCTGCAATGTATAAAGCACTGATAATCATTAAATTGAACACAGAGAAGTTAATTCTCGCTCACTTACCTTCGAACATACACCCTTGTGTTTGTTGATATTGTCGTCATTTAGTTGTACGTGCGGTCTTCAGCAAGCCTTAATGCATCGTAGACACTTCGTCAACTGTGTTTTAGGCTTTGGAAAATGAATCAACCGGGCCCCAGGATATCTTTCATCAGAATTGCACGTTCCCCAAGCGCATCTGAGGACCATTTTCTTCATAACAATAACTTTTCAAAAGCGCACGCTACTGACAACCAGCATTGCTTGTGGGAAAACATGGCGGCAGGGGCGTGTCAAGCCAGGGGTTAAGACAATGCGGCTTTCTGATTGGATATTGTTGTACGAGCGATGGACAGGTCGGAAAGGTCAATTGTCACGAAGATATAAAACAGAAGATAACTGTGTGCCCATGCAGCGCAAATTGTTTCCACGATGGCAGAGGTCTACGCTTTACCGCCTCATTAGAGGTTTGGCATCAAGCGCACGTGACCCAAGCTTAGGGGTGGGGGGTAAAGACTGTCGTACCAAAGCAGATAACAACACAACCTGGAAAAAAACAAAAAGCAAATGATTACTATGGTGACCGCCAGCAACTGTTTTGAAGCCTGCTGCGAAGCTCTCGCAAAACTTTTCAATGCATCTCTGGCTTAGCGTCACCAAGGAATTCATCTAATGCCGACAGAAACGTGTCTTTGTGGCGCACGCTATTTAAAAATCCTGAGAACTGAGATTGATGCCGCTGGCCTAATTCAATTCTTTCATCTCTGTGTGACAACAGTTTTACAGAAATGTACACGCGCTTGCGTTTTCCTTGCTGGGATACGCACAACATACAACATTAGCATAATCTGTTCAATGTGCCTGAGCAATGGAATGAAGGTTTAAGCGCAATCATTAACATATTTGGCTGCGTGTTGGTTAATGATACAAAGCGCTCTGTGTGTTCTGGTCATTAACTTCCATTAACTACCTTTCACAGCCTCATTGAATCATGGGTTAATTTTTCTCCAAGTCTTGATTAAAGCTGTGCCCGCGTCTTGGACTTTTTAGTTAGATGTATTATTTATAACAAGCGCACCAAGGCTTAAAAGTTACAATTGAGCATCTTAATAAGGAAGAGATTTGAGTGCAGAATTTGTTCAAGATTCAAGACCGAATGGGAACTGAAGATTTAAAGAGGAATTCCGGTCGTTTGGATGAACTATGTATCCAATAGGTCGTGTCATATGTACTGTACCTTGAAAATTTGAGGTTAATCTACGTTAATCTCGGTACCTATGTGCGCGGATGTGATTTATTACGTGCCGCAACAAAGGCTCGCTTACGTTGGGGAAAAAATTATGGCCAGCGCTGATTTCTCAGATTTATCCTTATCTGATGAAGAAATAGCAGTATCGATTGATCGGGAAGACGGAGGAATACCTCCATACAGATTTGAAGCTGTGGCTATAAATAATGTTGAATATTCAGATGGTTCTTCGGACGGGAATGACGCGGAGTTTGACTACTCGGAGGCCGACCCGCGGGACATTAAGTGCGTAAACAAAGGCTCGGTTACATTCCAAACAATCATGGACAGCGCTGATTTCTCGGATTTATCGTTATTTTTACAATTATGTTATTTTATTTATATTGTTGCGGCACATAACACGCCACATCCGCGCGCGTAGGCCGTGTGACTCGCCAGAATGTCAGCGCCCATGAAAATTCGTAATTGACGATAAAAAAAATCTTCTCGAAACACGATTAAATGATTGAGGATTAACCTCAAATTTTCAAGTACAGTACATATGACATGACGTGTTAGGACTGGATACATTTTTAATCCAAATGACCGGACTTCTCCTTTAAGCAACAACGGAGTAGCCTTTGCACCTCCTTTTCCGTGACGAATGAATCCTCAAAATGCTCAAACTTTGTAGCCATGCCCGCCGACATTAGACAGCAAAGCCAAAAATGCTTTTCACTGTTACCTTGTCTGTGTTTCGAGGAAACACTGTAGAAAAAGTCCGCCAAAGTATAAGGCCTGCATTTTACCCATATTAACTGCTTCAAAGAAAAATGTCCAACTTCCTGTTCAATTTCAATCATGTGTCCCTTGTCGTGTTGTGTTCAAGAATGTCTTGTACTCAGGGGGCTAATGAGATCACCAAAAAAATGAATTACAGGGTGTTCTTCTGCTTTCGCTGATGTCAAAGATGTGTGACACTCTTTACGAATATCTATAATAGTCACCAGAACTGTCCTTCAAATATCGCTTCTTCAGACTACAATTTTCAAGAGTGTAAACTCAAAATGAAAGACAATCACTGTTACATTGTTTTGATAATATAATGGAACTTCAATGTCACTGGAACAATGACATCACTAAAGTTGAAGGCTTACTCTTCATCTTGCCGTCAAATACTGTATTACTGTATATGACTTTTTATGTACAACACCAACACTTTACCACTTGGACACTACTAAAAATGGGTCCTTGGTTTATAAAAACAGTACCATTCCGACGGTGCCATTTTTCTCACTAACCTACATTAACGCAGTAGTGTAGTCCATCCATCTATCGAACCGGGTCGCAGGGGAAGTAGCTTCAGCAGGGATACCCAGACTTACCTTTCCCCAGCCACTTCTTCCAGCTCTTCCGGAGGGATCCTGAGGCATTCCCGAGCCAGCCGAGAGACATAGTCTCTCCAGCGTGTCCTGGGCTGTCCTCTAGGTCTCTTTCTGGTGGGACATGCCTGGAACACCTCACCAGGGAGGCGTCTGGGAGGCATCAGAATCAGATGCCCCAGCCACCTCATCTGGCTCCTCTCAACGCGGAGGAGTAGCAGCTCGACACTGAGCCCCTCCCTGATGACCGTGCTTCTCACACTATCTCTAAGAGAAAGCCCGGACTCCCTGTGGACGAAACTCATTCCGGCCTCTTGTATCCAGGATCTTGTTCTTTCGCTCACGACCCGCAGCTCATGCCCATAGGTGAGGGTAGGAACGTGTAGATCAACTGGTAAATCGAGAGCTTCGCCTTTCGACTTAGCTCCCTCTTTACCACAACGGACCGATACAAAGTCCGCATCACCGCAGATGCGGCACCGATCCGTCTGTCGATATCCCGCTCCATTCTTCCCTCACTCGTGAACAAGACCCCAAGATACTGGAACTCCTCCACTTGGGGCAGGATCTCACCCCCGACCTGTTGAGGGCATGCCGCCCTTTTCCGACTGAGGACCAGAGTCTCGGATTTGGAATTGCTGATTCTCATCCCGGCCGCTTCACGCTCGGCTGCGAATCTCTCCAGTGAGATCTGGAGATAACAGCCTGATGAATCCAGCAGAACCACATCATCTGCAAAGAGCAGAGACGCATCTGCTGAGGCCACCTAACCGGACACCCTCTATGACTCGGCTGCACCTAGAAATTCTGTCCATAAAAGTTATGAACAAAATCGGTGACAAAGGGGCAGCCTTGGCGGAGTCCAACTCTCTCCGGAATCGAGTCCGACTTATTCTGACTGCGGTCATACAGGGACCAAACAGCTCGTATCAGGGGGTAGTCTCGTCATGAACACTGAAAGTTTTTATGAAAAACACTTCTAGCCATACATCCAAAACATTCAAATGAAAAACACACAGCACGTCAGTAATTGAGTCTGCCTTCTTGTGCCGCTTGCCCACGTACTCTTGTGCGGTTGTGGTAAACCACTTTACTGCACACCTTTGGTATCTTCAAAACATCGTAGGCCTCTACTGGAACTCATAAACCAAAGGTGGCTTTTATTTACAGCAGGTTATAAAGAAGAAACTGTACGGTGACCGCGATGATCATTTCATTGCAACCCTAATTCATATCATTACTAAACATTTGTTGGGCTCGAAGAAGAAAAACATTTCCATAAATGTTAGTAATTACCACCAAGTCAGGGGAAAAAAAGAGTTGAGAGATGAGAACGTGGAGTCTGTCGCCAACCGAGGCAAAGGGGAATTATAAGTTAAAGCGTCTTGCAGATTCAGATTTAATGGAGGAATTTTTTTGGCGTGGGTTCTCACTGTGGAATTGCGGAGGAAAAAGCTAATTTGCAAGTGTTCCACAAGATAACGGTCTTGTTTTCAGCGCCAACTGACGACTAATTTGGGGGACGTGTTTCCATTTTTCCAGAGGTGATCAAAAGCATTACGGACACCTGACAGAAAATGGATTTTTAGTTGTGGCTCCAAAACGCAGCAGGACAGCGTTTTTCATCACGCGGAAACTGTCGCTCATCGTTACGCGTTGTGTGGAAACCGGCCTGAAACCAGTAATTGCGGACTGGCGGGTGTTTCGGCCGAGTCAATTATTTGGTTTTCACTGTCAAGTTAGTGTGTGTGTGTGTGTGTGTGTGTGTGTGTGTGTGTGTGTGTGTGTGTGTGTGTGTGTGTGTGATTATGCAGTACGTGAGGATGTGTGGCTTCTGCGCTAACTTCCAGTCATTTCCTTTACTGGGATTTTCCAAAGTGCTAAAGTCCAAGTACAATATGTAGCATGATGACTTTGTTGTAGTCTTACTAACATGCTAACAAGAAAATCATGGTACGTTGAACCCGTTTAGATCTTGTTTTGCCTTTTCCTGGCAGGTTTATTTTACTTTTTAAATAATACTTAATGTTTAAAAAAACAAATTATCAGGTGATACATGACTGAATGTTGCTAACGGCATCTATTTCAAATGCTTTTCAAGTTTTGGTAAGAGCTAGCATAAAGGTATGCTAATGAGGCTAACAGTCATTCGCTAAACTCAGAAAATTTTTAAATATATATTATTTGTTATGTCACTGGCAGAAAAAAACAGATGTACTTGGGACAATATAATGTTAAGTAAACTTCGTTTGCTTTCAAGATGGTGGATCGGATAATAATAGTAAATAAGGTCATGTTAGGCAGCATGGTGGTGCAGCTGGTAAAGCGTTGGCCTCACAGTAATGAGGACCCGGGTTCAATCCCGCTCTGCCTTTTGAGTTTGCATGTTCTCTCTGTGCCTGGATGGGTTTCCTCCGGGCACTCCGGTTTCCTCCCACATCCCAAAAACTTGCACCATTAATTGGACACTCTAAATTGCCCCTAGGTGTGATTGTGAGTGTGGCTGTTTGTTTCCATGTGCCCTGCGATTGGCTGGCAACCCAGTTCAGGGTGTACCGCCACCTCCTGCCCGTTGACAGCTGGGATCGGCTCCACCACTCTTCGCGACCCTCGTGAGGATAAGCGGCAAAGAAAATGGGTGGATAGACGAGATGATAGATGACAGACTTTAGCTAACAGCATCTATTTCAAATGCTTTTTAAGTTTTGGTAAGAGCTAGCGTAAAGGTATGCTAATTAGGCTAACAGTCGGTGAGCTGAGCGAATTTTATAAAATATATTATTTGTTATGTCACTAGCAGAAAAAAACAATATAATGTTAAATAAACTTTATTTGCTATCCTACAGTGAGATTTAGTCAAGATGGCAGATCGGATAATCATCGTAAATAAGGTAATGTAGAGGGAGAATGTGCACTAAAATATTTGGTCACATTTTATTGAAGATACTGAGTTTTGTTGTTGTTTAGATTTTATGCCAAGAGATACAGGAAAGTAACTTTGTGCTCCAATAAATTAGCTTTCCAACCATCACTTATCAAGTGAGAGGCCTCTGGGACGAGAATGACTCTTTACATTAATTCCCCCCCCCCCCCCAACTCCTCTTATTTCCCCGTAGAGATCAATAAAATATTAATAAAGCAGGGGCAGCCAATAAAAGGGATCCAGGTCTCATTCCCGGGGTGTTGTGCTTGGAAGCGGATTCGGTAGCTCCGGCGCAGTAAATTAGAGCGGAGTTGAATGAGTTTTGCCAGGGGAGTCCAAGACTGGAGTACAGAAAGACGAGTGGACAAAGTAAGAGATGCTCGCTGGCCCTTCTTACGCTAAAGGTCAGCGCTGCTGTCGACATAAGAGGGATATGAACAGAGAAGATGAAGAAGTGCTGCTGTTGTCAATCAGAACCACACTTTTTTTTTTTTCCTCCCTTCTTTTTCTCGTTTTGGCACCTTCACTGCGTAATGGCTTCGGCTTCTCAATGTAATAATGCTCTTAATTGTCTGAAAGGAACACCGTGTGGCGGCCAAGGTTATCATCTGTGCGCTTAAGAGGAAAAAGTCCTCTTCAGTAACTGCGAGGTTACGCTGTAACCTTTAAATAGATGAGACTCATTTGTGGATTTAAGTCCCGACGTCTTTGGACGGTCCCTGAGATTTCTTTCTTTCTTTCGTCTTTCGCTCCAGATTTCCGTTGCGACGCGTCTCAACAATATGCCGTGAATTATTTAGGAACGACTGCCACTTTATGCGGCGGGTTTCCGTTTTCACCAAGCCCAAATCTATTTGGACAATTATTTCTTGGAAAAATTAGTGCCTTATGGCGAGTTGTCTACGTTTCCCATGGCATGGAGATGAAAACTTTATTTTTATTGCAATTGAGTGTCATCTATATCAGTGATTTCCAACCTTTATAGAGCCAAGGCACATATTTTACAATTGAAAAATCCCACGGCACACCAACAAAAGTAAATGTCACCAAAAATGGATCGATTAATTACTGTGTGTACTTCCTGCCATCTAATGGAGGAGGATTTTTTTCTTCTGTCTGTCATTGTGGCTCACTGGCATAAATAGATGAATAAAGATACATTATTTCTTGGAATATTTATGTATATATATATTTTTTTAGGAATTACATAAAATTGGATAACTTCCCACGGCACACACAATATGCATATAGTATACTGTGCACCAGCAGTGCCCAGACTTTTTTTTTACCCCAGGATCTACTTTTCAAGCAGCCAGCCTCTCGTGAGCGGGGATGATGATGCTGCTAAAGTTATGTTATTAATGTTATTCATCCATCCATTTTCTTCACCGTTTATCCTGACAAGGGTCGCGTGGAGTGCTGGAGCCTATCCCAGCTGTCAACGGGCAGGAGGCGGGGCACACCCTGAACTGGTTGCCAGCCAATCGCAGGGCACATTGAGACAAACAGCCGCACTCACAATCACACCTATGGGCAATTTAGAGTGCCTAATTCATGTTGCATGTTTTTGGAATGGGGGAGGAAACCGGAGTCCCCAGAGGAAACCCAGGCAGACACAGGGGAGAACATGCAAACTCCACACAGGCGGGTCCGGGATTGAACCCGGGACCTCAGAACTGTCGGGCCAAAGCTTTCCAGCTGATCCACGGTGCCGCCAAGATGACAAAACCAAACTGGACAAATTAAGCTAACTGCTAACATGCTAAACCAAAGACCGTTAAGTCATTGAGACGTAGTTACATCACCTTGGTGATTTCCATGTGAAGTATGTCAGTGAAAAGTAAACAACACGTCTCCGCCATCTGTCTAAAAAAAAAAATAATTTCGGCGAAAGGGAGGAGAAAGTTGGCCCGCTTGCACGTCTAAATTATGAATTAGAGCGTTGCCCGAAGCCTTCGCAAGGTGAGAGCAAGAATGACGAATGGGATTTTGGGTGGGAAAGATGATGGGATTGGGGGAGCATTCTGTTTGCGGGGAAGTGGTGAAATGGGCCATTTGTGGTATGTTTTGATGAATTTTGTATTAAGAGTACAGAATCCTCACCATCACACCCCTTCTTCTACACTGCAATGTAATTTTAATGCTCCTGTTACATTTGTCGCTTTGCTACGCCGCAAATGAGAGTGGCTCGCTGTATGTTTACCCGTACAAATGGGGGACAAAACAACTATTCGGTTCAGTGGAACTGCAAGAAATTATGGGCAAATAGGGGGAAAGCTCTGAAAATAAAAATCCATTACTTTTTGATGAAAAAAAAAAAACATCTATAATATACTTTATTGTTTTATAGTAGGAGACAAAACAGTATCCACGCTGCCAGGTAAATTAGCATAAAATAATGTGTAAGTATAAACACGTGAGACAGATGAAATACAGTTAGAATCAATTCACAACATTTAAAAAATAGACAACTGTTCCCCACCCCCTTTTTTGGGCTACTTGTGTCACTTTTGCGTGAACACAATTCAGGATGTATCCTCTCCTCCAGCACTCCTCTGACCCTTGTGATGATAAGCGGCTAAGAAAATGGATGAATGGATGGATATTTTTTAAATATACACATTAGATATTCACACAACTTATGTTATGGTTCAAATTAGCCCACTGGATAGTTTCAAAGCACTGAAAATATATTTAAAAAAAATGCTAAAACAGGATCAAACTTAATCTGGTACTTTTGTACTGTGCAGTGCATAAATTTAACTCATTCATTTGCCGAGCCGCTTATCCTCACGAGGGCCGCGGGAGTGCTGGAGCCAATCCCAGCTATCAAACAGGCAGGAGGCGGGGTACACCCAGAACTGGTCGCCAGCCAATCGTAGGGCCTATAGACACGGACAACCGCTGCACTCACAGTCACACCTAATTTATGCATGTTTTTGGGATGTGGGATTTGAACCCCAGTCCTCAGAACGGTGAGGCCAACGCTCTAACCGGTTACCCCACCATGCCGCCTATGCATAAATCGAAAATGGAAAGACTTTCCAATGGCTCAGTATCATAATAAGAAGCACACTTTTAATTTCTCATTCAATTTGAACATTCTTGAATGATCTATAAAATGTTTTTCCACATCAACGGCTGATGGATTAATGAATCGTTGATTTTTGCCGAGGTGGCACGGTGGAGCAGCTGGTAAAGCGTTGGCCTCGCAGTTCTGAGGACCCCGGGTTCGATCCCGGCCCCACCTGTATGGAGTTTGCATGTTCTCCCCGTGCCTGTGTGGGTTTCCTCCAGGCACTCTGGTTTCCTCCCACATCCCCAAAACATCCATCCATTTTCTTTGCCACTTATCCTCACGAGGGTCACGCACATCGCTGCGAAGGAGCAGGCAGGAAACATACAAATTAATGTAGCACTCGGGAAAATACTGAGGAATTTCCCATGGTATCCATCCATTTTCTTTGCTGCTTATCCTCACGAGGGTCGCGGGGAGTGCTGGAGCCTATACCAGCTGTCAACGGGCAGGAGGCGGTGTACACCCTGAACTGGTCGCCAGCCAATCGCAGGGCACATGGAGACGAAAAGCCTCACTCATAATCACACCTCGGGGCACTTTAGAGTGTCCAATTACTGTTGCATGTTTTCTCAAAGACATGCAAGATTAATTGGATATTTTAAATTGCCCCTCGGTGGGTAGGATAGGCTCCAGCACTCGCCGCGACCCTGTTGAGGATAAGCGGCAAAAGAAAATGGATGTATGGATGAATTTGCCGATGAAGTACAGTTAAAGTACAGGACAGCGTTTCGCAGCAGCAAGTTGTTGTTTTTTTTTCCTCTCTCTCAGGACTTGTCGGGCGGCGCCGAGGATTGCCGAGTGGAGCCGAAGCCCCTCCAGGCCGACCGACCGGAGCGAGTCGACTCTCCTCCGAGTCGGCGAGAAGAAGAAGCGTGACCGAGCAAGGCGAGGAGGGGGCGGCGGCGGTGGTGGGCTGAGAGACGGATTCGACTCGCTCCCTCGCCTCGTCGCGGCTGCCTGTGTATTGTATACCAGTCGAGGACTAATATAAGCACACTTTTGTGTTGTTGTTTTTTGTTTAGTCGGGTGTTGAGGTGGAATTTTTTTTTTTTTTTTTTTTTTTGCCCATGCGCACACGGGCACCGAATAGATCGGCACACTCGCTTCTTCGACCTGGTCGGGATAGGTCCTCGTGTTCCCCCCCCCCCCCCCATTCTTCTATCGTCTTTGTTTTACTCTTTCAATTTTGGTCCCCGTGGCGTGGATTTTCCGACGGCTGGCTCCGAAGTGGAAGAAACGGAGCGCTTCTTCTTACGGGGGAGGTGTCGGCGGCGGGAGGGGGGGGGAGACATGCCAACGGCGGCGGCGGCGACGACATCGAGGAGACTCCGTAAGTGCTCTGCTACCAGTTTTCTCCATCTTAACTTGTTGTTGCTGTGTGGGCTTCGGGTTTTGTTTCGGGGGTGGGGGGTGTCGTGGAGCAGTTTGGAGGTAGGGATAGGTTTTTATTGGGGGGGGGGGGGGTAACATTAGCGAAGGTCAGCCCCGGTGTTGACCGACCGAGAGAAGCAGCAGCAGCAAGCCCGGACTAATGGCGCTCGTGTCGCTGCGCTAATTTTGCTAACTTTCAACTCACTTCCCATTCAATTATCGCGATTTAAATTGTGTCCTCCGGGCGAGTTTGAGCAACTCCGCCGCGAGACTGCAGCGGACGAGATGACGGAATCTTCGCCTCGATCAGTTTAATAAGCGTAGGTTGCCTAATGACGTAGCGGGATTGGATTTAAAAAGAAAAAAGCCGCAGTGGCGGGTGTTTAACGATGGAAGGATTTGCATGTATTTTCAAAGGTGTCGGTCGTTTTGTGTGTTAAACGATTTTAAATGTTTGAAAAGCTGTCACGAAACCTGCTCGCAATTCCAAGTGTGTTTGCGTGCGTGCACACCCCTCTTTTTTATGATATGCACGTGCATTTATGCCGCTGTGACGTCACAGGATGTTTTGCTGACCCCCTGTCAAACACCAGCACGATCTTGTTGTTTTTTTTAATTGTGCTGATGCATCGATAGAAACTCGGCGGTGATAGCCCACAGCGCTCCTCTAGGCTGGATCCGGTCTGGGAAAAGAAGAAGATGGAGGAGGAGGAGGAAAAGGGTGGGGGGGGGTGCGGGTGTTGGGGTGCACACACACACACACACACGGGAAGGTTTCTAAGCGACACCTGTGGTGTTCCGCAAGGGGATCTTGCAGGATGCATGCGGAATGCACCGCATTGGTCCAAACTCGGACCATCTCCAATACAATGCAGATTTCAATAGACACGAGCTGGGCTTTACAGTTTCTCGAAATTGCATCACATAGTCTTAAAAAGAAGAAGACGGAGGGGGTAATAAAAAAAAAAAAAAAACAGGGGACTCAGCTGCATGTGTGGGATTCTGAAAGCTGGATTGCTAGAATTAAGGCCGTTTCGACTGGGTGATCAAACGTCCAGTCCAAAAACAAGAAGAAAAAAAAATTGGGTGTGATATGAGAATCGTCTGCCATATCGCCATTTTATTCAGGCACTGTCCAGGATTCACACTTCATGGTCCAAGTGACACAATTTGGACTTTTTTTTTTTTTTTCTCAAGTGACAGAATTCAAATATGTGTCGCGGCAGCGTAAAAAAGGAAAAGAAACACGAGGAATCGAATCCCTTCAGGCCTCTTCCAGTTGTGGGTGCAAGTCTTATACAATGTTGCCAATCATAATACTGATAATGAGGAAAGGAACATTGACAGGAAGAGACTCCCCTACCAAGCAGACTCCGTAATTTTCAACTCATGTCCGTTAAAACACAAGTTACACTGAACCCCAACGTAATTGACAAGTATTCACTGATTGGTAACGCGGTAAAAAGACACGCAAACTGTTCTTAACCAGCCGGCTTGCTGGCGAACAACTGCTCGATTGGAATTTGCAGTCGAGGTCCGACAGTTAGGGTCTCCTCGGATCGCGATTCGGACCTTTCCTTGCGTCATCTTGAGAAGTTTACCACACTTGTTATCTCCAAATCAAACCCACAAAGAGCAGTGTGGTAAACCTCTTAAGATGACGCAAAGAAAGGTTCGAATTGCCGTTGGGAGTGGTGTAAATCAAGAGATGATCAACTGGTAACATCTTACTAACTGAACTAAAGGCCTCATTATACGCCGACATCACAGGACCAACTCATTGGTAAAAATATTTTTGGTGTGTATAGAATGCCACGATAATCTCTTGTGATCGGTCCGTTTTAGTCCCATGTTGTGATGACACACTCAGCGTTCCCCTTTGGTTGCGCACATCACCAACTCCGCCGCCGCTGTGATTGATTTTGCAGCATAATGAAACGTATCATCTCTTCATCTAGGTCCATTTGTTCTAGCAGAAACTCTTCCACTGTCATCGTTGTTGCTTTGTTCCTTGTTCTGGGAAGAAAAGTTACCAGAAATGGCCAAAAAATTCGGAGGAAATCCCGCCCTGTGGTGTCCTAGCCGATACCAGCTGTCGCGACTTGGAGGAGAACCGCAGTACATTTTCAAAACTGCGTTCTTGGGTTGCGCTCAAGTATGAAGGCAAACTGCGCTCAGGATAGGCACAGTGACGTCAACGCATTTCCCATCCACACGAGTATAAAAAAGCCTTAAGTGCTCTACTGAAAGGTTGTTTGCAGTACATCTATTCAGTGTTTCCCCAGGTAATTGCGATTCATTATTCACAAATTTATCGATCCAAAGACTTTTTTTTTGGATCCTATCTGTCTTTATTAACTGAGAAACTCATCTATTGTCTTTTTTTTGTACACAGGCCAAAGCCCTGTCTAAAAATGTTGCTTTGGCACTATCATGTGGCATCAAGGTGCCAAGAAACTGAGAAGCTTTATTTATCTGACCAAAGTTAAAATTCAATATCAAATGGGCAGCTGTGGCTCAGTTGGAAGAGCGCATTGTCCATTAAATGAAACGTCGGTAGTTTGAATCCTGGCTCCGACTGGCGGCTGTCAAAGTGTTATGCTTATCTGTGATTTTTCTCCCAGTTGGCCTGGGAGGAAATCAAATAGTATCAGCAACCCATTAGTGTAATGTGCGCATGAATGGGTGAATGTTCATTGTGTTGTTTTTTTTTTTTTTTTTTTTTAAAGCACTTATGACATGCCAGTCTCATTGTGTTTGTTTTGCAGTGTCTGCGTTGTTGCAGTTGGTCTGCCAGAGAAATTTGGTGGGCTAAAATGATAGCACACATGAAATTAAAAGAAGCACATTTCTTTTCCGGTTAGCCTTAGTTTAGCATTAGCATCCGGAGCCTACAGACGACTTATCCAGTGTCTTCCTGAATTGTTTTGACGACTGTTTGAAACCCACTAGAGGATGTTGGCTTTTAAAAACAGTCACAACACGTTTGCCAGCTTAACCTTGAGTTCGTGCTCGAAGAAACGCGTAATGGTGCATTGTCATTTACGTTCTGGACGCTTTGTTATCAAGCTGTCCTACAGCTGTATTCTGCTGACTCCATTACAAGGGCCATACGAGGCCTCAGTCTACTGTAAAATGTTCCACGGGCAGCTGGTGCTGTTTGGATGTTGTTAAACGGTGGCTGGATATCTCCCGATGTGATCCTCCAGTGAATTGTGTGTATACATACAACATAACAATTTGCTTTGTCTTCTCTCTTGATCGTTTAGCTTTTTATGGTAGCGCGCTGCGTTTACCCCGACTGTTTGTGGGCTGTTAATAGTTCGTAATGGTCAAAAGTAGGCGTCAAGGCTCGACATGGAGAGTAGTTGTCTAGGAATCAGGAGGTTACTTGTTTGCCTGGCAGCCCGCGGGGCACTTGCTGAATACATGAGTGGTTGTTGTTGGCCGAGAATCAAAAGGAAAACAGGTGAATTTTTCAGCTAATACACGTTTACTTATCGCTAAGAGTCATTCAATTTGTCTGAGAGAAGTTAATTTTTACAAAAATAAAATGGTAAACTGAGAAGGAAATTTGAACAATCTTAATTTCTTTTATATTACGAGAATAAAATTGCAATTGCACGATGTGTTTTAGTTGATGCAAACCCTGAAATATTACAGGAAAAAAGTTGTGTAACATCACTCAAATAAAATTACGGAAAATTACAAAAATCAATCAAGTTGAAAACTTGCAAGTATCCTGTCGAGTTATGCTAGTTTCACAAAAATAAAAGTAAAATGAAATTTTGTCTCGTAATATCCTAATATCTGAACTGCCACTTTTTGCAAAATAGTAAATTATTTAAATAATACTAATACCTAAATTGGTCTGTCTTTTTCTGGTAATGCTACTCCAATTTTCTTGTTACCGTCTGACATTTTAGTTCTAACTTTATTTTTTTTTACTGCCCTCAAGTCCCTTTATCCAATTAGAGCTTCTCCCACAGTTTCTCATTCAAGTCTAAGGAAGATTCTTTAGAATGACTTGTACTTGGTTTTCCTCTTTAAAAAATGTAATTATCTTAATATTTCCCATATTTTGGCTCACAAATGAGCTTAGATTTCCAGACGCGTTTCGCACCCTTAACCTTTTGACAACATCCGCATCAGACTTTGAACTTGTTACTTCTCAAATGCATCTGTTGCTCGTTGACCTGAATACACGCCTGTCACCCATGAGGCGTTTGCGGAGGGTATTTCCTAGAAGGCTCGGCCCGGGCCACACGCCAGAGCATCTGCCTAGGGCTCCTCATCCGGGCTTGGCAATTTTAGTCCGGGGGGGGGGTGAGGCGGTGCCGGTCCCAGCTGATGCTATTTATGAAGGCCATCTACTCTGTAGGCCACACGCTGAGAAACCGCCAGACACAGCCAACTCCCACTCGGTCTCTACTGGCAAATTCTTGGTCATTTCAAGGCCCCTGGCTCTCCTTTAATGAGAGGTTTTGCCTCCAGTGTGTTGGTTTGCGGTGGGTGGGATCAGCGATTTTTTTCTTGGGGGGCTTATAGACTATTCGCTGGTCTGCCTTCTGGGCATTGGCCGAGAGAACCCAAGGCCTCTTTCGAACCAGAGAAATTGGTTCAAACTGCATACAAAGGGCGGGCGAATGCTTGGTAGCAGAATTAATCAAGCCTGGCTCCGAGCTGTAGTTCAGTCCACTCGCTCCGGGGCTTGCGATTCCAGCACTTGGAGATTGCTGCAGAAGATGTTGAGATTTTCTGCTTAGACGTTCAGATTATGTTGCATCTATAAAGCCGCCTCTAGCTATTGTCCTGTTTAGCATCCCCGTATAGGGAAGAGCGTGGTTTTTTTTTTTTTGTGTGTGTGTGTAACACGCTCGGCGGGGTTTTAACAATGCTTGCTTCATAACGTCAGCAGCATTGAGGCGGAGTGATTTGCTGCACTTGTCTGTGAGGAGTAATGTAGGAGCAATTTGATTGCTGATTGAAACCAGCTCTCCCACTTGAGACTCCATTGGTGGCATTATAAACCATTTACACCAGTTTTTTTTTTTTTTTCACACGGAACCCCTGCAACGGGGGCAAAAAGTGGAAACAGACCTAAAAAAATGTCTCGCGAGAGGCACGGTTTTCTCCAGCCATGACTGCAGAGCATGTGTTGTTTCTGCTGAGTGAGGAGGTGAGTGTGGACGACATTGAGAGGTTAAGTGTTAATCAATTCTGTCTGTTTCTCATTAAAGAAGAGTTGTCAGTCTTCGAGGTGGCTATTAGGCATATAGAGGAAACGGTTTGAGGAAAAACAAGATGATATTGAGTGCTGTTCGAAGGCTTTCCTTTCCCTCCCAACACCAACTTTTGACCAACACAATTTCTGCCCGACGATGGCTCCACGAGCAGTGGACGTTTGTTCCAAGTGTAATCAGGTTTGCTGGGGACTCTAACAAATCGCCTGCAGAATCCAATCATTTAGGAACTAATGTGCTGATGATCCCAATGTCATAATGGATTAGGAAAAGGGTGAGTTGTTACAGCAGTAATATGAGACGTATTAACATCGTGCCGAGCCAGGCTTCCCTGAACTCGCTGACTCTTTTTTTTATTTTTATTTATTTTTAAACTGCTAGCGTTAAAAATAACAAAACCAAGAGAATGCAAGCAGTTTGTGAAGGAGTAAAGTCTCGGCATCTTAGCTTCACCTGAGACTAACATTTTTGTTCTTCCACCTTCATTTGTGACATTGTTTCTGAAAATGTTAACGTTTGAAAAAAAAAAAAAAAATCTTAAATTCCATGGCAGCAGACTGTGATGGAATCAATTTGTGAATTAAAATTTGCAAGCTTGTTTAAACAAGGGATAAGGGGGAGTGTCGTTTTAACCATTCTTCGAAATGGCAGGCCTAAAAAATGCATGATTAAAAAGATTTTTCGCAGCAGTCCTCGAAGTCTGGTAGTCTGTTTTAGTTATTATTTTAAAATAGTAATAGTGTTTTGGTGGCCTGAAAATGCTAACATGTGAAAATGTGAGGTGATGATACACCAGCAGGCCATTATAAATTATTAACAACAGGATAGTTTTGAGTCAGTGGCCAGTTTAGCCAAAAAAATGGATAATGGCGCTGTTGCTTTGACCTTTCATTTAATTTACGGCAGCATTTTAGCGGCGTAAAAATGGGAGGTGATGACACGTCGGCAGCCCATGATAGATTTAAGTGTCATCAGTGTAGCTCAGTCTGTTCAGCCAAGAGTTTGTCAATGACAGTGTTTTTCGTTTTGTTTATTTGAAATCCCAGAGTGGCCTAGAAAAGCTAAAATTCTAAATCGAGAATCGGTTGAGAACAGAAGTTGACAGCGCTGTGTGGCTAACAAATACGGCTAACGATGTCTGTTGTTTGTGCTCCCATCTCAAAAACAGCCCTCAGCTCAGCTTGCCGGAGCTGATTGATGCGCACGAATCCGAACTATTTGCGCGCCGATTTTACTCGATGCCGTTTGAACATTGCGCCGGTTTGCTTGTTTAGCTCAAGTGATCCTTCTTGTTTTTGACACTGCGGCGTAATTGCTTGTTTTCGCTGCGTTGTATGGAAGCGAGGTCGCTTTTGTTGGACGCTGTCCCACCAAGAAACCGCTTCAGATGAAAGAAAAACACACTGCATACTTTCGTAGAGGAATAATAATATGCTCCTATAATCCTTTTTTCCCTAAAATTGAGCGTTTGAGTAAAATTGATCGTAAGTTAGGAGACTTGCTCCTTGCCAGGCGTGTAATATAATGATTGTGGAATGAAATAATGATGATGCACAGTTATGCAGAACTGAGATTTTTACGACTCATTAAAGGCCAAACACGCTCGTGTCCTCAATAATTGCTAAGTCAGCAACCAGGCATGCTCATTTTTCATAAAGATGCTGTTCCCTTTCATTTTATTTTTGTCCGAGTCCAGCACCTCTTTTCAAGTTAGCGCCTGAATAGATTTGTGCAGAAACAAACAGACTCTACCTGTATGGATGCTGAATATCACATAAGGTCAAACAGTCCACCGTCTTTATCAGGCCTGACTTAAATGTCACACGCACGGCCTTCATCAAAAATGCAAGAGCGAAATGTGGAAAAACACACACACACACAGACACTAGCGATGCAGATTAAACGTTGTCTGCGATGAGCAATGAGCCGATTGTCACACCGAGCTCAACCCCGGAATCTCCATTTTCATTAGCAGCACGCTACATTAGCCGCACCACATAGCAAATCAATGTATCCAGACGCTTCTTTCTGGCGTCTCTCTTCATTACTCACGACATTCTGACAGTTAAAATGACCCCCGTATGCTATAATGACCGTGGCTGCATTTGCGGCGTCACAGCACATAGCATCCCCCCTCTCCGACATTATTAAAGATTCTGCAGATAATGCGGAATTTGATGTTTTGTCGCTGCGCGGGAACCGGCTTGATAATCAATTAACTGATCGTTAAGGATTCGGTCAATTGTGTGGAATTAATTGTTGATTTACGTGTCATGAGGCATCCGCTACTTGGCTGCCACCAACAAGCCGTCGTTGATTCAGCTAGTTTGCCGGCAAAAGGGAAGGAACATTACGTCAAAAACTCATTGGAGCCGAATGACTTTGCTGTCTTAAAACTGAAGTTCAGAACATTAGGAGACGGGACTCACCCCATGTTAAAAAAAAAAAAAAAAAAAAAAAATCAATTGGTGCAATGAAAGCCGTGAACGAGGTTTGAGATTTACACAGCTGCGTACTATGGCATCTTTTCTACGTTTGTTTTACATTTATGGCCTAAAAGTGATTTTCATCTAGTTATTTACTATATCTTATGACAGTGTTAGCATACGATACTGATGGAGTATGTGATGTTATGACTTGCATACACATTTTGTTTACGTCTCTGCTGTAGCAACAATTCCTGTGTAAACAGGCAAACCCCTCGTCAGGGATTTGACCTCGCAACGGCAACCGGTAGCTCAACACGTTGTTGATGAACTCCGAATATCAGTTGAGGACCATTTTGAGTTACAACACGTAAGAATGGGAAGTGAAGGGATTGAGGTTGCCAAGCGCAGTAAAGCTAGCTTGTCACTGACTGAAGAACTTTTTGTTACAGTTGAATAGTTGCAACCAATTAGAACACTCCAATTTCCTTCAGTTGTTTCAAAACACGATTAGGATTAGTAGCTGTGTGACTTTACGTGTACAGTATGGTACATTGAAATTTTCCAGTGTGTAACGTTTGTTACGGTACAGAGGTCGCATGTCTGCTACAATGCAGCTCGGGGTCTGGTTATGTTACGTGTTGGCTAAAGATGTGCTTTTGGCAGTGTATATAACTTGATGACTTATTTGAAACAGCATCGTGCTAACGTTAATATCAGTAAAGTAAGCTGTTGCACTTATCTGGATCGTTGAGTTCCTAAAAACACACAAAGAACCCCATAGATCTTGCACTTTCCCAAAAAGAAAATACTTTTTATACATTGATTTGTTACATTGAGAAACTTTCAATGTTTGTTGGATTAAATTAGGTTGCATTTTTTTGCATGTATCATTTTTTTTTACGCATCATTTAAGTAGTGCTCGTTCCTGTTCAACAAAAGAGAAGCATTTTGGTTTTGTACTTTGTCTCTTTACTTTTACCAGTGTGAACCGCACTGTGACCTTAAAACCAAGCTATGTACATAATTGTGATCTTTTTTTGGTAAAAGAAAAACCTCCCCTCGTGAGTCCTGACTATTTCCAGTTATGTCGAGACTATCAAGTAGGTAGAAAACGGGAGGGTCTTATTGTAGTGCTCTGTGAACTGTGCAAATCACGCCGACAGTGAAGAATTAGAGAGGAGTATCCAGGATCTTTGTCAGGACTTGCTGACTGACAACTGAAGTGAACGACGCCCGGTCACACTTGGCAACAGGCCGCCCGATTATCACTTTGTTTGGCATGCGTACAAAAAAAAAATAGGATAGCGTGCTTTTGATTGCCCAGAAAAGTGCACGTCTTGCAGTCTACGGTGGCCTCCGCTGATGCAGCAGATGAAAGGATTTTTAAGGAGTGGGAGTGTTTGGCGGCGAGGAAGGAGATGACAGCTCCCTTGCAACCGGGGGCCTTGGCTCTGAGCGCCGACTGTGTCCTCCTGACAGCGCTGTAATGCCGTCAGAGATCATTAGCGCTGACAGGATCGGATCATGTCACACACGAGTTCATGGTCAGGCAATGCATCACACCGATAAAGACGAGCTTGTTTATTCCAATCCTGCCCTGTTTACATGAAGTTCATCCATATTGTCTCTATATACTGGCAATATACAATAATCTTCTAATTCTTGTTTTCAAGATCTCCGTTGACTCCCAAAATGGTCCTTCAAACACCTTTTTCAGACCACATCCCCGTCGTTGATTTTTTTTTTTTTTTTTTCTTTCTTGGATGATGGTGAAACTCAAAACCAATCACTTAGTTTTACTTTCGACTTAAAATTTTAAGTAGAATATCAACAATAAATTGGAAAATATTTTCGCAGAATCAAGAGATTTCACGCAGGTCAAAATCAGGTGGAGAAATTAGCAGTTAGCATTTCCCAAGTATCTGTTCGTCATTGGAAGCTTATGCATTTAAATATACTAAACATATTTTGACGGCTGAGAAAAGCCAGATTTTTCATCTTAAAATGTCTATTAGCAGTTTTCTATGGTGTATTTTGTTAAACAAATTGCTTAATAAAATTGAGTTAAATGAAAAACGGCATAACCAATCATTGAACTTTGAAATTTTACTGTAAAAGTTCAATTTGATTTCATGGCAGGTCCTGTAAAAGCTAATAATAATATTAATAGCTTTATATAGCACCTCTAAAATCACAGAAGTGCTTTCACGGAACCAGGGAGCACATGTAAAAAAACAAAGACAAATGACGAACAAACAACAATAGCTTAAAAACCCAGACAAACATAAATACCAAAATTCATTGTCTAACTCTATAAACCATAACCCAAAATTTGATTATTAGAAAAAAAAAATCTTCACAATCTGGTGACATCCATAGTGTAGTATAATGTTTCTGATTAGAGCTCATTTAAGCGAATTCCCGAAAAACTGTTCTTCAACAAAAGTCGGAGCCCTTTAATGGCTGTTTCAAACAAAAATGACTCACTTCCTCTTGGGTCCTTAAGACTTTTTCATGTCTCCTGCCTGTTATGATGTGAAAGTCCACCGAATTGTTTTCTGGATTTGTGAAATTGTGTGGGCTATTTGATTTTATTTTCAGGGGGACCTTACTTAGTAACTTGTAGTGATGAAGGTTAATCATATCTCTAAAATGCACAGTTTCACCAGCAAATCCTGCAAAAAAAAAAAAAAAAATGGAATTCATTTTCAGCCTTCAAAAGGATATGATAGGAATAATGATTACAAGCCAAAGTAATTCCCACAGGTTCTTTGCAACAACTAGAAATCCTATCCAGCTTGTTGAGATGTATCTCGTACTTGATTCCCTTTAACCCCTTAGAATGACTCTCATGAAGGTGTGTAATGCAATCATTCAGCAACTCAATTAGAGGATACTTTATTTAGAGGTTGCTGTTGAGGGAGAAAAAAAACAACATTGTTGGTTGCAAAACTGTCGAAATGCCTTTTTCCACTTTTTACTAAATTTGATTGGACAATCAACAACACATATTTGGATGGCAGGACCTTTGAGTGAATGGTTTCATTTTCCGTTTTCATGCCAGCGCCACAGTGGTGGAGATCTGCACTCTACAAGAGACCATTCAAGTTAAAAATATCATAAAAGAGGAAGTTGTTGTTTTATGCTGTAAGTGGGCCTTTTTTTCCAATACAGGAGTTAATCATTGCCATTGTGATAAGGCTGAAATCCACAATACTTCATACGTCAGTGGCCCGGCCTTATACCGTTCCATATTCTTATCGCGGCACAACATTAAGTAATAAGCAGCAGGGAGTTGGAGCATATTGGCTTTTTACCGTATCGTCTAAATTCTGCCTTCCATATTATAAATGACCACCCCCCACAGCATTGTACATTTCCAGCATATTCTTTGTGATAAGTACGTTTCAAGGTGACAAGAATTGTGGAGCTGAAAAACGGTGGAACCTTTTGCCACTCGGAAAGTTAATGGAATATCACAGTGGGAGGTTACAGGGCAATTTTGGCAAACACATTTGGCTCAGTTGACAATATATAGAATTTATACTAGTTTTATGGTTATCAGAGTCGTATTGCATCATTTGCAGTTGATTGGTCATGTGATTGAGTGCGAATTGTTGTCTCTATGTGCCCTGCGATTGGCTTGCAACCAGTTCAGGTTGTACCTCGTGTCCTGCCCAAATCTATCTGGGATAGTCTCCAGCACTCATGTGACCCTTGTGAGGATAAGCAGTTCGGATAATGGATGGATGGTCATGAATTTGACGTTTGTTTTTGTGTGTGTATTTCTAAACTTGATTCAGTTTTAGATATAGTGCAATGTCTTAAATAACAACTGTAGATGAATACATAGACATGAATAACAATTTGCATGAAACAACTTGACACAAGACTCAAAAACAAAATTGAAACCAGTAAAAACCAAAAACACAGAAACAAGGACAATCTCAAGACTGAGTTGAAAAAAAACATGGTTGAAAAGGATGATTTTTAAAGGCCATTCCGTGTAACGTACCATTTATAGCCAAAACTGATATTTATTAGTACTCAGTTATTACTGCCACATTTAGAAATGGATGCCATGTTCGGAAGGAGTTTTTAGTTATCCAACATTTTAGATTAGCTTTTCGCATTCTTCCATTTTTATAAACTGTCATCTGACTTATTTTCTGGCAAAGTACAGTCTGTACTTACAATTGTGCCTTGATATGTTTTAAAATCTTGCCATGATCACACTTGTAACACACAAAATACATCTCTCACATCAACTTTTGCCATTGAAATTAATGAAAATCCTATCAATCTGTTCCAGCCTGCCTCCAAATCAGTAAAGAAAATTGTTTTTTCCAACTATGAAAATAGCATCCTGTAATTGTTTATTTCATAATAAACATAAGGTAACACCAAAATTAAATCGATTGTAAAGAATTTAACTCCCTTTTCTTTAATTTAATTAGTATTGTGTTGCTCCTTATGTCAGATATGTCTTGGCCACTTGGGGGCAGTTTATTACATCCGCACGAGATATGAAGTATATGGAGACATCACACGTAAGATATGAAGGCCACATTACCCTTACCCTTAAATAGATATCAACGTGACACCATGGCTACTCGTTAATAGAAAACACTCATGTTCAAACAAAATAATCTTCCCGAGAAAGAACATACAGAGCGTTACCTTAAGATGCAAGTGACTCGATATCTGAATTTTTGAGATACGAGCAGCCGTTCAGCTTTTTTTTAGTTTTTCTTTGATTGTGAGTTTAATTTGAGATATGAGCCTAAATCCTACGGCACAGTGAACTTAACTTCACAATACGCGCCATATGCAATTCTTCAAAAAAAGCAGCTTAATTATTGCCACACCCGGTTGACATATAATGTCAAACTACACATTACATAATTTATAACTTTCTTTTTTTATTCATCCAAGGCCCATAGCTCTGCCCAAGATAAAGCCTAAAGCAGTCTTGAATGATAAGATTTAATTTGCCGTGCTTATTTTTCCCCATTCAAAGCATGTAACATTTTCCTCTTATCTGCTAGGGTGTCTATCTTAAAGTGATAAGGATGGCCCACTATTGATGTTGGATAATGGTATGTACAGTATGTCAACAGAAACTGAGCGTGTTAATTATATTTCAGATTCAAACTCTTTCATGTCCATCTTCCTCTGCCGAGTTTCCAAGTCCAGCTTTCAAGTTGCTCCTTCACTCTTTGTTATAAACCTGTCAGTCATAAAGGGTGGGAAGAAAATCCTCAACATTAATTTCATATTTTATGTTAACTTATTCAAACAGCAATGGAAGTGAGTCAAAAGTTTGGGCCTTAATTAACACGTACGAAACTATTTTTCCTCATTAAATTTCAGCCGGCCTTTCGTCAGTGTCAGCCTCGTATACTACGTTCCCTAACTCTCAAATGTAGCCGTACTCATAAATATGGTGATTGGTGTCAAACATATCTCCCCGCCGTACTAATGTGCACTTTCATGCTTTGAACATGGACTCCCAATTTTCAAGGCTGGTGTTTAAAAAGCATGAAATTTGATTTGAGAACGTGTGTAGGTACCCAGCTTCGGTTTATTGAGAGACATTTATTCATGACATACATATTAAAGGAACGGGATGGAACCATTACGGAGCAATGACATTTATTTTTTTTTTGTCGTTCTGGGAACAAAACATCTGTAGTCAGTGTTGTTTGGATTATTTCAAAGAGTGATTGAATTAATTAAATTACAAATTACAGACACACTTTACCTTGTGGGGTATTTAATTAGCTGCAAAACTGCCTTGTAGTGGATCAAGCGTGAACTTTGAAGTAAAGTGGCCAATTTTACTAGCACTGCAGTCTAACCTAAAATGCCTTTCAAGGACGATCGTTTTCAACTTGAGTGGAGATGCACTTATTGGTTTGCAGTCACTTTAGAGGACAATTGTTTGACAATGTGCACTTTGGACTGAGATCTGGACATTACATTGCTAATGTCTGATGAGTGCATTATTATGGAGAGAAAATCACTCAATCGTGCTCTCTAGAACATAAGGGAAAAAAAAAAAACCCCACACATCAATTTCACCGATCGACAATGGTGGGCATGTTGATCATAATAGGATGTATGAAAAGTCTGAAAACCCCATGACCAATTCTGATTTAGGATTTCGAGATTTACAGGTTTGCGGACACTTGTCCAACCTTAATTTTGCTGAGCTGTGGCGTTTGTGGCATTTGTTTTGTTGTCTCGACCAATGTCATTTTCCCGTTTACAATGGAACCTTAAAGTGCCACTGTCGTGAATTGCATGATTTTTAGCATGTTATTAATGAAAAAACGGCAGCCGACATAAACACGACCTGATTTATAGATTACGCCCCCCCCCATCTATTTTTTTTTTCATTTTTTTTTTTAAATCTGTATACACATCTACCTGTCATTTGGAAACCACAAAGGTCTCATCCTTTGCACCCGTGCAATCCATTTTTCACGACAAACCGGGTCTCTTGGAAACTTATGAAGGGTAATTCCATCCTCCTGAGTGTTCGAGCAATATCCAGCAATGGAACGAGCCAGCATTTTGGTTACCACGAAGGAACAGCGAGCTACCTTCCCGCAGGTAAAACTAATAGAAACAAATGAGTCTGCTTGAGTGTGGTACTGCCCCGTACCTCACTTCCTGCTTCTTCTCGAAAACAAATCCCTCGAGAGGATTTTCATGGCGGGAGTTACAAAAAGCCATATATGTCAAAATCATCTTTAGTGATGGATAAAAACGGATGGGTCCATACCAGCTGCCATTTTTTCATTAATAACATACTAAATCCATTTCATGACAGTGGCACTTTAAAGGGCCAACACCATCCATTGCCAACTTCCAGTTAGTTTAAATTCTGGGAACATTTGGGAATGGGGAAACTGGAGGAAAGTAATTTACCTAGGAGCATAAGTAAGACCCCGACTTCCCTTTCGAGAATTCACATGAAATTTGGTAGAAATCTCTACCGTAACACGACGCAGGAAAAAGTCTCTGGGACTCACGCATACAACTGGATAGGAAGTCAGCCATTTTGATTTTAGGGGCGTTATACTTTGACAATCTCCTACTCGGGGATTGTGGTTCTAAAAACAAATACGAATCGTATTTGTTTTCCAAACGATTTGATTAATTAAAAAAAACATCCAGAAGTCACCAGTTTACAGGAATTGATTAATTTTCTAAATTTCTGTGCTCCTTTCTGTGTCCAAATAGATAAAAGGACAAGGGGACACGCTGGCAGCTCGCTCGTTTTGTGTTTTCAGCAGCAAATCTCGAAATGTTCACCCTTGTGCTACTTTTCGCTTTGCTTGTTAAAAACAGTAGTACTCTGCTCTTTCACGTCCACGTGGCCCTGAGTTATTGTGCCAAGCAGACCGCTTTTTTTTTTTCTTTTTTTTCCTCGTCATTGTTCAGACACATACTACTCTTTCGCCGCTTTTGCCTGCCAGGAAGAATCAGGGGGGACCTTATGGACAGCAAGGTGAGATCTATGATGCGGCGCTTCTAAAAGGCTAATGATTCATGACACTGGCTCTCCCCCACCCACCCCCACCCCTCCCCCGCGCCCCACATCATCCCCGAGGCTGAAAGGAATAGCTGGCATTATTGTCTGCAAATGGATTTGAAATGCTCTCGGCCACGTTGACCCTTGGCGCTGAGTTATGGCACGAGATGAGCTGATCACTTTGGTTTTCTTTATGTATCGGGTCGAGTCGCTCCCATTTGCCCTCCCCCCCCACCTTCACAATATGTATACAATCTCACATCAAGTGTGTACTTACAAAACCCGCCCCCAAACCACTGAGGTCGCAATCTATGTATCTTCAATTTAAGCTCCCTTCTCTGAAGTCTTCCGAAAAGCAAGCGATAGAAGAAACCTAATTTATGATGCCGAGGTTGTTGGCCAATAGAAGTAGCCCATTTTTCTTAACGCATCAGGCAGAGGAACGAGCAATTTTTTTTCC
Source organism: Syngnathoides biaculeatus (assembly GCF_019802595.1). NCBI lineage: Eukaryota > Metazoa > Chordata > Actinopteri > Syngnathiformes > Syngnathidae > Syngnathoides > Syngnathoides biaculeatus. Next base: position 6,704,849 of record NC_084652.1, on the reverse strand, counting down.
GCCCTTTTTTTAGTCAGTGTCTATATATAGATGAGTGAGCCTTATCCTTTGTTGCTTGAAGTTTTTCTCCTTTTATCTCAAGTCAAAAGAGAATACAATTTCCCTGAAATAGCGAAACGGCTGCGTTTCAACGAGAACAGGGAGTTCTTGTTCCTCTTGTGTTTTTGATAGGTTTAGTAACAATATCATTTTACTCATGTCATGATTATCATGACCAAAATGACCTTGGTTTTCAGCACTATAACGGTATCGCTAAAAGTAAAAAATTGCAGCGCTGCAGAAAGTATTGCAATGAATAATTTTGAATTCAATAAGAATAAACCATGTGTACATTTATTAGATTTTTAGGAAACAGAAGAAACCACAGATTTTTTGTTTATCAATGCAAGACCTTACAAAATTAACTTAAAATGATGGTGTGTGAGTGTGTGTATGTATACATACATATACAGTACACACAACCCAATTCCAATGAAGTTGGGACGTTGTGTTAAAAACAGAATACAATGATTTGTAAAACATGGTCAGCCTATATTTGATTGAATACACTACAAAGACAAAATATTTATTCTTTAAGATGATAATTTAGTTTTTAGCGAGTAATCATTAGCGTAGAATTTTATGGCTGCAACACTTTCCAAAAAAGCTGAGACAGGTTGCAAAAACTGATAACGTTGGGGAATGCTCATCAAACACCTGTTTGGAACATTCCACAGGTGAACACCCTAACTGGGAACAGGTAGGTACCATGAATTGTTGTCGTTCACACGCAAAGAGGTTCACCTCTTTGTGAACAAGTGCATGAGAAAAGTCGAACAGATTAAGGACAATGTTCCTCAGCGTACAATTGTACAGAATTTAGGGATTTCCTCATCTACGGCCCATAATATGAAAAGGTTCAATCTGAAGAAATCACTGCATGACAAGCCCGAAAACCACCAATGAATGCTCGCGTCTTTCGATCCTTCAGGCACCACTGCATCAAAAACTGACGTTATTGTGTTTAGGTATCACCACGTGGACTCAGAAACACTTCAGAAAACCAGTGTCAGTAAATATTGTTCAGTGCTGCATCCATAAGTGCAACAAAAAACGGCAATATGCAAAGCAAAAGCCATTTCTCAACAACACCAGAAATGCCACTCACTGGTTTCTCTGGACCTGAGTTCATCTGAGATGGACTGATCCAAAGTGGAAAAGGGTTCTGTGGTTCAACGAGTCCACATTTCAAATTGTTTTTGGAAATTGTGGACGTCATGCCCTCTGGGCCAAAGAGGAAAAGAACCGTCCGGACTGTTTTGGACGCAAAGTTCTAAAGCCAGTATCTGTGATGGTATGGGGCTGGGTTAGTGCCAATGGTATGGTTAACTTACACATGCTGCCATCCAAGCGTCTTTTTCATGAACGCCCCTGCTCATTTCAGCAAGATAATTCCCAACCAGGCGGAACAGTGGTTCAGCTGGTAAGGCGTTGGCCCCACAGTTCTGACGTCCCAGGTTCAATCCCGGACCCGCCTATCTGGAGTTTGCATGTCCTCCCCGTGTCTGTGTGGGTTACTTCCAGGCATTCTGGTTTCTTGACCAAATTCCAGAAACGTGCAACATTAATTGGACACTCTAAATTGCCCCTAGTTGTGATTGTGAGTGCGGCCGTTTGTCTCTATGTGCCCTGCGATTGGCTGGCAACCAGTTCAGGGTGTTCCCCGCCTCCTGCCCATTGACAGTTGGGATAGGCTCCAGCACTCCCAGCGACCCTCGTGCGGCTAAGAAGATGGATGGAATTCCCAACCCCGTTCTGCACATGCTACAACAACATGGCTTCATAGTAAAAGATTGCAGGTACTAGACTGGCCTGCCTGCAGTCCAGACCTCTCTCCCATTGAAAATGTGTGAGGTAAAATACCACAATGAAGAAGGCAGTCAAAATGATAACCCCTTCCCCCCCCCCCCATAAAGTACTTTGTCTGTACGATAATCTGTATAAGACTCACTTAATTTCTAAAATTGGTGTCAGTCATCAAACCTCTAGTACTTTCAGGTTATTGAGGTAATTGCTTTCTTCTTGTTACATTTGGTAGTTTTACATCCAGCCACGGAAATCTGCTTGGTGTATTTGACTGGATAATTAATTGACAGTGTAAAACTGACAAGTTTGAACAAGCTTGACTCACTTCAAGCGCTTTAACATCTTTTGTCACGCAGTGACAAACTGGACAAACTACTTCACCGAGCTTAATCAAATCTTCCCCTTTTCACTCAAACCTGCTTGTTTCTCAGCATTGCAGACAATTGCACATTCCCATTAACACAAACTCACATTGGACTTGTGCCAAACTCAAAAACAATTAAACCAAAACAACTTGAGACGGCTGTATGTAATGTAATGTACGTCCAGTTCATATTACAGATTTATCCATATATGTGGTTCTCACAGGATTAAGTTGAGTGGATCTTGGTTAGGGTCTAGAAAAAAAGTTAATGAAGCTGGCTCTTATTTGGACTTCAGAGCATTCGCTGCACCCTGACATGTTCTAATGAGTTTAGTGTTTGACCAAGGCAAACACTATTTCCCGAATCTGTCCTGAGAGACATTTTTATTGTTTTACTTGCTGAGCAATTTGCAAGCATGGAGGAAAAACGGGTCCAAGGCCGCTGGCCGGTTAACTTGAATTTTTAGGTTGAAGCACAGATGCCCCCTCTGGGTCATGTCCACGTGCGGAAGCATCTTATGGTTCCACGTCCGACGTGCCCTTTTCGTCCGATTGCGTTTCCGCCCGTTCTCACCAAAACTGGAGGTCCTCGCGCAGCCCCCGGGAGCAGAAAAGTCCGACTGCTTGCGCAAACTGAATTTGTCAAGCGTTTCAAATGCAAGGTGACATAGTGTGTTTCAGTCAACATCACCTGTTTATAGTGCCAAAGTCCAGCAAACAGACCCCCCACTCCTCCCCGCTATTGTTTTACATCATTCCTAGTTCTGTCTCACAAATGTTACATGAGCTCACACCTTTATCGAACCGCCAGAATCCTCTCGAGGTTTGAGCAGCAGTTACTTTAGGTTTTAATGAGTGAGTGAGTGAGCTAAAGTATGAATGTCTCTGAGGTCTCTGCGTGCTACCTGAAGTCTGTCGTCATCTATCGCTCCGCCACCCATCACCCTCTGAAAACCCACTTTTCAATGCATGATGTTAATTGTTTTTCAAAGTATTTATTTACAAGGGGATTGTCCCAACAGGTGCAGAACAGACATATCTTTATTTTCCAGCATGACTTACTGGGGTTCCTGTTTGAGAATTGAGCATGTAACTTAGACAGTAATTCTGACTGGGAAGATGGCTGGATAAAACCCTGAATTAGTATGTCATTAAAGATATTCTATCTTGTTCGATCATCTGCTTTCCGCTGCCAATAAATCCAGGCTAAAATTCCCAGCAGGATTTGGTGATTAGATATAAAAAATAATTAGAAAGCATCTAGCACAAATTGATTGTTATAGCAAACTTTTGTAACTAAGTCAATAGAATTTTTGAGGAAAAGATCTTGATATAAGTACAGACCACATTTGACGGATCTCAGGATATGACAAGACAAGACACTCCGTAATGCGTCTACAACCAAGTCTACATTATTTATGACAAGCAGTAACTAGTGATGAAGTGTTTTACAGATAAATAGAAAAGTGTAAAAATGTCATCCGGGCTCACTTCCACCATGTTTAGTAGTTCTTGATTCTGTCTTCTCCTTCTATGTACTGTGTGCTTTGGAAGATGCATCTTTCTCCTTTTGATTGCATTTCCAGTGTACTTTAAACTGTGACATATTTTTATACAGACAGTATGAGTTTGCATTTTGAATTGTCATTTTCTTTGTTGCCGTATTTAGCACGTCACAGAATACAGGAGTAGTCATCTCCGAGCGTCACAGAAATTGTATCTGCCACAACGTGCTTCCTTTTTAGATCGTGTAGATAGCACCTTTTGTAAGTCAGGCAGATATTCCACAAAATAAACAATGATGTTGATTTATTAAATTAATTGTCTGTGATTTTGACTGCAAAGTAAATCGTGACTAGTGGACCAGTCTTGGCAATTCTACAGCATCAAAAATTGAAATGGAAAAGGTGCAGGGGGGTGGGATCGTGGACTGAACATTTTACCATTTCGACGAATATACTGCTGCCATGGCATACTAAAGATGACAGCGCAACTCTTAAAACACAGTGACGCACAGAAAAACCCATTTTGGTGTCCTTGAGAAAATCTTTTCAATGAGAATGGGAGACCACATTGATGGAGTCCATTCATCTTTTCATACTGTACGTGAAATGTTGAAGTCAAATGTCTCTCAGATGCGATGGAAAAGGGGGTACAGTCAGTACTTGCCCAACCATAAAACGCGTGAGATTGGGTTTGAAGTGAAGCAAAGAAAAAGGACCTGCTGTGAATCTGACCCGGAGGCATTTGAATAAAAACTGAGTGTTTGTGCCACTGCTCAGAGATTCTAAAAGATCGACCGTTTTCTCCCAAGTCCCAAGTGCTGGAACTCAACAACCTGTAGAAATGTTTACATTTTTTTTCCCCCACCAGCAGCATGCTGTTCTTCATTTTAAAATAAACGTCTAGTATAGGAAGTCACTACTATCCAACAGCAACCATTTGCACGCATTAAAGATATAGTATATGTAGCCCACAGACTTCTCAGTGAGGCGGTACCCCAACCAATCAGACTTCAACCTCAAATCCAGCATTATCAAAATGTGTGAGATCGATCAGAATTCCATTTTCAAATCCTCAAAAAGATTCTCTGCCCGTGACTTTGGAGCTACTGATGTGAACATCCACCAATTTGTCTTGTTCCCCAAATGAGAGACGACTACATGCAACCATTATTGCTTCAATACAAAAGTCATAAAAGCATATGGCGTATTAGAGACTTGGGACTCAGGATTTATGCTCTGTAGTTGTGATAGTAATGTTGGCACACCCCGCAGTAGAATGGGTCGCTTAAGAAGTTGCTAATTTGCATGAGACAGGACAGGCCCTTTCAAAAGTCTGAAGAGGGCTGTTCAGTTTGATCAGACACCTTTTAATTTCTGGGAAAAATGTCACATCTGCTTTCCATTAAGGCAAAACAATTGGTGGAACGTACTAAAAGTGAAGACTTGACACCAAGGCCACATCTTGTGGCTAACGTAATCAATCTCTGGTCTCTCAATCAATAATCCAGTCTCTCAATACATAATCCAGAGTACTCCGAAATTCCTCAGAGCGCAGCATTAATTATTAGATAAGCAAAGTTAATTTGCCCAAGTATGCATATTCATGGCAACCTTATCCTGGGAACACTGAGGCTCATTTACATTTAAAGCGGCACATGGCGGTCAAGGACTGTGTGTACCGCGAGGCTTCGGAGCATTCCAATGAGTTCTCATTTTGAGTTGAGGGATGCGACTTCGACCTGCGCGCCGAGCCTTTAAACAAGGAAAGCGCTGTAGTGCGTTAAAAACGGCCGTAACTCTTGTTAAAACTCAAGAGAAATTTTCGCCTAATGATGTGTGGAAAACATCTGGAATGCTCTCTCTCTTACCGCTTACACCTGAATCACCTGTTGCGCTATGCATATCTTTGTGGACATATGCTTATTTTTTCATGGTTTAAAACAACTATTAGGTGTCTGAAAAAATAAGGTGAACGTCCTTTCGTCAAAATACACAAAAGGAAAATAACTACGGTACTTCCATTTTTAGACATTGATTGAAATCACTCTGTTTTGGAAGGACGTTTCTTTCAAATGAACGACTATTCACCTTGACCGATTTTACAATATCCAAGAATCTTTTTCTTTTCCTTTCGGCTTGTCCCGTTAGGGGTCGCCACAGCGCGTCATCTTTTTTTTATCTAAGCCTATCTCGTGCATCTTCCGCTCGAACACCAACTGCCCTCATGTCTTCCTTCACAACATCCATCAACCTTTTCTCTGGTCTTCCTCTCGTTCTTTTGCCTGGCAGCTCCATTTTCAGCACCCTTCTACCACCCTTCTACCTTTGGCTGTCTCTCTAATGAGCTTGTTTCTAATCCTATCCAACCTGTTCACTCCAAGCAAGATCCTCAGAATCTTCATTTCTGCTCCCTCCAGTTCTGCTTCCTGTTGTTACATTATCCAAGAATGACTGAGTAAATAATTAATTTTCAATGTACGTGTCACTCAGACGATAACGCCACTAATGCTTATTTATGGAAACCTGGAGTCCAGGATAACTTTAATATTTGTGACACGATAGCGGTTCTTACCACTACTTGAAAATATCCGCTTAGTCACTAGAATAGAAAATGTCTGTGGGCGCTGATCTGTAAATTAGCCAAATGGTTATGTCAGCCTTTTGCTAGTTTGGCTCATGCAATTTGGCAAAAGTCACAACATATTACCCGCAGATACATTTCTTGAAATAAGGAGCTGACAAAAAGTTGACTTGTTTAATTTCATAGTTGTTGGATGGTTATTTATGTACTTTTGCATGTAAAAGCAAGAAAAAGTCAATTTCCCACAATATGCACCCCACTTTAATTGTCAACCTCAGCCTCAATCTGGAAGACTTCACGAGTATAAGCAAATATGGCCCTGCGGGCCGCCAGCTTTGTATGGACCAGCTTGACAGTTGTCGTGCATGCCAGACATTTCTGTCACAAATGTTCGACTCGGGTAAATATTTATCAAATATACTGTATGTGAGTTGGAAAACATACAGCTTGTGTTTTGTTGTTGGATGCGAGTCAAGGCAAATGCTTGCGATTGCCAGTGCAACATGTGTTTTAATGACTGCTTGTTCAGCACAGCCTTTCCTTGGCTTTAAGCCAGGTAGTTTAAAAAATATTACATACTTCTCAAATCATCTCACAAATGCCGCACAAACTATTGAACATCCTTCTGTTTTGACCCCCCGGTTACACGTTTTGAGCCATTTCAGGGCTGGTAGTTACGATTTGCCGTTAATGTAAAATTTGAATGCATTTTTTTTGGTACCAAAGACATTTTGTGAGCAAGCATCCTCTGTTGGCTCGCCGCTCTCATCGCCAATCTTGCCAAACACCTTGGGCTAGAGAGTGTTCTTTTTTTTTTTTTTTTTTTGTTGCTTCTTTTTCACTCCTGCATCTTTCATAAGTGCGGCCACACTCCTGCGTGCGCCGTGTACTGCGGCGCTTAACGTCATTCGCCAGCGAGAGGGCTGGCACTTGGTGCAGCACGCGGTGCCCTTGTGTACACTGTGAAAACGCCTACATATTGCATATACTGTCAGTTTTATTTATTTTTTCTCCACAGGTGCATCAAGCCATGATTAATCAACAATTTCATACAAACGACCAGGTTCTTTTCAGTCTAGTTGACACCAAGACTTTCGGAAAACAACTACATCAAAATCAACAGCCCTGCGTGCGCACCATTTTGCCTTAATTCGCTCAAGACATTATAAATCAACAATTTCCTTCAACTGACTATCATCTTCATCTCCTTCTTTAGAACGCAAACTAATTGAGTGAATCAACAACCCTCTGGGTGCACCTACCTCTTACTTACTATTTACTCAATTACTAGTCGGGCTGTTCGTGAATTGGTGGCGACTCAATTTGGCATTAGTCTCCCCAAAAAAGGAAAAAAAAATCTCCACATTGTTCCCACCAAAGGCAATACAGCTCGTGCACGTGATGTCGCCATTTTCACGGCGCCATGTTGCCGGTCAAAAAGAGCTGCTCGACAGCGTGGGGGACATCGAACCGGAGTAGAATATACACAATGCCCAAGACTTTTATGCTGTTGGTTGTTACAACAGACGAGACAGATATTCAAAGAGATCATTCTATGGAATACCAGCTGCAAAGACGAGAAAAGATCGATGGATTTTGGCAATTAAACGTGATGGACGGTGCCCAACCAAATACACGCGACTGTGTAGCGATCACTTCATATCAGGTAGGAATTATTCTTCTCAATCTCAAATTCCCAAGAACTATTTATAATGTGTTACAATGCATTAAAAAAAAAAAAAAAAAAGACAGGGAGTCGTCTCCAACATACACGGAAGCGTGTTCCGGCAACTTCGGTAAATCTCTCCCCGACAGATTTTTTTTTTTTTTTTTTTTAAATATGCATTGTTCTCAAATGAGTCCAATGCGTATTTAAAAAAAGAAAATAAAACGTCGGTCACAGTGATGTTTACGTGGTTTAATGTGTGGCTACAGCACGCTTCCGTGTATGGAGGCTGAAGCCTGTCCCAGAGGTTTATTTTCTTTTTTTAAATACGCATTGGACTCATTTGAGAACAATGCAAATTTAAAAAAAAAAGTCTGTCACGGAGAAGTTTACCAAAGTTTAATGTGTGGCCGCAACACGCTTCCGTATATGCAGGAGCCGACTCGCTGTCTTCTCCAATCATAATTAATGAATGCGAGATTGTGTAAAACCAGGGGTCATTTATTTAAATATTGGGGTTTGTCTTGAAAAAATCTGAGTGGCTCCACCACTATGTGGGATTTATTCTTGATTGAGAACAGATCCAGCAACGTCCAGACTTTTCTACGCTTTGAAACTCTCATTTTTCCACATATCTTCGTTTATCACCTTTTAAATGTTTACCAGTATTGGCCAAAACTCTGGGCGTCGTGCTACAAGACATATTTTCATGCAGTCTCCAACAAACTTATCATTGAAGAATGCTTTGCTACACCGTCAATATGGCCAGTCACGTGACTTTGGTGAAGTAGGTGCACGAGCTCTATATATGAACATTGAAATTGAATCGTAACTTTCTCATTTTTCGGTTGATTTTCATAAGATTTACTTCTTTTGCAAATGCCAAAGCTTGTGCTATCAATACAGAACATTTGGATAAAGAAAGCCTCAAAAGTATTTTCACGTAGGAAAGGTTATTCTGATCTCCCTTGTTGTGACTGAACAGAATTGTTTGAAACCTTATGCATCACAATATCCCGCCATCCTTGTTGTTTCGGTCTTCTTGTCGTCCACACATGGAATGTGGTGATGACGTTGCCCTTATGAGGGAAGTATCACCGCAAGCGTGTATTTTCAAAGGGGTATACCATATCTACAGTGTACACCTTTAGATCCGTGGATGCAGAGAGCGAATCAAGTTTTTGGACTCATTTTGCTTCAATACCTTCAAGTCATGATGAATCAAGTCAGTTTCACACCAACAAGATTCTTAACAATGATATATTGCTTCACAGAGATGTTGTCATGTTGTATTTGTTTAGAGAGCAGACCGGTTGACAGTGAAATCGCAGCCCCTCTGAGTGCACCTCATTTTGCTTCCGTTGCTTCTTTACATAATTTAACATTTGGCAACTGTACACAATCAGCCTAATTTATCGATTTTTAATAGATCGTTTCCCATAGCTAATGTTTGCTTCTTTAGACAACAAATGAGTTCATACTGAATCAATAGTTTCTGTATATTGTGACACATACATTAATACAATAATAGCCAATCAGATAGCTGCGTTGTCTTAACCCCTGGCTTGTCGCGTCCCTATTGTAGTCATTTCCCTCAAGCAATGCTGGTTATCAGTTAATGTTATGAACAAAATGGTCCTCAGATGCGCTTGGGGAATGTACAATTCTGATGAAAGATATCCTGGGGCCCGGTTGATTCATTTTCCAAAGCCATAAACACAGTTGACGAAGTGTCTACGATGGATTAAGACTCGCGGAAGAGCGCACGTGCAACTAAATGGGGACAATATCAACAAACACAAGGCTGTATGTTCGAAGGTAACGGAGTTTGATTTAATTATTATCAGTGCTTTATACAACTTACACTTTCTTAGTATATCACTGACCTGCCGAATGAAGTGTGTAATGTTTTATGCCAAAGAGTCGGGTTAGGGATGCGTAAATGCGCGCGATGTCACGCAAGAGAAATGTCTATTTGCCCATTTGTATCGCATCGGGCTTTTAAGACAGAGCACAGGGTTCCATTATGAGCCAAGTCAAAGGAATACAGCCACTCACTTCTAAAGACTACAATGATATTACTCGTGATCTTTCCAAGTAAAAAGTACTCACCCTGCATTACATGCGCAGTACGATTCCACTATTTTATCCTGTTGGATTTCAATATGAAGTCTGTGAGGCGTCAAACTTTTTTTGCATCGATCGCCAACATTTCGCTGAAACTTTGACATTGCGTCCCGCTCTGTCCAAAATCTTAATTCCGTGTACATCTCCTTGCGTGAAATAGTTGAGACCTCTCTGTAGAACTCTCTCGGGTAAGTGTGACACATTTGGCAAAAAACATACCCCAACATTATCTGGAATACACGATAGAGAATCGACTTCAAACATGTTGTGTTCAATCGCCATTTTGGAAGCTTGTGGAACATGGCCAAGGGAGCGGAGCTTCAGATCGCCACCGGAAATGTCCGCTAACTGTGAGTTCCACATAATTCTCAACAATTGACTATTACTTCCTATCGCTGACATGTTGTCCTTCAGTAGACAGCGAACAGGTTGACCATCAATCAGCAGCGCGTCTGCGGTTGCAGCCCGGTTTTCCTTCCAGACACGAATCAACTATTGATTCCAGACAATTGACATAATCTTAACCGCTAATGGATTATTACTTCCCACAGCCGATGTTGTTCTTAGCTTCAATTTTGCCTCAAGGACTTCGTGTCAGGATGAATCAACATTTTCACACATTTGAGAAAAAATAATAATGAAAAAAAAATCAGTCAGTTATTGTTTCCCATAGCTGATGTCATGTTAGTGTTCTTCATTCAGACAGCAAACTAGTTGGGGCTGGATTGACAGTGCCTGTGCTTGTTGCAGCCACGTATTCTTTTCAAGACGTGATTAATTGTCAAATCAGTGCATCACAACCAACGACATTATGCACATCGAAAGCCGTGAAATGAAACCGTTGCTTCACGAATCGCGGCGTTATCGAGTGACCGACGTATCGGGCGCGGAGACAGCACCTCAGAGCTCGGTAGGGTTCTGTTTTGAGGTGCTTCTCCCCCGTTCTGGCGCACTGCTACAATGCGAGCACGCGCCTCTTCGCATTAACAACAAGCAGCAGCAGCAGCCGCTCGACTGTGCAATGCAGGAGGCTGCCGCCGCCGCTTTTGTGTGCAACACGGCGAGAAGCAGGGAAAGAGCCGGTGCTGGGGACTTGATCCTCCCACACATGTCAATAAAACTGACAGCGTGGATGAGGATTATTCCTTTTTCTGGCATTTTGGCCTGTAAACGGCTTCCTCAAGTGTCTGCTGTGTACTTTACATTGAGGATTAGCGCCACCAGTCGTGACTCAGTGTCAGCTGACATAAACGCAGTCCTTACCTCACCATACTGAAATGATGTATGGTCAAGATACAAGTTTATGTAATAGGATTCCATCCATATATCCGTATATGGGTATGGCATATCCTGTTCAAGGTCATGGTGGTGGCTGGGTGAAAGGAGGACTGCACCCCAGACCTAAAGAATACATTAAAAAATTGGAAAAAAATTACGTGACCCCCGTCCATTGGCTCCAAATGGCTTTTCATTGATTCATTTTTTTTTCCATCTTTCGGCTGCCCTCACATCCCTTTTCTTAAAAATGAACTTTAAGCAAAATGACGGACTATATGGCGGTTTGTCAAAACTGGCGTATCAGAGACAAAAACAGATGAGCTTCACCAACTTCTTCGGTTTACTTTGAACAGCCCAATCTTGGATGAATGAAGTGCTTTATGGATAGAAAAAAAATTGCGTTATGTTTTTCATTTATTTGCATTTGCACACTGAAGAATTCATTGCAGACATTTATTGTGACTATTACACTTAATCAGTGGGAAATTGACTCAGACTTGACATTCTGCTATCAAGCACATTTCCTGATAAATAATGCATGATATTTGCGTCGTGGTGAAACCTGATGAAAGCTTTTTAAACCACGTCCCGCTTTGTCAATCTGCATCTGGCAGACATATGACGGCCATCCCGCCACACAGATGCTAAATAGTTCTATTGTAACTTGTGCCAGCAGTAGGAAAAAAAGAGAGAATCTCCTTCGCTCTCCGCCACTGCTTCCTATCCAAATCATGTTCTGGCAAAATGGATGCAGGGCCTAACAAACCTCATGAATAGCCATTCTCTGTCAGTTTTGATGTTGCCGCTGATTACATTTTCCGAGAGATTTTACAGGATTTACTCATGAATACAAATTGGGCTACAAGGCCGTTTTTAATATTATGGTGTAGTTGAAAATAATTTTTTTTCCCTCCCGGTTTTTAGCTGAATTATTCATTCAGTTAAAGGGCCGCGGAGGGATTTTCCGAGGGAGTTTCCCCCGAAAGGCTTTCTTCACTGTATCCTTAAAAAAAAAAAAAAAGAAGTGCACAAAATGGAAAAGTAACTTAAGGGAAAATTAATCTGGTTATTATTCATTCCACTTGGAAACACAGATGCTACATGTAAGGGGGGGGGCAGGGGGGGCACTAAACCTTTATGAATTAAAATACAAAAAAAAGTACCCCTGTGTTTTCTCTCATAAAATCATTTTTAACTGTAAATGGGATTATGTGGTGGAGCTAGTGTTTAGCCCGTCTGCCTCATCCGAATCTCGGCTCAGGCCCCCTATGTGGACCTTGCATGTTCTACCTGTTTGCGTGGGTTTACTCCGGGTAGTCTTCCTCCTCCTTGCAAAAAAACATGCATTGTTAGTTTATTGAAGATTTAGAAAAAAATTGTTTTTGGTCTATATCTTTCCTGTGATTGACCGGCACCCAGTCCAGGGTATACCCGACTTCTGTCCAGCGTCAGAAAGTATAAACTCCAACTCACCTGTGACCCTAATGAATAGCTGAATAGAATGACAAGTGGTACAGAAGACGGATGGATTTTTTTTGTGTGTGATGACTCAACTGCCAAATACCAGATGTCTATTTTGAGTACCATATTTTCTGCACTATAAGGCGCACCTAAAAGCCTTGAATTTTCTCAAAAGCCGAGGGCGCCTTATAATCCGGTGCGCCTTATGTACGGATCAATATTGAGCCTTTGGTGGAGCTCCGTCTAATGGATGCATAACGTAACCTCGGGCTCTACGGTAGCGTCTATTCTATGCGGCTTATATGTGGAAAAAGTTTTAAAATAGGCCATTCATTGAAGGTGCGCCTGATAATGCGGTGCGCCTTATAGTGCGGAAAATCCGGTAAAATGTTTATTAGCTCTTTGCTACATTTTGCCTTTTAACTCCCGCTAGCTTTGCCGTTGCGATAAAGGTGTCTCCTTCGACATATGATCACGCATGCCACCTTGTAATCGAGCTTGTTGAAACATTACCTTCATCTAATTGGGTGAAGCCGCAACGTGGACGCGGATGCAAACCCTGTCCGAAAGGCTCTCGCATGTAATGTCTCTGCTGTTGCAGTTTTGCCAGAAAAGATTTGCGATTGAATGTCAACACATTTCAAAACATTCATTCAGTTATCGATCAATTCTACCCCTTTTCTAAGTCGCCAAATATCCAGCCGTGGTACAAAAAAGCGTGAACAACGGCACGCTATTTAAAGATATTTTTTGTTTTGTTTTGTTTCTCGCGCTACTCATCTCGACACGCAGCGCCGAGCGAAGCGCTCTCGGATTCGTGGCATCCATCAGCGCAACGAGCTCGCGGGCTTCTTCACAGCCTGTCGCCCGTCCTTTCATTCCGGTCCTGTTGGGGAACGGTGATTGGATCCCAGTCGACCCGCACTAGATGGATGGCCCTTCGTCCCGGGCGATGATTGAGCGACTGCGCCCGTCTGCCTGCCTGCCGCCGTCCCCACACGTGTACAATAGCTGTTGTGGACGCGTGACGCCGTTAGGCTCAGCGCAACGGCACACCTGTTTCACTTCCTCTCCTCTTATTTGAATTTGGAATTCCCTCTATCCCCCCCCCCACACACACACCTCCATCTTGTGGCTTCTTTGTGTCCCAGGATGGTTATTCCTGTGAAAAAGTATGCGCGACTTGGCTGTCAAACAAATGTAATCCCAGCGGAATGGAACATTCAGCTGACGCCGATGTGAGAAGCATGTGAAACAAATACTGATTACGCAAAGCTGCCTTTGTATTTTTTTCTCAATAGAACAAGGATTTTCAAGTATTCCGTGGCAGGTGTCGTATGTCATAATACAGACGCCCCTCTTACTTGTACGCATGTGTGTGTTGTTCGAGTTTTGTGTTAGTTTGCTTGCTTCTTTTTTTTTTTTCCCCCAGATTAGTAATTGCTTCGTGTCACGTTATTGAAATGACTGCCATGCGCTATTACGTGAGTTTAATGATGTGAAACAATTGCTCTTAACATAGACATCAATCACGTGTGTTACTATGGTGACTGTTGGCGGTGACGCTGATGTGGTGATCAAAGGTATTTTTAATTTATGCGTTTACCATGTAAAATGGTATATTTATTTCCCCACCTTTACATCTTTTTGTGAAGAAACCGTCTTCTCTTTATTTTCTGAAAAATGGCCATATTTGTGATAATTGTGCTGTTTCTGTAAACCTTTATGATGCCAGCAGTTGGCACCAAGGTCCCGTTTAAATACAAATTTCTCTCCAGGAAGTATGTCGTGATTTATTTTGACCAAGAGACAAGCTTTGGATGTCGAAAGGACCCTGAGTTGTTCAGAGTTTTCACTCCATGTGCTCACTTTAGTTGCTTTTTTTCAAAATCAAATTATCTGTAAGCCATTTATGTTTAAAGGTAACACTGAGTGATTAGTTTGAACTGTTTTGAGTTCAGAGTGGTACATTTACTGTTTAAACAAAATGGTGGGGATAAACATTTTTAGGAGGACAGTTTTTGTTTTCACACCAAACTGATCGGCTTGATCGGTTTCTGCTGGTAATTAGAATTTTATATTGATCATATTTCATGTCATAATTCGCCGAACCTCTCAGTGGCATCATTGATTGGCTCTGCAAAAGAAATTTTGTCAACTTTTTGGGATTTTTGATTACAAAAGCTTCTTTATTTGTAGCCTTGTCGCGTGTTTTTGACATCAGTTTTGATCAGTGGGCTTTGTTAAATTAACCGCGGCTGGATATTCTCGTTTCCACGGAGACAACAATAACAAATAGATGGCGTGTGCATTGTGTTGAACAAAATACGGAGGAAAAAAGGGTAGTTGTGGTGTTCACTGGTGCTTACAAGAAGATATTCATTCAAGGATTGTTTGCAGTTTGTTCAGGTACTTTTAATATGATACGGCTCACAAACCGCTAACAAAATGTTATTTTGCCTTACAAGCTAGTGGTAGCACTATCGGTTGTATACAAACGTACTGGTGCTATGTTTACTTATGCTCAAGAGTTTAAGCGTGTTTCAAGTAATTTAATTGCAGTAATTTAGCGCCTGTTATTTCTGCCATGTTCCAGTGGTGGATTTGACCTAACTGTGTAGAGTACATTACCTGCCTTGAGTATTTTTGGAGTTATTCAGTATACAGTACACAAGTATATACAGTTTAAAAAAAAAAAAAAGTTATTTAAATAGACAAATTGCTCCATTTTATGATCAGATTGGTGATCAGTTATTGTCATTTTTAAATTCGCAGATCGGTAATCGGCCCCAAAAATCCTGATCATGTAAAGCCAAGTCAGTCTCTATATAATGCCATGTTTACATTCCGTACATGAATAATTTACGGCTGCAACAATTATGAAATCCATAAAAATTGATTTCTTAATGTTTGTTTTGATGAAATAGCATTTTGAGGTCATATTAGTATGGTCGTAACTGTCACAGCTCTATGCAACACTCGCATTGAAATTTCTGAACATTCAGTATATTCATACATTAAATCGTGTAAGTGTTCATTTTCTCCTTGATCGATAACGGAAATGCAATCAGTTATGCAAGACTTCTTGCGTCGGTATCTCATGGGTTCATATGTCCTGCTACTAACAATAATAATTTGAGGTGGTACATTTATCATGCAAAACAGGAAGTGAACCAAGGAACTCAGATGACCCGATTTGTGATTTGCAGAGTTTCCATGCGGACCAAGCCGGCAGACTGGGAGGTCAAGTTGTCGGTTAAATTTTGCCCCATCGCTACCAGTTCTGAAGCACGTGTACTAGAATTGTGGGTGACACTAAATTCCCAGCCTCTTTAAGCGTCCGTCATTGCATGTGAGCGGAGATGGCGGCAAGATTAATGGCTGCCATGCACCGTGCTCCGAGTTCGATATAATAGCGGTAATAAATGCCATATAGAGTATATGCAACCCAACACTGCTTTATCACCACCGTGTTTAAGTGAAGCTATTTAAAGAATCGTGTCTGGCCTACAGCATCCAATTCAGCCATCATTCACAGAACATTCAATCAACTGTTTTTTCTTGCAGGGTCATGTTATTATGATCAGAGCAGCACACACACACACACACACACACTCCACATTTCCCCGCCCGAGCCATTTTCAACAATTTCACAGTCAAATTTTTTTTTCTCCATCAAAGCCTGTGGGGCCTTTTTTGCCCTTGGAGCTCACAGAGAAGCAGCCATTTTGTCACCCCAGCTTACGAGTTTTGCTCAGACATAGCTTTGGGAAACTGCTGACACGCGAGCGAATCGTACAAAACGTTTATCATCCGAGATTCATATGCGAGAAAAGCAAATGCTGATTGCCCTTTGTGGTTGTTCTGCCATTTTGCTTCACGTGAGAGCAGTGAAGGCAACTAGTTGGCTTACAATGACATGATTGACTGTGTGGACCAATTAAATTGCTCTCGTGACCTTTACTCACAATCAGGGTCTATCTTCTTGGGATGATAACCAATTAGATGCTGCGTTGTTGACTTGTGACCAATCAGATTTTATTTTTATTTTTTTTTACTTTATGACCAATCAAATGTTTGGCAGCTAATAGCCAATCAGATTTTGTCTTCTTGACCAATCAGGATCTGTGTTCTTGGCATAGTTCTTCACTTGATCTTGACTTACGAGGTATCAGTTCTTCTTGTTGTAACCAGTCCAATTGTTTCATTGCAGGCATGAATTCTTTCCTGAACAGTTGTGATTGTTGAACAGATGTTCATTAACATTCCTAACTCGATTTTAAGGTAGTTGAATATCATTTAAAAATTTTAAGTATGTATTGTATTTTTTAACCCGAGTTCACTTCAGTTGTAAATGTCAGCACCAATCCAGTGTGGTATTTACTTCTATAAAGGCACTTTGAAAACCTTCGACTTAAAGAATGTCAGACCAGCACTTCATTTAGAAAATCCTCTGACCTTTAACAGATAAGATAAAAAAAAAAAAAAAACCCGACTGGACTGAGTTTATTCATCAAACTTTCAGGTTAGTGGCCAAGGAGGAAAAATTGAAAACTTTTTTTATCGTTGACTTGCTGAAATGTCACATAGAGCAAAAACCTCAGTCTGAGTTTTACAACGCGGTTGTCCCGTTGCTGTTTGTGCACTTGTACACACATACGCCATCCATCAGCGCCCAAATAATAGCGTTTGTCACTGAGAAGCAGAGTGATTGCCACATGCACTCTTACTTTAAATGGATATTTGCCAAGTTGACTTTTTTTTTTTTTTTTTACTGGAATTCAACCTCCTCGGGTCTTCATCCGAGACACTTCACATTTTCTATTGCTGTGAAAATTCAGCCGGTTTCGCGTCGCAGCGTGGCACTCGCTTGCAATGACTATTATGATCTGACCCACAAAGGAGTCTCAACCACCAAGGCCTGAAACTGCACTTTGAGTCTGACATTTTAGTTTTGAAGCGATGGGACTTCAAACATACACCTGTACTCGAGATTTTATGTGGTCAACAGGACTGGTCAGCATTTGCCCAAATGACGTTTTGTTTGAGGGTGTATTTTGTGATGTATTTTACAGAATATTTTAGTGTAATATTACTCCAAAACCGGCGGCACGGTGGATCAGCTGGTAAAGCATTGGCCTCACAGTTCTGAGGTCGCTGGTTCAATCCCAGACCCGCCGGTGTGGAGTTGCCATGTTCTCCCCCGTGGCTGCGTGGGTTTCCTCCGGGCACTTCGGTTTCCACCCACACCCCCCAAAAAACATGCAACATTAATTGGACACTCTAAATTGCCCCTCGGTGTGATTGTGGGTGTGGCTGTTTGTTTCTATGTGCCATGCGATTGGCTGGCAACCAGTTCAGGGTGTACCCCGCCTCCAGCACTCCCCCGACCCGCTTGAGGATAAGCTGTGAAGAAAATGGATGAATGGATTACTCCAAAACTGCCCCTCTCATTAGGAAGAAGTTACTTTTTTGTCATCACTTTGAAAGTTGTCGGGGGGGTTTTTTTTGGGGGGGGGATGTGCAATTAGTTTACAGCCTGTTATATTTGCTTTAATCCTTCCCGTTGATTTTGAAGGTTATTTATAGTTTTCTGATGAATAAATCACCTTCAACATAACTAGACACTCTCCAACTTTCCAATGTGAAACGAGGTCATTTATTATTTCAGTTTCGTTGCGAAGTGTTTGAAGGCTATCGGGCTTTTTGGAGTATTTTTTGGGGGTCAGAGATGCGTCACATCTTTTTGTGTTGGATAATCATTTGCCTGGAGAGGTGACTTTTATTAAATCCTGTATTGATTCCTCCCCGATCAGGCAACTTCACTTCAATGGCACATTACCAAATGAAGCTTATGCTTATTGTTAGATGAGAAGGGTGCTCTGACAGAATGTTGCCACCCCCCTCCCTCCCAATCCCTCCCCACCTCTTCTTTTCCATGCAGCTCATTTTGTACACGGCAGGCTGACAGTTGTGAAGGAACAGGCCTAAGGGAATGCAGCGCACGCGTCTGATGTTGAATCTTCTCGGTCCAGCACTTGTTCCTTTGGAGCTCAGCTCCAACCAATCCCAATCCCCCGTTGCTCACCAGACCCTCAGGGCCCACTTTGATCTCCCTGAGCAGGACAGCGGTTCAAGCATCTTGTAATATTTCACTGTTTCATCCATCAGATGTGTTTGTCTCAGCAATAGGCTAATGAACATGTCTATCCAACTCCTCTCTTTTACTTCTGAGGTACTCGGCGAATGTGGGGAAAAATAGAGGCTGGGAAGACGTGAGAATTCAATCCTGTTGACATTAAATTGAAGCTTTGACGGGGTGTTTTCCTAGTTTCAAACAATTGGCATCATAAAACCTGTATTGATTTTTATAGAGCTCGTGCACATACGTCATAAAATCACGTGACTTTTGTTTACCTCGCCATATTGCCGGTCAAGCTAAGCATTGCTCAATGCTAAGTCGATTGGTGATGACACGGAAATAAGTCTTGTAGTACGACGCCCGGAGTCTTGTCCGATACAGTCAGACATTTCCAAGGTGAAAATAAACAATGGTACGTGGAAAAATTAGATAAACTCGGCATAGACGACCCGTATTTCATGCCGAAGTCGATGTTTTCGCCGAAAAGATATTTGGACTGTTAATTCGCTTCGGCTTGTCTTGGACAACTGGATATAGACATGGATCTGGTGAGTAAGTGGTCGAGATTTACACGGAAAACTTTGAAGTCTGGAGGCATACGAATACTTTGTTGCTGGATCTGTTCTCATCAGGAATAAATCCCACATAGTGACTGTTTTGACAGCTTGTGAACGCGGAAGTGTGTTCGGCGACACGTTAACCTATGCCGGAATCCATCGATGTTTTCCGCTAGTCTTCAATAAAAATACCAATATTTAAATAAATGACCCCTGGTTTTACGCAAAGTCTTATTCATTAACTATGATTGAAAAAAAGACGACGATTGGCGGCTTGTGAACGCGGAAATGCGTTCGGCGACACGCTAACCTTTGCCGGAACCCATCGATCTTTTAGGCTATTATTCAATCCAAATGCCAATATTTAAAAAAATGACCCCTGGTTTTACAGAAACTCTCATTCATTAAGTATGATCAGTTATTATGAGGAGTCGTCTCCACGGAACGTACACAGAAGCGATTGCAGCCACACCTCCGTAAACCTCTGCGACAGTTTTTTTTTAATATGCATTGTTCTCAAATGAGCCAACTTGGCATTATCAATGATTTTTGGTAATTAGAGATTGAGAATAATAATTCCTACCTGAAATGAAGTGATCGCTCCACAGGCATGTGTGAACTTTAGTTGGGCACCATCCATCACGTTTAATTGCCGAAATCCATTGATCTTTTCTCGTCTTTTCAGCTGGTATTCCATAGAATGACCTTTGAATATCTGTCTCGTCCGTTCTGACAACCAACAGCACAACAGGGCTCGGGTATTGTAAATAATCTCCCACAATGTCGAGCAGCTCTGTTTGACCGTCAAAATGGCGCCGTGAAAATGGTGACGTCACGTGCACGAGCTCTACAGAAGGTAAAGTTCATCGAGATTTTTTTGTTTCAGGTTGTGAGTTTGCGTTACTGTCATGGATTTAATATTGTCAAATTATTATTGACTTTGCAACGGTATGTCATTCGTCTATTAGCAAAATTGCCACAGTCATTTTTAATAACCGGTGTTGCAGTTGAGGCTCTGGTCAGAAGGTGATGTCAAAATTGGTGGTTGCCCTATTATTTTCAACTTACTGTAGCCATTTTGTATCGACAGCAGCCAACAGTGCGGCTGATTTGCTGAAGAGATAACCACTCATTAGTCAGACAGTGAGGGTCTGATGTGCGATTCTGGTTATTTCACTAACAGCTTGTCGCCTTATTATTGTCATTGTCAACTTGAACAGAGATGCAAATACCAAACAACTAACAATGTGGCTATTTGAAGATACCCACGATAGCCTAGTTATATCAAAAACAGAAGGTTTCCTTAATATTTGTCAACTTATTGTTGAGGTCTTTATTGTATTGGGCAGCCACAATAGAGATGTTTTTATTTTACTGCCCAGGCTGTGCTTGTGAAGTTAATCCATCAAGCTAAAGTGTCAGGAAATTTGCAGTAGTCTCGCGATATTTGCTGACATCTTGCCTGGCACGACAGCTTAACAGAATGACATTTTAAGGGATTTTTTTTTTTTTTTTTTTTTAAATAGTGCTAGCAATAATGCTTGTAAATGAACACGCAGCCGTTCTGTCGAATCGTGGTGTAAAGTTTTAGTGTGTGTTAAGTAGTTTAATTACAATAAAGTCATTTAATTACAGTAAGTTAGCACCCGTTATGTTGTAATGTTGGTTTAACCCGATTGATTAGAATACATGCTCTGACTACAGCAGTGATTTGTCTAACTTTTATGGAGCCAAGGCACATATTTTACATTTGAAAAAGCTCACGGTGAAAATGTCACAAAAAGTGGATATATTCATTACTATATGTACTTCCAGCTATATAATAGCCAACCATTCATTTGTTCTGTCACTATGCCTCACTGGTATAAATAGGAGGATACATTATTTATGGTAAATATTTCTGAGCAATTAAATATGTACAGTAAATGAACAAGTCATTTAAATAGACACATTGCTCCATCTTGTGATTGGATCGTGATTACTTCTGGTTTTTTCTTCAACTCGCTGATTGGTGATCAGCCACAAAAAATCCTGACCGTGTAC
This sequence comes from Syngnathoides biaculeatus, assembly GCF_019802595.1. Classification (NCBI taxonomy): domain Eukaryota; kingdom Metazoa; phylum Chordata; class Actinopteri; order Syngnathiformes; family Syngnathidae; genus Syngnathoides; species Syngnathoides biaculeatus. The sequence goes on along the minus strand of NC_084652.1, from coordinate 6,683,280 downwards.
AGCCTCATTTATTGTGCCTTTTGTAGTGGGGAAAACGAGGATGTAGCATCTTGACTCATCATATTTTAGGTCGTGCCCCTCGGCAGGCGACGTCCAGCCTAATCCGCTGGACCACCTTCAAATCCCCCTTTGGCTAAGATGCTAAGCCACCTCAGCAAAATGTCTCAACCAATTAGAGGCTATAAAGTAGAAAAAGATCATCAAACTTTTTTGGTCATTTACGCTCGCATCTTTGCTTGAAATTTGTGCTCTTATGATCACTTATTTATTTATACTTGAGAAAAAATGGATGCAAAAAAAGTGGCATACAATTCGGTTATTTTAGTCTGGCTTTCAGCGAACAGTTTGTGGCTGTTCGCCTTTGCGAGGAAAAAGCCCTCCAAATCCAGAGGGACCCGACTGACCCGACAAAGATGGATCCCAGACTATCCCGAGGATTGTCAGTTCTCATCTGTTTGTTTCGCGGCGAGCGCACTGGTCGACGCGAAGCGACGGCATCTCCTTGAAAGTATCTTGTGCACGTCAGTCCGTATTATTGATGCAGGCAAGCATGTAGAAGGGCCTCAAGGATGTTTCTCAAGTCTTTGAGCGCAAGGGAAAATATTGGGGACAAAAAAAAAAAAGACAGACAAACAGATCTTTTGCCTAAGTTTTGGGGAATTCCTGGAAATGGCCCACACTTCCCAGGTGGTGCGCACATTTATAGCAAGAAGTGGAATTGGACTGGTCCCGTTTTTGTCTCCTCGGATGTCCTTTATGATAGTCATCGACAGCAGTGCAAAATCAAAGTTGTCCACCCTGATCAATAGAAAGGCAAGCATTTGGTCTTATTTTTTTCCACAAATCAAAACCTGTTTTAAAATTCATTTGGGAGTCTTCGGATCTGAGTGATCACTTCAACCTGTCTAACATCCCCATTCAAGTCACACTGTTGTGGGCGTTGTCCTGTCCCATCTGAACGGGCCTGTGATGACCCTGTACCTCACTCCTGCAGACTGTGCTGGTCTGACTTTGTTATCGTGGTGTTTGGTGACAGTGAATCCTGAAAAAAACACTCCTGTGAGTCTGAGGACGCTACGCTGACGACTGCTGCAACGTTATATAAAGGCGGGTCTAAAGTTTACGATGGCCCACACATACAATCCGTGGTTATGAACTAGTGTGCATAGCGGCGAAGTTAGACGTTGCCACGTTACATTGCTGCTGCAGCTGTTGTTTTCCATTTGAGTCTTTAATATTTATGGCATAGAATTGTTTTTCCCAACAAATATTTACTATTAGGGCTTTACTACTGCATTAGTGTAGGTTCATTAGGCTATGACACATTGTGATTTCTGTACCAGTTCAGATTACCTCGGCGCTCTAGGAACACAACTCCATTGTAAACCGAGGACCCCCTGTAGTGGATTTGCAGTATTTGGCATTTATCGCAAGCTAATGCTAATCTGGGCATCCAGCAAGCACTTCAGTTCTGTTCATGCCTTTGACATGATATTGTTTCTGTGTAGTCCCAATAAGAAAATAGTGGTCGCTAGGTATAAAATGTGCAAAGCTGTTTTGTCCCAATTTTACTGGTATACTTAAAACACATTTTCTGACATATATTCTATGTGACAGAAGAGTATCTGCTAGGATGAATGGCAAAGTTTATAAAACAGTGGTGAGGTCGGTCATGATGTACGGATTGGAGACGGTGGCACTGGAGAGACAACAGGAAGCCGAACTGGAGGTAGCAGAAATGAAGAGGCTGAGGTTCTCGCTTGGAGTCAGCAGGTTGGATAGGATTAGAAATGACCTCATTAGAGGGACAGCCCAAGTTGGATGTTTTGGAGACAAGGTTAGAGAGAGCAGACTTCGATGGTTTCGACATGTTCAGAGGCGAGAGAGTGAGTATACTTGGTAGAAGGGGTGTTGAGGATGGAGCTGCAAGGCAAAAGAGCGAGAGAGAGGAAGACCAAAGAGGTGGATGGATGTTGTGAGGGATGATATGAGGACAGTGAGTGTTAGAGAAGAAGATGCACGAGATGGGCTTGGATGGAAAAAGATGACACACTGTGGCGACCCCTAACGGGACAAGCCGAAAGGAAGACATTTTCTGACATATCGAGCATTTGAAATCATTTTCTTTGTTGTGCGATTCCACACCTAAATATGCGAAGACAGCTTTGTGTGATTTGTATGCTTGCGACGCCCCCTCCGAGCCCCGTCCCAATCTTTTCCCAGAATCATATCATGACCCAATATTTCACAGAAAATGAAACATGATTGCTTCTTTTATTTTGTATCCCAGTCGGTGAGCTTTGGCAGACTGACTTCTGCACACCTCCAAATGAAGTTGCGGCGAAATTTGCAAGCTCATTCGCCTCCTTTTCCATCTTTGCTTGATCAACCTGACACCGGCAGATGGATTTCCCAGGCGACTGTTTAGTTCTCAAGTAATGGGAATCCAGAGTGTAACAAATGGCGGTTGCCGGTAAAGCGCTGCCTCCGCAGGGTGTGCAGGTGGTCCGACATTCCGTCCTTATCTAATCCCCACTTGGTATTTGTACAGCATTGTTTCAGTGGTTAGGTTTCAGTACCAGGTCTTTAACTACCCATTTAACGGTCTCGCTTTTTCTTTTTTTTTTTTTGTTTGTTTTGTTTTTCTTCAACTGTCCCCTCACATTTTGTCACATTATCGGTCCTTTTTTACGCCTAAAAGGTCAATGTGTGTTTTGCTGTTTTTCTTGTCCACGCTGTTTATTTTTAGTACAAGTGGAAGGCTGATGTAATGCTAGCGGTGACTATTGCTTGCAAATTAAAGCACCATCACCAAGGACGATAAATGCCCAAGGTAAGCATTGATTATTATTATTTTTTTTGTACAATGCCACCATAGGTTAGGAAAAAGAACAGGAAATCACAAGAGAGGAAATAACATGATAATGCTAACATTAATCATATGTAGTGGCTATTTACTGCGCTGATATAACCAGAGAAACTGCTTCCTCTTTCCTCTCCATTTCATAAATTGTCAGACATACTTGTATGGTTATTTCTTTGATTTGATTTTATTTGAATTTTGATTTAACATTTATATATATATATATATATATATATATATATATTTATTGTTTACTTCTTTGCACATGTACAAAGCCGACTGGTCATTCTCATACATGTATGATAATAGTTGGTAATGTGCGCTGGCAAGCGGCTGACGCACAGCCTGGAAATGAGTTTACTTAAGGATTAAATTAATATGACAACTTAGTCACTTTTAATAACCACAATTTGGGCCAACTTCTGCTGAGTATTTTTGTCATATTTTGCCCCCAGAGTCCTTCTCATTCTACTTGTATTATTTAGTCCCTTTTTTTTTTTTTTTGCGTACCTCATTTAAATTGCCAATTAAGGCGGGGAGTGTGCGACATGTAGACTAATTTGCATAGTAACTCAAAGGGGCACGTGGTGCGTTTAAAATCAGCGGCGGACTTGTTTTCATAGTTTAAATCGGCCGTGTGGCGGCGGAATTTCAATATGTATCTGCATATGCGCTGCTGCGCTGGTGGAATTATTCAATGGGCTGCAATTTGACAAGGCAAACCTGCTTCAAATAATGTTTTTATGTAGTCCTTTTTTATTGTCATCGTGTACACAATGCACCATTTATAAGACGATAAGAGCACAGTTTTGCTCAGACCCCAGCGATAAACATGGCCTAGATGTAGCCGTTAATATCATAAATCAACGCTGTCAGACAAATGAGACGAAAAGTACCTACTATTTATCTCGTGCCCTTCGTGTAGTTGGTGCAACTGTTTGCCAATTCCCCTTTGGCTTGTAAATCTTTGGAATGTAGGTCTAAATCCTGGGGATAAAAAACTGAGACAAAAACTCTGAATTAGTGGTAAATTTAGATTTGGTTTCTTCGTGCGCGCCTCATCTATTAACTCAGCTGCAGAAGTGAAGGAAGGCTCGAGTTTGCACGAGCAAGAGGTCGAGAGGTATGCCAAAAATCATGGTTGAGTACGTACAGTACCTTGGTTGTGAAGTCACGGTTGGATTCACTAATGGCGCAAAGTGCAAACAATAAAAGTGATTATCAGTTGCAAAAACAAGGACAGGTTTAGTGACATTTAAAATCAAAGATAAATACCGTATTTTCTGCACTTTAAGGCGCACCGCATTATAAGGCGCACCTCCAATGAATGGCCCATTTTAAAACTTTTTCCACATATAAGGCGCATAGAAAAGACGCTACAGTAGAGGCTGGGGTTACGTTATGCATCCATTAGATGGAGCTGCACTAAAGGCTCAATATTGATCCATATATAAGGCGCACCAGATTATAAGGCGCATCGTTTTTCGGTGCGCCTTATAGTGCGGAAAATATGGTAATCACAAAAAAAATCATCCATTTTCTGTATTGCTTATCATTCTATTCAGCTATTCATTAGGGTCACAGGTGAGTTGAAGTTTATACTTTCTGACGTTGGCCAGAAGTCGGGTATACCCTGGAGTGGGTACCAGTCAATCACAGGAAAGGTATAGACCATGAAAATTCCTTTTAAATCTTCAATCAACCAACTACGCATGTTTTTAGCAAGGAGGAGGAGGATTACCCGGACTGAACCCACGCAAACAGGTAGAACACGCAAGGTCCACACAGGAGGCCTGAGCCGAGATTCGGATGAGGCAAACTAACCACTAGCTGAGAAAATTAAAGGCTTTTAGGTGCGCCTTATAGTCCGGAAAAAAACGGTAACTGCAAACCACCAGCAGTAAATTCTCCATATACTATATATGCTTTACTGGATACTCCTGCTGTACAAACAAAAACACTGGAATTTATTCGGTTGGCTCCAGACACGCTGCATCCACACACAATTGGAATAACACTGCAGGATGTTACAGTTTGTCAAGTGGGAGTGCAGTTGAAAATTCAAGTAAAATGAATATCATGGAGATATGCAGCCAAAAGCCAAGAAATGAGGCAGTCTGCAACAAATTACACTTGCATGTCAATGAATTACAATATTCTACAAATAATCATTTATTTCAGTGGTTCAACCGTTGATTACCTTTAATTGATTTGTTGGCAAATGATTAATTGTCGCACCTCTGGGTAAGACATTAATTGAACCGCGCAATATGTAATGAAAAGAGGAAATGCGGGGCTTGGCGGTGAGGTAATTTGTTTGTCACTCTACATTCGCCACCCCTGGAACCCCCCCACACCCACCCACTTTTTGTTCACGTCTCAAAAAGATCTATACTCCAAGATATACGGTAAGATTTGCCCGTGGTGAGCCGCGGTGAGCTTTGAATGTTCCTCCTGGCAGTCTTCGGCTGAAATCTGTCTTACCTTGTTCCTTCAGCCACCCCCCACGCTCCCAATGGATCCCTCTTTTCTAAAGACCAGACGCTTACAGTGTGGATTTAATGTTTCGTGGTAAGTATTAGACCACGCCGCGCTTACGTTATGTCAAACGGGGAGGCTGGGAAGTCTCCTTTCTTCGTCCATTAGTACGCACGTGAAATCGCTCGTCTTTTCTCCATGAACGTATGAGGCAGCAATGCTATATTAAGAAGCTTTGTGTTGAATTTTTTATCCCAGTAATTATTTTAGGCCGGGCTTGAAGTGCATTTGTCATCCCCCTGCTGTGCATGGTTAATGGAGAGACGAGCGGTCGGGAGTTCTTCTGCGGCTGTCTTCTGTATATTTAGAAAACATTATGGACGCACGTCATTATCACTTCCCACCTTTTGTAGCCCCCTCGCTTCTGAGTAGAGTTCACTTTTAGTTTGTGCTTGTCCCAGAACTTCCTTTATTTTTCCATGGCCACCATTTTCTTTTTGCCACACTGGGGTATTTACTTGTAGTCAGTCGAGCCGCCATCCAAGAAAGCCCCCCCCCCCCCCACGTTGAAGTAAAATGGCATGAGTGATGGATTACTCCCTTCACTTGGCGGGCTTTTCATCTCTCACGTTGAATGTCCACCACTGTGTCAGGATTAGTCGGGTATTAGGAATGCATATTTACTTCTTTTTTTCTTTTCTAGGAGTTCATTAGTTCACACTTGAAAAGGATGGAAAAGGCTCAATATTTGCATGTCAAGTTCACGTGTCCAAGCAGAGTTCAGCTTGATATACAGTACATACAGTATATATATACTGTGTGTGTGTGTGTGTGTGTATAATCCATGAATCCATTTTCTTCACCGCTTCTCCTCACGAGGGTCGCAGGAGTGCTGGAGCCTATCCCAGCTGTCAACGGGCAGGAGGCGGGGTACACCCGGAACTGGTCGCCAGCCAATTGCAGGGCACATAGAGACAAACAGCCGCACTTACAATCACACCTTGGCAATTTTCAGTGTCCAATTAATGTTGCATGTTTTTTGGGATGTGGGAGGAAACCCACGCAGGCACGGGGAGAACATGCAAACTCCACACAGGGAGGGCCGGGATCAAACCTGGGACCTCAGAACTGTGAGGCCAACGCTTTCCAGCTGTCCCACTGTGCCATATAATATACAACTTTTTTTGTGTTTTTTTTTTTCTCTCGCCGCATGGCACCAAACAAATGTTACAAGAAATACTGTACTTTGAATTAATAACAATTTTCTCTCAATATAGTGACAAACCGCTCGGCGTGACATTTAATTTTTGTTGAATAAAAAGTTGATATACTCGCAGGAAAAACATACAGATCCTAAATGAAAATATTCAGACCAATTAAGTGAACGTACATTATTTCCCGCGGCCAACCCGACGATCTAATGCATCGACAGACTTAATGACATTTCAAAGAAACATATTTCAAACTGCTATCAGTAATGACATTCTCAAACAAACACAATAATGTATAGAATAAAAAATATATGTGGGGTTAAATCTTTTCAGAAAAGTTTGACACTCTAGTTTTTATGAAATAAATGATGCAGACAAGTGCAATTATAACGTCTTCAATTGTGAATTATTATTATTATTATTTATTACAGCAATCACATTTGGTCATATGAAGAACGCAAGAGATGCGGTTTAAATCTTATGAGAAGTTTGCACCATGCTCAGTTATTTTCTTGCATTTAACAAATTTGACATACTGCCAAAATTATTTTGCTAGTTATCTTTACCATACCAGATATTGCAGCCACAGGTTAACAGTATCTCACGTTCCCTCTCTTTAAAGTGTTGTCAAAGTAGTTTTACTTTATTTTACATTCATTTAGTGGCGTTGTACATTTGCTCAAATTCTGTGTACTGTTGTATAACCATTAAGGGTGTTAAAATGGGGCTTAAAACATTACCTTGTGCGGGTAATAAAGGGTTTATGATGTCCTGGAAGAATTTACATTATTTCCTTTGGGAAATTTTGTTTTGAAGTGAACGTGGAAGTTCATCAGTTCAGGGAATAAGTTTTAAGCCCGAGATGTGTTGTGATGCAAGGCTTGCTAACGGGTCTCCGATGCTTAAGTTAATTCGCGGCTGTAACTTTTCTCGAATGCTAATGAAACATTATTGGAAAAACACAGGGCATCATCAGGAGACAGCCCGCGTCGAAAAATGACCCTGGCGGGGGCCTTTTTGGGAGATGCAAGCCACGGCGCGGCGGGTTTCTTCGCTTCGGTTGCAGCGGAATACTTAAGTGACAGGGAAAAGTCGTGAAGCTGGCGAGTGTTAAAGCAGGAGTTGACACTGTTCACTGTAGCCAGTCAGGCAACTTGTCTTCTTGAGTGCCGGCCTCTTATCGTCAGCACGAGGCAGAAAACTATTGAAGGGGAAGTATCCGGAAGGCAGGCTTGTCAGAGACTGAGAGTGTCGAATTTTTGACTGAGGCGGCGCTGCTCCCTGGGGCTCGAACCTCCCGCTAAAAGCCCTTCCTCGTTTCTTTTCCCGTGCGCGGTCGAGATGCCATCTGAGACGGTGACCCGGGTTTATCCTTAATCAGAGTGTGTTACTTGCTGCTTTTGTTTTCCTGGTGCTGATAAAAGCTTAATTTATCAACACAGGCGCTTCAGAGGTAATGTAGAAGACCAGAGATTTTGTTTCCCTGCTTTGAATTTCACTACACAACATTGTTCAAGTGACAGAATTCTCATTTTGAGGGAGATCTGTTGTAAAGAAACACACATAATCAATGTTGAGGTGTGCTGTCTGAGAGTTGTCTTTGACACTACATGGAAGATATCCCCCCAAAAAATCAGACATCATAGACTTCTCATTTTGCCGTCCGGAAGTCCATCGTAGCGCCAAATCGTTGGTCGAGGAGTATCTCACACTCCAAGAAGTTTGCAAGTTAGGGGTCGCCACAGCGTGTCATCTTTTTGCATCCAAGCCAGTGGTTCCCGAAGTCAACCTGGGCCCGGACCCTCAGTGAGTCGTTCAAAAAGCACCCGGACCCCCAACCTCAACTATCGGCAATAATGTAGTCCTGGAAATATTCAATTTTAGTGGCTCACGTGCTCTTGCTTTTTATTTTTTCACAATGAATCAAAACGTGGTTCGACACTGGAAAAAGGCAATTCTCACATCGTGATTAGCTTCCAGACGATTTTGTTTTTTCGTCTTCACATCTAATAGAGTTGAAAAGCCCGCCTCACACTTGTACGTACTAACGAAGGGAACATAGTATTCCGCGGCTGATTTGGCAAGTTTTGGGAACAGTTCCACCCCTCGCACCAGAAGGTGCTGTTTGACTTGTTCTCAAATTGTTGACGGATGGCTTCTGAATGACGGAGTTCGATGAGTTCTTCCATTCTGTCGTCGTCGTGAATCGTGTCAAGATTGAAACCAAAAGGAGTTTCTTCGGAAAAATATTTTATTATTACTCTTTCTCAGACCTCATGTCGCGGGACCCCCTGGAAAGACGTTTTTCACCCCCTGGGGGTCCGTGGACCCCACTTTGGGAACCACTGATCTAACCCTATCTCGTCCATCTTCCTCTCGAACACCCACTATCCTCACGTCCTCCTTCACAACATCCATCAACCTTTTCTTTGGTCTTCCTCTCGCTCTTTTGCCTGGCAGCTCCATCCTCAGCACCCTTCTTCCAATGTACTCACTCTCTCGCCTCTGAACATGTCCAAACCATCGAAGTCTGCTCTCTCCAAAACATCCAACTTTGGCTGTCCCTCTCATGAGCTCATTTCTAATCCCATCCGACCTGTTCACTCCGAACGAGAACCTCAGCGTCCTCATTTCTGCTACCTCCAATTCCGCTTCCTGTCGTTTCTTCAGTGCCACCGTCTCTAATCCGCACATCACGGCCAGGCCTCACCACTGTTTTATAGACTTTGCCCTTCATCCTAGCAGAGACTCTTCTGTCGCATAGAACACCAGACACCTTCCGCCAACTGTTCGACCCCGCTTTATGTCTAGGAAATCGGCCGCGATAACTGACAGGGACAATTAACGGGGATAAAATCCTGTAGTCTTATCTAGCCATAAAGCACAAAAAGCCTTAATCCCAGGCCATAATGATGTCCTTCATCAACATTGATTTGTTAACTAGTGAGCTATTATAGATAAAGAGCAAAGGCGCGTCTTAATCTGTTTGAGTCTGTGAACTAACAACGTGGAGGTCGTGAGCGTAGCCTTTGGCTTGTGGACGTCATTCCTGGCGGTAGTTGCTTTTGGCAATAGGTGAAACTTTTTGAAACGGTTTCAATCGTGCGCAGGGCAAGCACAACTTTCAGTGTCGTTTAAACATCCTCTCCCAGGGTCTGCAGATGGAGCCAAAGCAATAACGAATGCTGCTCGTGTTTTATAGTCCAATAATTCACTGTTCCAACTGCAGTGACTGCACTTGTCCACATCCTTCATTTCCCATTCAGAAGGCAAACTTTTAATGTTGAGCTTTCCCGAAAAATAAAATATTGAACATTCTACAATGATTATTTATGATTAATTTCTTAGTTGAAGTTTTAGAATGTTATATTTATTGGAGAATTGATTGCTGCCAATTTCTTTCGTTTAATTCCAGATGTCAGGTTTTGGCAGTAGAAGCATGAATTTTTTTTTTGGGGGGGGGGTAGTGGTTATGACGAGTAATGATTATGTTGTCATGTGGCACAAGCATACATGCTTAGGTCATACTGTTTTTCATTTGAAATGTTTGATTATAGACTTCATAAATGTTTTCACTTTTTTTTGATAAATATTTTTATTGTAATTATATCTTTACAAATGCATTTGTGTAGGTTATTGATAGACTACAGCAGCATCTTGATTTGCATACCAAATTAAGAGTTGTAAACTGTTTTAAACCAACCCCTGTGAATCCGTTTCTGCAGAAGACAAGAACTTTTTATGCTTAGCATTTTCTTCCCTTCTTCTTCTTCTTCTTTTTCTTTTTCTTTCAGCTTGTCCCGATTAGGGGTCGCCAGAGCGTGTCATCTTTTTCCATCTAAGCCCATCTCGTGGATCTTCCTCTCGAACACCCACTGTCCTCATATCCTCCCTCACCACATCCATCAACCTTTTTTTTTTTTTTGGTCTTCCTCTCACCCTTTTGCCTAGCAGCCTAGCAGCTCCATCCTCAGCACCCTTCTTCCTATGTACTCACTCTCTCGCCTCTGGACATGTCCAAACCATCGAGGTCTGCTCTCTCCAAAACATCCACCTTTGGCTGTCCCTCTAATAAACTCGTTTCTAATCCTATCCGACCTGCTGACTCCAAGCGAGAACCTCAACATCTTCATTTCTGCTACCTCAAGTTCTGCTCCCTGTTGCTTGTTCCGAGCCACCGTCTCTAATTCGTACATCATGGCCGGCCTCACCACTCTTTTATAGACTTTGCCCTTCATCCTAGCGGAGACTCTTCTGTCACCTTCCGCCAACTGTTCCACCGCGCTTGGACCAGTTTCTTCACTTCTTTAGCACACTCTTCACTGCTCTGTATTGTTGACCCCAAGTATTTGAAGTGGTCCACCCTCGCTATCTCTTCTCCCTCTAGCCTCACTCTTCCCCCTCCACCTCTCTCATTCACGCACGTATATTCTGTTTTACTTCGGCTAATCGGCTAAGCATTTTGTTCCCTTGCTGTGCCAAATGTGAATTTGACCGTGACCTTCAATCCAAGATACATACCAAACTGTGATTTTTGAACCATGATTTTTTTGGACTTCACGTTACACCTCCGCTCGTGAGTGTTGCGTATCGGCGCTGAGGTTCTGTTCAGTGAACCAGAGTGAAAACACGACCGAGTGAAATGACAAGCGAAAAAGAAGGCTGATGAACCCCCCGCTTGGCTTTGGGGGCAGGAGGGGGATGACATTGAAGGTCACTTGCTAAGATGTGTTTGGATAAATGGGAACCAACATCCACATCATCGATCGCTAACTTAGCCTTTGAAATTGTGTCGTGTTGCCCCGGAGCTTTTGTCTTGTACACTGGCTATATGCCTCACCGCCGTTGGGAGTACCCTTAGAGCGGGAGCAGCCATTATCTCTGCAATACAGCTGTGCAAACAAGAGGTGTGCGGTGCAAAATGATGTTCCGCCGCTTTTGTCACCATCTCTAATACGTAGTTCACCTCGAAAAGTACGGCCCGCCTTGAACACGTGCGTCGGCTGAGAGCAAAGCCGTCTCCGTGAGGAGCAGAGGGGGGCCAGAGGGCAAGAGAGGGGGGCACGGCGCCTCGGCGGTGCTTCATTTCCTCGTTTTAATTGGGCTATCTAAATGCATCCCCAGTTTGTCAATACCCGCTGGGGTGCCTGATAAAAATGATTTGTCTCGCGCATTTGGCGGCATGCTCTCCGCCGTTTCCCTCGGAGGGTGCGCGCCCCGTCGGTTGCCAGCAGCGGACTGTAATTTAGCGTGATGGTTGCTTTTGATTTTCACTGAGTAGCGGGGCAAGATGTGCACCCCTCCGTCCTGCCCCCCCCAGCACCACCACCCCACCACCCAGCCCTCCCCTTCTCATCTTGTTTCCCTTCCCTTGCACTCTTTAACCTGTAACCCACAAGTCAATATAAGCAAATGAGGCACGCCCACGTCTGTAGAGAGCCAACAATGACACGTAAATGTGCATATTTGTACAGGCTCGGTCGCGGTGAACGTTGGCTTATCCTCACAAAGACCCCTGTCTTTTGTCTTTTCTCACACATCCTGTAGCGATACAAAGATTTCTGCATGATGGAGGAGCCCCAGTTATCCGCAGACAACGCAGGGGAAAGAATTGAGGGGTTCAAAGTATAGCCTTGATCTTCAGGATTATGGATTTTTTTAGTTCATCCATAATTCTTTCATGGATATGTAAAATTAGGAATGAATTCTCAATGTACACCGTTCCCAGGGCTGAAATAAAACGCGTGCCCCAGCCTCACACACAATTTAAGAGTTCTCAAGGGATTTCATATCTGTCAGCGGGTTTTGTAAAAACACGACTCTGGTCCTCACTGAAGTATACTTTCTACTTTTTCCCCTCGTTGCAATTTGCCTGGTAATAGGGGCCAGTAATGATAGCCAATTAGAGCCTCGCCGAAGACACAAGCGGAAGAGTATCACAAATTCTTTCACCACAATAAAAATGGAAAGAAGCATTTGCAAATGCAATTTACTGACCAGACAAGCTAACAGCTAGCCTTCCTTCTTCTATTGTGACTCTTTCTTCTTCTGTGTAATTTTTGGAAGTCATTTCAAACATCTCCCACTAATCTTGATTGATTTTCCTGATTTCATTTTGAAAAAGAAAATGGAGCATGACTACTATCATTTGCCAACTTGAAGTTTTGATATCCACTTAGCAAGCTAAAAACATGCTCTGTAACTTCTAATAACCTGGGCTAAATTTAGCTTTTCCTCGACGGATTAGGCTATTAGGCCATGTAAAAAGCGCTTCTACTTACGAAAAATCTGCTCCGAAACGACTTATGGAATGAATTAATTTCGTAAGTAGAGGCACCATTGTCCATCCATCCTTCCATCCATCCATCTCCTACCGCTTTTCCGGGTCGGCTTCGCAGGGGCAGTAGCTTTAGCAGCATACCCAGACTTTCCTTTCCCCAACCAGTTCATCCAGCATTTTCGGAGGGATCCCGAGCTGTACCACTTGATATTGCTCTAAATAGATTTTGTCATGAATCATGTTTTGACCCTTATTTTTGTAGGAGCTCCACATTTCTTGCGCGGGATCCTAGAGGGAAATTAGCTAACAATTTAGGAAGAGCCGTAGCCGAGTGTCAGTAAATAGGGACTCTGGCGCGGGGTGGGGGGATAACAAGTGTTGCCCAGCTGTGTCTTTGGCCGTGATGACATAGCGCTCACGTTCGAGGCCCATCAGAAAAGCCAGCAGCAGCACACTAACTTTCACAACTCACCGTTAATTACACAGGTCAGCATTTTTCCTCCCTGGCACACAGCCACAATTGTAGAGAGAGAGATGCAAAATAAAAGTGCTTTTGGATCGTGTTAATTGGAAGAATTTCAATTTTATTGTTCTAGCATGGAGATGATGAATGAAGCCTTTTTTTTTTTTTTTTTTTTTGAACGATATAAAGGTTTTTCCTTCTGTCAGCCACGTCATTGCATCACCCCCGGCCCGACTCTCCAGGAGGCTTTATTTCCTGAACTGCGAGAGCATGTTTTGGCAGACTGGACTTGTTAGGCTTCTGCAGACAGGGATATTGATAAAGATTCACCCCCGTCCTGCCGCCTCCAGCGCACTCTCTTCCCATCAGGCGATGACTCTATTCCTCCACCGCCAAGCAGAGCTGTCTGCCTCGATCCAGGTGTTCATCAGCCTCGGCGATCTTTCAGGCATTGTTTCCCCACCGGCTTGAATCGCGCTACGGAGGCTGCCGGGCTGCCTTCGCATTGAAAAGGTTGTCACCCCTTTTTCAGTGTTGTGGAATGAGCGCGGGGGGGGGGGGGGGGGGGAATGGGTGCTTGTCACAATGTAATAAATTCAATCTTGGTTGAGGGGGTTGGTGGTAATGTCGGTGGTGGTCTCTGCAGCCCTATTCAAACGTGGGGGTGGGGTCAGTCGTAAAAGGGCCTCACCCGAGGCAACAGTTTTCATTTAGCATTTTAGGAATGATCGCGGGGGTCCTTCAGTGTTGTCAGGTTTACTTGTTAATAAAGTGACTCGAGGTCACATTTGTTGGATTGTTGTGGTCCAGCAAAACTGAATGTGCCTCCCAGTTTTCCAAACAGCTCAGGATTTTTGCACAGATTTTCTCAAAATCTTCTTTCTACGCGAGTGCACCAACAATAGTTAATCTTTTTAGGAAATTAAAGACGTGTACAACAGTAACAGTTTGAACTGTCTGAATTATTATGCTATAAGAAAAGCAAAAGCATTTATTGCTTTGTCTCCATTAGAAGAGAGCGGGAGAGGCTGTTTAAATGCTGCTTGGAAATTGAGTTTGCACTGCGCTAGTTTCAAACCATTTTTCAAGTGGGTTGCAGAGATTTATGTACTACTGAAAGGGTGTCACTAGCCTCC